>NC_056729.1:311470095-311610984 GCF_019279795.1 Protopterus annectens
CAAACCCCTGACTGACTGTGTATTGCTATCACATGTCTATGCAGTTATTGCATGCACCACCTAGCTTACATACTGAGGAGCTGTCCAAACATATATGTGATGGTGAGTGACATCTGCAACAGTGATATGGTAGTGATACAGTAGGTGTTGTACACGTGCCTGTCCACATGAACAGATGTCAGCGTCAACACAGCCAGACTCTCTCAGGGACTCACACACATTGACACACTTGGCAGGGTCATGAATACACTTCCTAACTAGCTAGTTTGCCACAGTAAAGTACTGTACAGTATCACATGCACCACAGGGGTTATCCGGAGGTTATATGGGCAAAGGGTATGTGGAGGTGTCTGACATTAGACAACATGCTTCATTATGTCAATGGGGGTTGCAGTGAGTGTGAATGTGGTCAAAAGCATCATACACCACACACACAGACACAGAGTGCCAGTACTGACATGCATGTGTGCATTGCCTCATGGGTGTGTAGTGGTTGACTGTGCCAGAAGGCTATAAAAGGCTAGGTGAAGGGTATACCTTGGCATCAGGCCACATGACAATGGTCTGCAGTGTGGCTCAGGGGTGTAGTGTCTGGATTGGCCCACACAGGTGGGTATTGTATTCACCATCCAGTCACTTGGGTAACTATTGTGTGTGGCCATTGCTGTTCAATGCTTGCCATGTATGTGTTCTTTAGTCCATGACATGGACGCTGTCTGGGATGTGCACACGTCCCACATGCATGTACAGTGACATGTGGAGCTGTATCTGGAGTGTCTGGCCCATGTTGTGTACACAGATTGTTATAATCAGATATGCCTGTCCTGGCCTCATGTGCTGGGAACAGGTAATGGACGGCAGGTTGACCCTGCACCTACATTGATAGCATGATAGAGGTATTCCTTGGTGTCAGTGGCATCTGTCCATAAAGGGCATGTGTATAAGGCATGGTATGTCCTTTATGGGTCACATTTGATGGCACCACAGGTGTTGCAGATGTCCAGTGGGGAGCATAGTGAGGGCACACTGTCTGCATATACGTGCATATTGTACTGATGAACAGGGTGCCATGCCCTCTGTAGTCCACTGCAATCACACCATGGTTACTATCTGTGGGCAATATGCAGGATACTACCAACATAGCAGTTGTTGCCTAGGCAAGTGTGTTTGTGTATGAGACATGGGTTGAGAGTGATCTCTGTGTAATACAAGGATTGCTAACTTTGTTCGCCAGGCCTTGATGTCACATGTAGGGATATGGATCACCACCCCAGCCTCTCATCTATTTCACGTCTGTTATCCTTGTAAGGTGGACATTGTGACAAAAAATAGGGTCACCATATAAGAAATTTGCAAAACCCACTTCACAATGAGTCCACTTGTTACACACTCACATCCACCTACACACAGGATACGAATGACAAACATAGACACACACCTTCCATGTGTGGGATTAGAACTCCAACCTAATTAGTTTATTACACTACAGCATTACATAATTATAGGATGCTCCATGGAGATTACTGGAATATTCCTTCCCAGGTGTATTTCACAGTTACTTACATCAGCAGGCTTGCCAAAGTAGGGCATTTGAATTATAGTGAGTGTGACTAGCCTAAAAAGCATTGCTCCCTACACAGACATAATAACACACATAAACACTTGCCATGTGTAGGAATGGAACCCCTACCGACATGCTATATCACACTACAGCACTACGTTGTTATAGGACACACCACAGAGATTACTGGACTACTTCTTTCCCAAAAGGTGTATTTCACAGTGAATGACATCCGCAGGCTTGCCAAAGTAGGGCATTTGATTTGTATTGCGTATGACTAGCCTAAAAAGCATTACCCCCTACACAGACAGAGACACACACACTCACACAGTTACCATGTCTGGGATTAGAACTCTTACTTAACTAGTTTAGCACACTATAGCATTACGCAGTTATAGGACATGCCACAGTGATTACTGGGCTACATCTTTCCAAAAGGTGTATTTCACAGTGAATGACATCAACATCCTTGTCAAAGTAGGGCATTTGTATTGGAGTGAGTGTGTCTAGCCTAAAAAGCATTGCTCCCTACACAAACAGATACACACACACAGACAGTTGCCATGTCTGAGATTTGAACTCCTACCTAAATAGTTTATCACACTGCAGCATTACACAGTTATAGGACAGGCCATGGAGATTACTGGGCTGCATTTTTCCCACATGTGTATTTCACAATGAATGACATCAGCAGACTTGCCAAAGTAGGGCATTTGATTTGCAGTGAGTGTGACTTGCCTAAAAGACATTGTTTCCTACACAGACAAAGACACACACATCCACTCTTGCCATGTGTGGGAATAGAACCCCTACCAAAATACTTTTTCATACTAGAGCATTACACTGTTATAGGACGCATCACAAAAATTACTAGGCTACACGTTTCCCAAAGGTGCATTTCACAGTGAATGACATCAGCAGCCTTGCCAAATTAAGGCATTTGAATTGTATTGAGTGTGACTAGCCTAAAAAAAGCATTGTTCCTTACACAGATAGAGACACACACACACACACACACACACACACACACACACACACACACACACACACACACACACACACACACAGTTGCCATGTCTGGGATTAGAACTCCTACCTAACTAGTTTATCGCACTACAGCACTACATAGTTATAGGACGCGCCACAGAGATTACAGGGATACACTTTTCCGAAAGGTGTATTTTACAGTGAATGACATCAGCAGCCTTGCCAAAGTAGGGCATTTGAATTCTAGTGAGTGTGACTAGCCTAAAAAGCATTGCTACCTACACAGACAGAGACAGACACTTGCCATGTCTGGGATTATAACTTCTACTTAACAAGTTTATCACACTACAGCATTATGCAGTTTTAGGACGCGCCACAGAAATTACTGGGCTACTCCATTTCCAAAGATGTATTTCAAAGTGGATGACATCAGCAGGCTTGTCATAGTAGGGCTATGGGGAGGGCAGTGTGTGTGCATGGGCCATTACCCATTCATCTAGAGGTTGACACACTACACACAGGCACACGCAGGTTTATATTCTGCAGGTACGTGTATACAACTGCTAGATGACTACTGCCTTGTACAGTCATTGCACAGCTAGCACTTGCACCACATAGTCTGTAATGCTGACAGACCAGTGACTAATTTCTACAGTGAGTGACATTTACACATCATGTGGTTGTAGCCATTTGGCTGTCTGCTGGGTGGGACAGGCCTCATGATGGAAGGTTCTTTGTCACTGTCACTCTCTTCCACACATCAATGTATGTCTATTTTTGCCATATTATAGTGTGTTATCCTTGGATATATGTCTGTATTCCTATCCAATGTGTGTACAAAGGATGACTGGTTCATACTGAGGAGTGTATGCACTAACATCTGCAACTGTCAGATATGTATGGTCCACTGTTGTTTGCATACATGGTCTTCATTACTTTAAGTTTGTGAGCATGCCCAGTATGACCTTTCAGTATGTTTTTGTCTGACATTGCCTTCATTTCTCTAAGTGTGTGAGTATGCCCAGTATGCCCTTCTGTATTGAATGTGTGGATCCATTCCAGGTAGTTTGTACTCCAGTGCAGACCTTTGTGCTGTACACCTACAGGTAGCAAACTGTTTCTGCAGGGTATCTGTAGATCATTTGGCAATATGGGGTCAAACTGTACAAGGGATAGTGTGTATTGTAGGTGATTGTGTCTGTGCTGCTTCTGCTACATGGTACTAGTGTTAGCAGAGATATTCAGACATGTACTGTTATACACTGTGATGTTTTATGTCCTCAAGTACTGTCAGGTGGACATTCTTGCTCACAGTGATGTCCTGGGGAACAAGGGTGAAGGCAGTTGTGTCCAGTATTGTGGGCAAACGCCTACATATTCATGGAAAGATATGCCATTCTGAAGGGGGAGCTGCAGACACTTTCTGCTGGGTCTGTGTATCCAGTTCAGCACCTTGGTACAGTGCTGGCAGAGGATCCCATACCTGTACATCCATCGACATGACAGTATGATCTTATCTTGCTGTGGCAATACCTCACAGCTGTACAGATTCACACAGGTTACCCAGAGGCAGGGGTCATAAGTCAGGACATTACCCCTATTATGGTGTACGGGCAGGTTTGTAGCCACCCATTTATGTGTTTGCAGCCAGGGATAGTATGTGTACACAGCTGTGTGTTGGACCTTGTGCATTCCATGCTGCCCATGCTCCCACCCCCTCTATTATTCTATTCTCTTCCATACATTATGCATACATTCTCTGATGTTTCACTAAGGTTATCACCTCATCACAGCTGTGTTTTGGTGTTGGTCCACAGTTCATGCAGTGGGACATGGTGGACATGTTACTGTGGTTTGTCCACATGGCCTTGCATATGGTTTATGTGCAGTGTGTTATGTTGTTAATTTGGGTGTCCATGACATAACATGCATTGGCAGTATGTGTGAGACACAGGCCTTTGGCAGAAACCTGTAGGCAATTTGGTGGTGATGCAGGCCAGCTGTGTCAGGCCATTGCATTCTGTCAGTCCTACAGTACCAGACCGCCATACACTATCTTCCCCTGGGGTGACAGGGTAGGTGCGCTAGGTGTTCATGGCAAAACTTTCTATCAGTATTGATCAGGTGGTGTAGATGCTAGCAGGGTGCTACCTACAGCTAGGGACACATCTGCATGGGACACCTGCATTTCATGCTGCATTCTTTCACTATTGCCATACACAAGTGGGGGTCATATTGTACCCATTCCCAACAGCAGGGATACGACAAGAGAGGTACCTGTGGATGGTGTTTGGGTGAGCTGGGTGCATGTGTGCTGTGGACACTACTTGCATCTGACTCACAGATATGCATGGGGCATTCCAGTTATGCAGGTATGTGCAGGTACATCAGCTGTTTCCCAGTACATGAGTCCTATCACCTTTGTGATCTGCAAGTGTTCAGCCAGACGAAACCGGTATTCCCTACTACAGGCCTAGATAATGTGATATATACTTGTATGTACAATTCCAAGGGTCTGTCCATTTCACAGTTACACATTATATACTGTATGTCTGGGGTACTTTTCCCTGTGCACTGCTTGTATATCTAGCCCAACAGCCATGCCATGTCCATCTTTCAGATGGTGACACATATTACCACCTTACATTTACAATGGCTTACTGATAACATGTGTTATACTGCTGGGAATTGTCTTTGACATTGCAGTTGTGAGGACTTGGCCCTGTCATTGGCAGTAGTGGGCAATGGCCACCAGGTCATACCTCAACATGCATACATACTGACCACTCTCACACAATATGAAACACACACATACCTGCATATTGTACAAATGCTACAATCTATCCTGCTACCTTGACCACCTCTAGGCATCTGTGCTCCACTGGTGTTATACCTACACATACATGTTACTACATTTCTTCATAATATTGTGGGGGGGGGCACACCTGACTGTTACTACATGTCTACATAGGATTGGGGGCCACACCTGCCTATTACTATATGTCTACATAGAATTTTTGAGGAGTCACACCTGACTGTTTCTAAGTCACTACACTGGATTGGGGGGCACACCTGAGACTTGTACACATTTGCTATGACTGTACTGGTATGTCAGGTCCTCTATTTCATTCTGTTTTCTAACCTATCATGCTGACTAGAGGTATATCAGTGTACTATAGGTTTTAGGTTTGATTGACCTACATATTAGCTTCTGACTTTTTACCCTTCAGAACTAATATCTCACTGCCTGACCTGATGTAGTCTGTCTGTGTAGGCCTGAGGAGGGTTTACCCATAGGCATCATTCAGAGGCCTTAGCACAGCCTTGGTTTGTGTTTGTCTACACCTGTCCTGCTGGCTGAGACTGTTGTTGGGTATGTGAACCTCCCTGACTGGCATGTGTGTGTCATATGGACACACAATGTGGCCCTGCACATTTCCTGCAGTGGGTTTTGTCACCATGTGTAGTACTGACTACTGTGGTGACACTAGTATTTGTTACAGATCTCATGCTGCCACTGTAGGTGTCTGCTATCTGCTGGCATCCCTTTCAGCCACCCAATTCCCTTGCATGTTCATATTCATGTCATAGATACAGGTGACAACACATACTACTCCATTCGGCAATTGGTAAGGAGAGTGACTTACCTTGTGGGTCTGCCAGTATGAGGATGGTGCTGGAGGGCTGCCCATGTGAGATGCACATAGTACACTCCCTACACATGGTTGAACACAGGTAGTGTCATGTTTGGCATTCCTTTTACTGTATGTGTGAGTCAGAGAGAGGTGTAATTCCCTGGGTCCCTCCTGCATCAGTGTATGTGCTATGCGCTGCCTCTATGTCAAGGCCAGGGCATACTGGGCACATCTCCTTCTGCCTACTGGGGCAGGCTCAGGTTGTTCCTCCTCCAAGTCACTCTGTGCCTCTGCAGGCCTTGGCAATGGTGGGCTGTGTGGCCTTGCCCTGTGCTGTTCCTGCAGCAGCTGTTTCTGCAGGATCATATTGTGTAGCATGGCACATATGATGACAATTTGAGTACATGTCGCTGTTGAGTACTGCAAGGCTCCACCGGATGTGTCCAGGCACCAGAACCATGACTTGAGCATCCCAAACACATGCTCTATTATAATTCTGGTCTGTGCGTGTGCCTCATTATTGTTCAGGTGTGTGTGCATTTCTTACGGGTGTCATCAGCCATGGCTCCAGTGCGTAAGCAGCATCGCCCACTAGGTGACCGTAAGGGATGTCCCCATTGGCAAATCTCTGGTACAGCTGTGTCAGATGCCATATGTGGGAATCATGACAGTTTCCAGGACAGCCAGCACACACATTCATTATTATGCCCTGGGCATCGCACATGACCTGGTAGTTGATGGAGGGGAAGCCCTTGCAGTTGATGTAGACCCTACCTCGCTCAACAGGTGGTGCTTTGATGCATATGTGCGTGCAGTCTATAGTACCCACTACCTCAGGGTATTCTACTATTAGGTGGAATTGATGCATATTGCTGGCCAACGCCTCATGGCTGTTGGAGAAATATGCGTGTTCACCGGCATGTGTTGACATGGCATCCAGGCACTGGTGGAGTACCCTGGATGCTGATGCCTGTGAGATCCCCAAGATATCACCAGTTGGCCTTGGGAAGGTACCTGTAGCTAGCATTCTTTGGCCTATACCTTGGTATCCACTGGGATGGGTTCCCCTCTGTTAGTTCTATGTGTGAGACATGGCCGGCACAGCTCAACAATTTGCTGTAGGAGGTCCCTCTCCACCCTATAGTGCTTCACCACTATCTCCAGCTCATGTAGCCCCTGGTAGGTTACCCTGGGTCTGTACACTCTTCTTCATCTCCTCACTGTGGATTGGTCGACAGCATTCTCATCCTTCACCACCATCAGCCTCTTCCACATGTTGTTGTATGATAGCTATTGCAGCCCCTATCATTTTGTTGTTTTTGTTTGTTAAAATTCCCCCACTTGTATACACTGGTGGTGTAGAGTATGTGGGAAAACCAGAGGGAAGGATGTTTGCATAGCTTATAGTAGTGTTCTGGGTTGGCTGGGCTGCTGCTTGTGTAATTGGCTGATTCTGATACATTTCACCTGCCAGCTATACTAGTTCTCTCTGATTACCTTCCTATTGCTGTTTTCCCTTCCCATTGCCTTCCTATTTAAGCCTAGTGGCATGCCATGCAAACACAGTGCTTAAATGCGCACAGAGCTGCTATTTCCTGGTTTACTTTTTTTTCCCTTTAAAACCCGGTGAGCGGCACGCACACTCGCTTAGGAAATGTAAAGAGTGCTAGGCAGCCTCAGACACATCCCCTTGGTTAGCTCTGCTAAGTTAAGGGCAAACCCAAGGCACAGGGCTACAATCTGCTTACAGTATGCCTGACACACCACCTATGATGTCAGCTAACTCCTAGGCTTGCACCAAGCTATTCCTGCTCTTAAACTGTTCAGTGTTGACTAGCATGCAGGGGAGATCTGAGATTCAGTATCATTCCCCTCTTTTGCATAGAATTGCCTAGTGATGCATAGTTACAGGTCCCACACTGAGCCTCCCTCCTTAGCGACCATTATTCATTGGCCATGTCATCTTCTGCCTGCCATTGAGTATAATGGCAAAATAGTGATTTTGTTTAGAATGCTTATTTTAGGGTTTTATTTTATTTTTCACCCGATCCTGTTTGCACGCCACTGCCCTACGTTTAAGCAGCCGAGATCGGCTAAATAAAGGTTGTAACTGTTTTCCATGCCAGTGGCCTTATATTTGGCCACTGGCATGCTTTCTACATAATATCCACCCTTTATTTGGAGCTGTCATGGCTCCGTTTTGCAGTTTGCAGAAATGTACTCGGTTACTGGCCGAGTACATTTCTGCAGATTACACTAGTCCTGCATGGCCGGCTTCCAGCTTCCTGGATCTCAATGTCACCTCATTTGCATGGATTTCACCTGCAAATGGGGTAATTTGCATACAGGGGCTGAGTCCGTGCAGGACTATTACAGGAGCACTCATGCACATCTCTACAGCTTATTCCTGAATCGCACGGCAGATATATTGCCTGCTGGAGCTCCTTCACTAGTCCTGCACACCGTGCAGGGCTTGCTGAATCCAGAAGATTGTCTTTTATTCATTCTTCAGATGAGATATTAAACTGAGGTACCATCTGCTTGAGCTGATGGTGGCTCAGGAGGATGTAGAAGATTCCACAGCTATTATGGGAAAGAGTTGGGGAAGTTTCATGATGTTCTGGACAAATCTCTAGTAGTATAAATACCACCTTGGGTCTCCCATGAAGAGACACTGCTTGCCTGGTGGGACTAACCCGGTCAACACAGGATAACTAAACTAACTAAATAAATAAATGAAGATAGCTTCTCATGGAGAAGAAAGTTGTATGCGTAGGACAGTGGTCCTGCATGAAGAGCGGGAGCCTTTTTCAGTTATTTCAGGAACCTCCATGGCAAAGCTCAGGTTTGTTTCGAATTAGTACTTAACTTAACATTAGTACTTAACATTACTTAACATTATCACTTACACTGATCCCATTGACTTAGCCATCCTGCTACCAGATAGGTTCAGCACAAACATCACCACCCTGTCCCCTGCAAAGGCCCTTTTGACATCCCTGATACTTGTCTCACACCTCACATCTCCACAGATTAAGTGCTAAAGGCCCTATCCAAGACAAAGAACACAGCTTCTATGGGACCTGGTATTTTCATTCCAAATAAATGACCAAGTTCAGTCAGATGGGAGGAGGGGGGCCGAACTCACTCATTCTGGAGGGTAGGGAATTATTTTGGCAGCTAAGATTGGATGCTTGTCATTATCCAGGCATCAGTGGTATGTCATCAATCATATGTCTGTTAAAACTTACAAGTTTAAACAGATGATACAATTGGCCTATAAGTGTCCATTTAAATATTTGAAGTATAGGTATACAATACTTTCAGCTGTATTTTTCTGACATATACATATACTGTAATTTCTGGATACAAGTTTACTAAATACACAGAGGTAGTATTCTTATAGGAAGTTTTAAGGTCATATAGGAGTTTGGGGGATAGGTTATTATTAACTAACATGGTTCAGTCTGATACATTCAAAAATAAGAATATGTAGTATTTTATGCTATATGTTATGTGCTTTAAACCTAGCAGTTTCATGCAGGAAATGTTTTGTGACAGCACGTTTTACATTTTAATTCTTTTTAATTGACTTCTCTGTCTAGGTTGATTCGGTGCATTCAGATTGTATACAGTATATTTTATTTTATTGTTTTTGCATAGTTTTAATATAGCAATGTAATTTTTGTATTTCAATACTTTTTTGTGATCATGTGAGAGGAAGTCTAAGGATATAGCTGGGGGTTTATTGTCATGATGTTGTACCCGTTCTGAAGAAGTTGTTTTTTTAAACTGACAAAAAGCTTGTGATGAGCTTAATAAAGGTTATTTTTATCATCTCCAAAGTTTTGAGTGACTTGTTTTAGGCTTCCGGAGGGTTTCTGGAGAGATTCCACCTGTTTCTTTTTAACTTTGGATTTTTGATGGCTCCTCAGTGGGAAGTTGGCATAATAGTTAAGGTGCATTCCTTACCAAATATAAGGTGCAGGGTTTGATTCTCACATGGGGCAACTGGCTAGGCTTAAAATAGCCCCCAATGGCAGTTAGCCTAGTGCTAACCTATGGATCTGGATTAGACTGTGTAGTTTTGTTTGGAACAATAGAAGAATAGATACTTTTTGATATTTCCTTTGGTTCCATGTTGTTTAAGAAAAGCTTGCACCAGCATTTGTGGTTATTTTTTAATAAAACTATGTAGAACCCATGGACACTGCATAAATACATCTTGTGCATTATATCTAGTCTACTGTGGTGAGCTATCATGATTCATATACATAGTCCATGGCAACATCATATTGTTAAATGGTTTAAAGGGCCTCAGAACATACCACTGCATGTTATGCATACCAGTATAAGTGGGGGCCATGCTATATAGCTTAGCAGTGTTATGTAGCACAGCAGAGAAAGGCATCTCCTTAGGATACCATGTACACATCCTTACTTATTAAGGAACACTATACCTAGCTAATCGACATTTTCCATCTGCCCTATGTTTCGCCATCATGCTTAGGAATGATTCTGAAAATGATTTCACTCTTCAGGCAAAATGGCAGATTTAGAATCATTATCATTCTATGGTATGGTAAAGAGGGATTCTAATGCTGTATGATCACATTAGCTAACAAAATCACACTGTAAGTATAAAAATACATTCAGTGTAACTGCATTATCAGATTATGGCATGTTAGAAAAATTGCTAGGACAGTACTCATGCAAATGTAATCATTAATGTCTGCCAATCTACCTGTCTGTTGGTCTGTCTATCTGTCTATTTATCTATCTATTAATTATGTTAACTGAAATAGTGGACTAGTCAACAAACAGTTTTCATCCAAGACCTAGGCCAGTGTTACAGTTATAAATTTAATATGGAATTGTACTTATTAGACATCACATGATAGTGACATAACATAATAGTAGAAACATACAGGTAAAACTTAATAGCTGTCAATATATGTTGAAGTAGAAGTATGTTTGTAAGTATGTTTCAACAATTAGCTACATTTCTGGTGTCAATCTAAGCGGATCCAGTAACTGTCTGCCTGGGACGACATGATTGACAGACCTCGATGCTTTGCCAGATATGGCCTGTATCTGTCACCCCTGGGCTTCTGGATACTGGCCAAGGCTCTTGCTACCCCTATATTGCCTTTTTTAGGTGGTATTCCAAAGACCAAATTACCACCATGACAGCTACAAACAAATGCAATCTGAGGGTTATGCTGCTCAATGCTAGAAGTCTATTTCTCAAAATGCACTCGCTCGAAGCTCTCCTTGAAATGGAGAACATCAACATTTGTGCTGTAACAGAAACCTGGTTCAAAGCAGCAGAAAGCACCCCTGCACTACCAGGCTATAACTCATTCCACACGTTTCGTCCCCAGAACTTGGACTGAAGCTTCAAAGGAGGTGGTGTTTCCATATTCATAAAAGATGTGCACACCTCCAGACTGGTAGCCCAACATAATGCATCAGAGATACTTCAGGTGCAGCTAACATTGGGCAAGACAGCGATTCAGGTTGTAGCCTGCTATAGATCCTCAACCATGTCCCAAGACTCACACTCCACATTCCTAAGCACCCTGGAGAATATTAGGGTCCAACCTAACACTCATACTGGGTGACTTCAACTACCTCCATTAACTGGGAAAACTACTCATGTACCAATACACTTGCCCAACGTTTCCTGGAATTTGTTAATTCCAATGCCCTGGACCAGCTCATTCTTACCCCCACTAGAGGTAGCAACATCCTTGACCTGGTCATTATTAACATGATGATTATTTCACTACACCAATAGTCAACTCCTCCCTGGTTAGATCCAATCACAAACTAATCACCGTGGAAATCCACATCCCTCACATCCCCCATGCCACAAAGGTAACCACCATGGAAAACTACTCCAAAGCTAACTCTGGACTCCTAAAAACAGAGGTGGCTAACTTCATGGCACCTGTGCAAATGGAGAATAGTTGCATGACCACCGAATCATACACCAATGCACTGTACGAACACGTACAGAAATGCATGGATCTCACCATACCCAACAGAACCAAGACTCACTCCTCCAAAAAAAGGAAGCCAATCTGGTGGTCCCCTGCCATAAACAACTCTACAATAGAAGGAGGAAACTAATGCAGAATAAGGTGAAGTCCCAAGACTGGAAAAACTCCCTTATCAGCCTCAACAAAAAGTTGAGATCCCTCATCAAATCTTCTAAAGCTAGCTATGAAACCAGAATTGCAGCAGATAGTAAAGACAACCACAAGGCCTTCTACAGTTATGTAAAGTATCTCCATGGCAATACTCATATTTGCT
This sequence comes from Protopterus annectens, assembly GCF_019279795.1. NCBI lineage: Eukaryota > Metazoa > Chordata > Ceratodontiformes > Protopteridae > Protopterus > Protopterus annectens. The sequence continues at coordinate 311,482,597 of NC_056729.1, forward strand.
CCAAGCTACTGCACAATACCTCCTATACTGAGCCAACAGATATTGCCAATATACTAGCTGACAGATTCAGTGCCAACTTTATCCCTCTCTCCACCCTCAAAGGACCAATCACAATACCAGTAGATTACCAGGTACCCAGTATTACTGCTGCACAGGTGAAAACAGCACTGTCCAAGGCCAAGAATACAGTTTCTATGGGATCTGACAACATCCTTGGCTGTGTTCTACATGAACTACACAGTGAACTGGCACCTCACCTGTGTGCCCTGTTCAATCACAGCCTCACCTCAGGCTTTGTCCCTACTGAATGGTGCACTGCTATAGTCATCCCTCTCCACAAAAGAGGAGCGACTACAGACCGTAGGATCTATTGCCCCATTAACCTGACAAGTCTGATATGCAAAGCTATGGAATGCATCATCATGGACCTAATAAACAAGGATATAGGGAATCTCCAAACTCTGGATCCCACACAGTTTGGTTTTGTGAAGGGTAGATCATGCCTGCTCAACTTGGTCAACTTCTTTGAGTCAGTCACCAGAGCTGTGGATGAAGGCAAGGTGATTCATACAGCCTACCTTGGTCTGGCCAAGGTCTTTGATACCATTCCCCACTCAGGAATCATAGAAAAACTCACTAAGCTAGGCATCAACCCATATATCATTAGGTGGGTTGCTAACTGGCTCACAGATAGAACCCACAGTGTGAAAGTAGCTGACTCCAAGTCAGACTTCTGACCAGTCACAAGTGGAGTTCCACAGAGATTGGTCCTGGATCCTCTCCTGTTTGGTATCTACTTCTCAGAAGTCCAGACCAACACGAAGGGACTCTGGATGACAAAGTTCGCAGATAACTGCAAGTGATGCTGACATCCTACAGAAAGGCCTCACAGAGACCAACGACTGGTGTCAGAACCATGGCCTTAAGTTCAATGCCAAAAAAGGTGTCATCATCCCCTTTGGGAAAAACCCAGTTCCCATGAATTACCACATTGATGGTAGTCCACTGAACACAGAAGATGTTATAAGACATCTGGGAACATAGGTTGAAAGGAGCCTCTCTTTTGACCATCACATTACCACTGTGGTCAGAAAGTCCTTCTATGTGGCACATCTCATTACTAAGGGTTTTGCATTCAGGAAGAAAGAGGTCATTGCCTCCCTCTACTCTTCCCTCATTAGGCCAATCATCGAGTATAATGCCCCATTTGGCATGTACCTCACTAGACACCTGCAACAACTGGAGAGGCCACAAAAGTACTCCACAAAGAGGATCCTAGGCCTTAAACACTTGTCCTATATGGACAGACTCAAAAAACTGTTCTCTGTCTCATATCGCCTACTTAGAGACAATCTCTGCTTGACTTACAAAACCATGTCTGACCCAGGTCTGTTAGAAATGCTACATCTAAAGAAATCCCAATCCCTCCACACAACATGGTCCAGAGACCTCAATCTCATTACCACAATCAGCAGAATGTGCTGGAGGGACAGGTTCCTAACCCAGAGACTGCCCATGCTATGGAATAGACTTCTCATACATGTCAAACAGAGCACCTCAGTGGCCTTCTTCAAGAGAAATTTTGATGAATGGATGGGAAATAGAAAATTCACCCCTGGGATCACTCCAGTGGCTCTACTCAACAGAGACACTGGGAATTAAGGTTGGATGGCACAATGCCAGGGTAATCCTATGGGCTAGGCTTGTAAAGGCTCCAGGGCCATTAGCCTAGTACATACCAATGAACTTATGAGAAAACAAAAAGAAATTGCACTTACAGATAACCAATATTAGAACTTTCTCATGATAATACAAATAATATTTGTACAGTTTAGAAGTATATGAGGTTTTAAGTGTGATATCTCATAAGATTTACCACATGTGCTTGCAGCTTGATGTTATCTGATGTCAAAGTTTTACCCAGTGTCAGATCATTAGCAGCAGCTACAGCACTTACAGTCTTTGTTAAGAACTTTAGGGCTTAATTTCTACATATTTCATTTTGAGGTAAAGAGTTTCAAGCTGCTGATGCAAGCTTTAAGAAATCTTTTTCACCAACTACTTTGGAGATGGGTGGCCTTGACAGTAGTTTGCATTTTCTAAATATGAGCAAATGTAACAACTAATGGATCTGTGATGTAGTTTATATGCCAGTGATGGACAATAAGAGCAATTTAGAAATTTGTATGTGAGGCATTTAAGCAGTAAAGTTGCATTGGCTGTTACTGGTAACCATAATAAAAAAAAATTAACAAAAAAATAGTTAAATATTTAAACAGCCTCGATTCTTTTAGCAATTATGTTTATTAATATCTGCAAGGTCTGTTTTCGGGCATCACACTCACCAAATGCCATTGCCTGTCAGTGCCAGGTTCAGCCATGTTGCTCTTAAATACCCTAACCTACAATTTATTACAGAAAAACTGCTGCTCCCACTAAAATGAGATTGTTTGAAAGGGAACAAGCATGTTATCTTACAGAATCGTATGGTAAATCTTTAGAGAAAGCTCCATATAAACTGGCATCAACTGAAAAAGCATTTTCCAAAGGTAACACCTGGCTGATGCCCTGCAGTTCCCCCATAATTATGCAAATCAAGACTGTCATAAAATTCATGAAAGAAGCTAAAGAACTAAAGTATCATTTACAAAGTGAATGCATGCACAGTTGCTTCAGAGAGGCTAGCTAGTCAAAAACATATTAGCCTAAGTTCAGCATGTATTTATACAGGATATAACTGCATTACTCCCATAAAGACTTCTTTACAGACACTATAAATGTATATTATATGGGAAGTAGACAGTTAGTTGAACATTCAGAATATTGAACTTGAATCAGTTGAAGAGGCATTTGACTGAAAAATGGTGACATTAGTTAGGACAAGATCATGGTAGAATGGAGATCATGAATTTTACATTTTCCCCACTGTATTGTAATCTCAGAGTTAGTATATATAATTAGCAGGGGGTGCCCCCTGCAAAAAACATGTTTTTCTATACTTTGTTTAATTTGTGATGCAATTATATTCAAATATTAGTGTTCAATCAATTTCCATTTGAAAATGTGTTTTTTTAGATTAGGTATATGATACCCCTATCTATCTATCTATCTATCTATCTATCTATCTATCTATCTATCTATCTATTGGATAGACAGACAGACAAAATAAAAATAGTTCATTACATTTTATATAATTTAATATAATTTAATAATTAATTTGCCTAGATTTATATAATTTATTACATTTTAATATAACTTTCAATGAATATTACTTTCTCCATTTTCATAAGTGCTGCACAGACTTAGTTACTAGCATCTGTTCTTCATCTTTTTTTTATGCAGATAGATGTAAACATTTGTAGTTTAAGGCACACATTATGTACAGGTTCATCAGCTCATGCCCAGGTGCAGTGGTGCAGCGGTTAACATTGTTGCTTCACAGCAGGAGGCTCTCTGGTTCAGTTCTTGGCTGGATGCCTTCTGTGGGGAGTCTGCATGTCTTCCCTATGTGGGTTTTCTCCAGGTGTTCCAGTTTCCTCCTATGTTGCAATGACATGCATCTGGAGCATTTCTCCTCAGACCGCCTCTGAAAATTGGCTTTTTCCAAGTCGGACTTTCCTGGTAAACAAATGTTAAGTAATAAAATAAAAATACAGAAACAGTTCAACATTTAAACAATGTACTACTCATTTTCAATATAGATTAACTAAAAGATCATGTGCTTGGTCACATGTATTGTGCACTACTACAAGCTGTGTGAATTTTTCTTTCCATATCAGACTTTCCAGATGATAATACTCCCATTGTGTCACTCCATTACTGATAACGACATATACTACAGGTGCATATCATATAAAGCTACTGCTTTATCATTATTGCTGTGCATTATTGATGCTATATTCTGCTATTTATTGTCTTATTTATACTTACAAGAATGTTCACATTTTGATGTCTGCTAGCTATAGCTATATCATGTGATTTGCTATATTCTTATGCTTGTAACACTACCTCTGTATCCAAGTTGTGGTTAAAAAGTGAATGTGAAACAATTCACTTACCAACTTAAAATAAATGAGTAGCCAAGTTAATAACTAACTAAATAAATAACATTATGTAATGGCTATGACTGTGGACTATGTTGTATCCTATTGAGTACTGTGTTTTTTGAATCCCAAACATACATTTGCATGCCAGTCTACTGTATATCAGTTATGTTCTTATGTTCTGTGCTATACAATACTTAGTGATAGAGCTTATTGTGGGCAGATAGATAGATAGATAGATAGATAGATAGATAGATAGATAGATAGCTATAACAATGTAGCACTGTATCTAGCTTTTTATCTATCTATCTATCTATCTATCTATCTATCTATCTATCTATCTATCTATCTATCTATCGTATATAAGCTTTTCTGCCAGTATAATACCTTCTCAGTTCACATCTGGAAAAAAATATAACTCATTTCTTGCAGAAGTCACATATAGTGTAAAATGAGAACCTATGCATTCTAATATGCATGTAGGGTCTGCTGGAATCTCCTATAAATTGTGGTTTATAACTGAAGTAATTTGCCATTTTTTGTAAAAATATTAGGTAAAATATTTGACTACTCAATGAAAATCTATATTAATTTGCATTTTAGTAGAAAAGATAAACAGCTGCTTTTTAAATTACTGAATGCTAACTCATAGTTCTCAATACTTTTCTCCCTTTGTTTATCTAAAAACTTCACTTTTATGGGAAAAATAAGAAATTCTGAGTTTAGCTTGGGTATTACAGATAGCAGAAACAATCATGACTTTTATGCATGCAGTATTTTTTCCAAAGGACGAAAGATAGTAAATTTTTGGTTGCCATACCCTAATGGATAAAAAACTATAAAATACTATTCCTTGAAACTATAATAGTAATAAACTGGATACTATGCTTGGGAAACCATGGGTTATGTTTTAATTTATTTCATAAAATGGCACAAGTAATAGTTTCAGCTTTATTTGCAGAAAAGCTATCCACAGAATAAATCTGCTTGTTCACACACAAGCCGAGACCTTTGTTTAAAAAAATCATCAAAACTAACTACAAATAGAGCTGTGATGATGAGCTACTGATTTCTGCACTGTTCACTGACAAAATGCAGCTTGGAAGTAGATTACATGATGGTAAAGTGGAGGTTGATCATCTTATGTAGCCAAGAACCATAGAGGAAAGGCAGCACAGCAAAGTGACCTGGCTTGGGATGCAGGGTCTCATGGGTAGGATAAACTAGAAAATGTGTAGGAAAAGTAATGAGAGAGCCTTCTAAAGATAGTCAAGGATGTCAACAAAAGTAGTGATAGACTGGTGGCGATCAAACTCCAGAGAAAAGACTGTTCAGTATATATAATCTCATCCTATGCCCCACAGCATGCGATGGTGAGGAAGAGATCACATCCAGACAGTTGTAAGACTTCCAAAATGAAGCAGGACAACATGACTTGGTGCTTTGTGAATGCACATATAAGGACAGAACAGGATATGAGTCCACATGAGTAGGGGAACAATATTAAAGAAAGAAAAGCCATTCTAGACTTCTTTCTGCCAAATGGATTCATAATGGCCAACAAATGGTTCAGCAAAACAGATGGGCACAAGATTGACTCGGTCACAAGATTACATGAAAGAGTTGAGGTTGGCATCTTACTTTGTGAGTGGAATAATGGTTAAGGTGTTTTCCTCACAGACAGAAGGTACATGGTTTGATTCTCACCTGATAAAAATGGGCTAGGCTTAAAATGGCCTACAAGGGCAGCTAGCCTAGCACTTACCTATGAACATATGTCTAACATGAGTGCAGATAGACTTCATCTTAATAAGAATTACAGTATATAGATGGCAACCCACTGTCCGCTAGGTTTATAGTTAACAGCGGAAAGAACATGGATCGGACTGGTTAAATCTTTAATAATAAAACATCTCAATAAAAACGACTCAGTTAAGCGCTTTCATCTGCGCAAAATGCAGACTTCATCAGAACCATTAAACTTTGTAACCAAACAATCTTTTAAAACCTTTTTGGCGCCAAATAAACGCTACACAAATTTAAAGTGCTAGTGGCTAATTTCATATAGTCATTCATATAATTCGAGAATTTTTACAAATTCTCATCAATGTCAGCTACGATCACTCAATTCATTGTCTATAACACAAATAAAATTCTCGATACATATTATGACTATTTGAATTCTTTGTAAAATGTATACTGTGTTAATGTAATTATATGTTATAATGTATGAAATGTACATTATATCTTCATAACCATACTCATGCTTATTTTGTGTTATTAAGTTTTATTTATATAATAAGTGGTTTCATTGTACTATAAGTTTTGAGACACGATATATGCAAATTACGCATTTATTATGTAGGCACTGACTGGGGTAGTATATACTTGTAGGTTTTAGCGTAGTATAAGGTGTTTAAATATTCAATTTCAATAAATTCACAATATGTATGGAGTTATTTATTAATTCATTTATTAATTAATTATTTGTTTTTCATGTATTAGGAATTGGATATGCAAATTATTTATATTTTAGGTATGGACTAGTGCAATACATTATAATAAAATAATAATGTTTAGTACTAGGTGATTATATATGGATAGGAAATATGTTTTTTTTTTTTTTTTTTTTAAATTACATTAACACAGTATACATTTTACAAAGAATTCAAATAGTCATAATATGTATCGAGAATTTTATTTGTGTTATAGACAATGAATTGAGTGATCATAGCTGACATTGATGAGAATTTGTAAAAATTCTCGAATTATATGAATGGTTATATGAAATTAGCCACTAGCACTTTAAATCTGTGTAGCGCTTATTTGGCGCCAAAAAGGTTTTAAAAGAGTGTTTGGTTACAAAGTTTAATGGTTCTGATGAAGTCTGCATTTTGCACAGATGAAAGCGCTTAACCGAGTTGTTTTTATTGAGATGTTTTATTATTAAAGTTTTTAACCCGTCCGAGCCATGTTCTTTCCGCTGTTAACTATAAACCTAGCGGATGGTGGGTTGCCGTCTATATACTGTAATTCTGGTGTTGTTGAGCTGCAGTGGTTCAAGTGAGTTGGAAGCTAGGGATAGTGCAAGCAGAGAGACGGAGGCTTTATTGGACAAAGACGAATTGGTTTCTTTGAGGTCAGAAGTAAACTCTTTGCGGACTGAAGTGTCCCGATTGATTGAAGCTGTGGGGCGGATGTAAAGTATTGCTAGTTCCATACATAATGTAACGGTGGAGAAAAAGGGAAATACTTTACCTGGTGGTGTGTTATCCACACAAACATCGACGCAGTCCCAAATACCTAATGGTCAGGGGGATGTTTTAAACTTAAAGAGTGGTATTCAAACAAATGAACTGCCTGTTCATCGAAACACTACTGGCAATAATGTTAGTGTCAATTCTGATAATGAGTTCACATTTGACTTCTCTCTTTTTAAAGTTGATGATGAGTTCAAGAGGAATGGAGCTTGTCCTAAACGGTTAGCGCTAGTTAAAACATATGTGGCGACAACCAAATCCAAACCTTATATGGATAAAGGTACTGTACACCATTCATCTAGTCCAAGAGACATTGTTTTACAGGTTAATAGTATAGATAGTGAAGTTAATAAACTGGATAATTTTTTTATCTAATGACTGTGATTTCACTACAAGTAGTGTCTACAGTAAAAGAGTCACACAAAAAAGAAGGAAAAGTGTGAATTATGGAACTTTGAAGGACATGATTTACCTTATGGGTAAACAGTTGTTGAATATTAAGAGTATTAAAATTGATAATGCCTATCTAACAAAATGTATATCCCTGGGGATTGTACCCATGGGATTAAGATTTCTTAAGCTACCTATGGGTGTTGATTTAGACAATGACACCAAGACTGAGTTCAACACCTTGTTCAACACTTGTGGCATCAACTATATGAAGCTATTAATCAAGAAAAATGATGAAAAACTGAGTAGAATTGTTATGGAAGTGGAGAAGTTGAACAAGGATATATTAACTGATTTACTTTTTCCTTAATTGCGTGATTTGTATAATAAACCATTTGATTTAGTGGACAGTAAAGCAGTAAAGATATATGAGAGAAAAAATAATAAAATTATATGTGATATGGAACAATATAAGGAAAATAAAGCTTACATTTGGAAACATTCACATATTATACATGAAAATAAGAATTATGATATTAATGATGAAATACATGAGGAATGGGGTACAAAATTTCAAGGGGGATGTTATTACAAACCACACATGAAGCAATATTATTACCAGAGGAATCGATAAATTCGATGGTAGATCTAGTTCTTTCTAAGCATGAAGGTTATTGTTTTGATGAACTTATTACATCAGTCACACTAAATGAAGAAAAGGAAGTACCAATTTGTGATGATGAGAATAATAAAATAGTTAATCAATTTAATGATTTAAAGATTTATAATTACACTGATGGAATTATTAGAGATGAACATGAGTCCTTGTTTATTAAGGGTATGAAATATATACCAACAATGGAGTTTGATGTAGTTGATACCTTAATTGAATTTAAATTATATTGTAGAAGGCTAAATTTGGCGTTATCATTCAACAACAAAAGTGACATATCCAGCAATGTTGTTAATATTAATAGGAATGTATGTAAGAAAAAAAGCACTTATATACCCCCGAGCCATAAAAAAGTGTCAAATTTTGAAGAAATAGTTTGTTTTGATATTCAGTGGTTCTACAAAACAACTAATAAACATTTATTGAAAGACAATTTAAATATGAAGAAGAGACAGTGTCTGGTGGAATTATCTAGGAATAAAAATATTAGAGTCATGAAACCAGATGGGGGGGGGTATAGTACTTTATAATACGATTGATTATATAAATGAAATGCAAACAATTTTAATGGAATCAGGTAATTATGAAATAACATCTTTGAGTGAAATCAATATATGTTGCAAGAAAATTGATTTGGCATTAAACGAATATTTAATAGATCATAGAATAACTGAAGATATATATAATTTTATGAAAGTTGATTTTCCCATAATGGCAACCATAGTAGGTATCCCCAAGGTTCATAAGAATATTGAAAAAAACCCTTTTTGTCCCATCATATCAGGTAGTAAATTAAAAACATTCCCCATTGGAGTGGTTATAGACAGATGGATAAAACCGATCTATGACAGGATACCACATCTGGTAAAATATTCTTGGATGTTCTTATCCCACCTCACTCCACAAATGTGGAAAGAAAAGTTAATCTACATTACCACTGATGTGGTTGACTTATTTTCATGTATACTAAGAGATCAGGGACTCAATGATTTTTGTAGTAGTTTGAGGAAATTTTCCAATATGAATTGGGACCATGTTAATCTTATTACGAATATGATGGGAATAGTTTTAGACAACAATTTTATATTTTTTGAAGGGAAACACTACAAACAAACTAGAGGCGTAGCGATGGGGGCCTCTTGTGCCCCCATATTTGCCAACTTGGTTATGTTGGAGTGGGAAAACAATTATTTATTTAAGTGTGGATATTACAAATATATATCCTACTATACTAGATTTCTTGACAATATGTTCATTCTATGGAATGGACCTGATGAGATTATTAAAGATTTCATTGAATATATCAATCAGAATAGTGAATTTTTAAAATTTACATACAATATTAGCAAAGAAGGGATATCATATTTAGATACATTCATAAGGCATACTAGTGAAGGATTTCAATCTGAAATCCATCGAAAAGATACCTTTTCTAATGAATATCTGGAGTACTCTAGTAACCACCCAAAATATATATTGAAAAATATTTTCAAAGGGCAATGTATAATTTTGATGTGATGGAAAAGGAATTGGAATATATCACAACAATGTTTGCTAATAGGGGGTACCCCAGATGGCTACTAGATGATGTATCTATGTATGTTTGAAATGAGTGGGGTAAAAAGTATCCCCCCACATTGGGTGTTGAAATTAACAACATTAAGGTGAATAAAGTCAATAATGACGTTAATCCATACAACAAAGTATGTGTTTTAATGTATACACCTTATGTTAATGAAATTAAAAATATTATCACAAGACACTGGAATTCACTTAAAGTAGATGACGAAGTAAAAAATATTGTAGGTTTGAGACCTAATTTTGTACACAAGATGGGTATGAATATTAAACAATATCTGCAGCACAGCAGTAGAGACCGAGAAAGCATCAATAATAAAGGAGCAACTAGGAGATGTGGTTCATGTAATCAGTGCTCGGTAATTAATGAAAGTGAGGGATGTAGATTGGAAGATATAAACAAGACGTATATAAAATTCAAGAGTGGTAATTGTAACACGAAAAATATAATTTATTTGGCAAAATGTATTTTATGTTCTGCTTTCTACACAGGTATAATGGAGAGGCAGTTCCATAAGCATATATGTGATCATTTATATAAAATAAAGACTAAAGATATAAAGAATGCACTTTATAGGCATATAAATAAATATGATGACAGACATAATTTTAGGTTTGCCATTATTGATCAGGTGCATTTTTCTGCCAGGGGAGGAAATTTTAAAGCTATTTTAAGTAAAAGGGAGACTGGCAAATAAAAACGGATGCATCCAGGGAACCAGGATTAAACGAATATATATCAATAAAACCTTTTTTGATATTGCAATAATTATGCTTAAACATTATATCTTCATAACCATACTCATGCTTATTTTGTGTTATTAAGTTTTATTTATATAATAAGTGGTTTCATTGTACTATGAGTTTTGAGACACGATATATGCAAATTACGCATTTATTCTGTAGGCACTGACTAGGGTAGTATATACTTGTAGGTTTTAGCGTAGTATAAGGTGGTTAAATATTCAATTTCAATAAATTTGCAATATGTATGGAGTTATTTATTAATTCATTTATTAATTAATTATTTGTTTTTCATGTATTAGGAATTGGATATGCAAATTATTTATATTTTAGGTATGGACTAGTGCAATACATTATAATAAAATAATAGTGTTTAGTACTAGGTGATTATATATGGATAGGAAATATGTTTTTTTTTTTTTTTTAAATTACATTAACACAGTATACATTTTACAAAGAATTCAAATAGTCATAATATGTATCGAGAATTTTATCTGTGTTATAGACAATGAATTGAGTGATCATAGCTGACATTGATGAGAATTTGTAAAAATTCTCGAATTATATGAATGACTATATGAAATTAGCCACTAGCACTTTAAATCTGTGTAGCACTTATTTGGTGCCGAAAAGGTTTTAAAAGAGTGTTTGCTTACAAAGTTTAACGGTTCTGATGAAGTCTGCATTTTGCGCAGATGAAAGCACTTAACCGAGTTGTTTTTATTGAGATGTTTTATTATTAAAGTTTTTAATCGGTCCGAGCCGTGTCCCTTCCACTGTTAACTACAAACCTAGAGGATGGTGGGTTGCTGTCTATATACTGTAATTCTGGTGTTGTTGAGCTGCAGTGGTTCATCTTAATAAGGAAAGGACATCAGGGAAGAATCACAGATTGCAAAGTCATATCCAGTGAAACAGTTGTCTTATAGCCTAAAACACTGGAGGCCAAAATTAGCTGTAAGTTGCAGTCAATGAAGACTTTATGGCCAACAATGATTGTGAACCAAAAATAATAAATAGAATTGTGATTAGGAATAAAGTTTGACACACCAGAATTTAGTTAATTCAGAGCAAGCTCTTTTGTCACAAGAAGTTCCTCAGAATCTGAAGTATTAATTAAAAACACCTAGAACACTCCCTTCAAAAACATACTCCTTTCATATCACTTGACCTTTAAAGTGATGAAATGAAATGTATTTTAAGTAGACTTTAAATTGTGGTGAAAAACATAACATCACACAACTGTTAATTATATCATAAATAAACATAATATATATTAAATTTTAAAAATAATATTGATATCACATAATTATTGGAAAAACAAAGCATGCATTTTGTAAAAATATCTATGAGCATATATTACATGATATTAAATAGAAAAGACATAGAAATGCTTCATCAAGACACACTATGATGTGCTCAGATTTTAAAGGATTCCATTTAGTTGTTTAACAAAAGATGGTAAAGAACCCAAAGGCAGGTTTTAGTGGAGCCAACTAGAAAAAAAAATATTATTATGTCAGCTAAGGCCTACAGTTTATATCTTGCCTGGTTTGAATAAAAAGGTCTCTATTTCTAACAACATATAATTAAAGGCAGCTACATATTACAAGAATGCCAAGGGTAGCAAATATGTATTGTGTTTGACTGCTTAATTATGACATTTCAATAATATTATTTTTACAATTTTCAGCATACTTTAATATTTATTGATGTTTTAACAGCTGTATGATGGTATTATCATTTGTTTCATAATTTATACACTTTTAAAATTATTTATATTCCATCAATTTAAATGTCATGTGATATGGTTGGACTAAGTTTATTGGATGGAGTGCTGCATTTAAAATGCTGTTTTTTAATGAAGACTTCAGATTCTGAGGAAGTCCTTTTAATCAGAGCAGTTGTACTGAAGTAACTAATAAATTCTTGTATGATAAACTTTATTCCTAGTCACAATTCAATTTATTATTTTTGTTTCTTAGTTTTCTTTTTCGTGTTTAGTCAGCAAAGAGTAAGCTGTAGACTTGGACCTTGAACGGAACTAAACACTAAAGTTCAAGGAAGGTCCTTGGGAGGAAGAGGAAATAATTGGAGCCGAAGTAGAATGCCAGCATCTTAAAACAGCATATGTGACGACTCTACAACAGATACGGTACCAAGCTACAAATGGAAAAAAAGGAACTTAAGGAAAGGTGGTGGAATGCAGAAGTTCAAGAAGATATCAAAAGAAAGAAGGAATTGTGTGAGATAGAAAAGATGGGCTGTGCTGAAAAGGAATACTGATTGAATAATAATGAGGCTAAGAAAGCAGTCACAGTAGCAAAGAACACTGTATCAGAGGCACTCTTTTGGAAAGCAGCTCAGATGATGGCACAGAGAAACTCTACCATGTTACAAGACAAAGAAAAATAAAGAAAATAGTCATCAGACATCATTCATAAGGAAAGCCACCAACCTGCTGTAGGTGAAAAATGGCTCTTGAGACTACTCATAGCAGTATGGAGAGAAAGAAGTATCTCAGATGACAGGAGAGTAAGTAATCTAGTGATAGTGTACAAGAGCAAAGTGAACATTTACAACTGTAGGCAGGACAGAGGTATCAAACACCTGTCACACTACATGAAAGTGATGGAGATGGTGATTGATAATTTTATCCACGGTATAGTAAAAAATGAGATGGGAGATGAGCAGTTCAAATTTAGATCAGAATGCATCAAAATCAACCCAAAGTTTACAGTGACACAGACAGAGGAAAGGTCCCACAAGGAAGAGGGCATTCCTAAACGGTGTGTGTGTGTGAAGTGTGTGTGTGTGTGTGTGTGTGTGTGTGTGTGTGTGTGTGTGTGTGTGTGTGTGTGTGTGTGTGTATGTATATATATATATATATATATATATATATGTGTGTGTGTGTGTGTGTGTGTGTGTGTGTGTGTGTGTGTGGGGGTGCATCAGGTTTCAGTGTTGAGACCACTGCTATTCATACTATTTATGGACTACAGTAGCAAACACATCAATGGGGACCAATCAACACAACTGCTCTATGTAGACAATTTGGCATTACAAGCAGACTCAGAAGAAGCACCTTAACAAATGGCAGGGGAATGGAGTGCAAAACTAAAGTCATATAGTTTTAAACTGTATACTGAGAAGATGGTGGCATTTATTTATAGTTTACATCCCCTTAAACAACATTTAATATTAATAGCACCATTTAATCCTGGGTGTTTATCAGCATTCAAATATAACTGTAATCTAGTCTCTCTTTTTTTGCTGATTTAAATAATCATCACCCCTTTGATTTTTTTTTGGCTTACCTATAAAAATTTGGTTTGTCATGTTACTTGTCAGGTGATTATTTTGATTGCATTTAGATGAAGTTGAATTGTTAATTGTTCTGAAGTAGTCTAATGTACTAGTACACAAAAGGGCTCAATGTGTATTAAATTATTTACTGTATCTACTTTGCTTCATGAGTGGCATTTGTATTAGTTGGTGTTTGTTATGCTCGTGGCAGTTTCCTTTGTTTTTATTATTTATTTATTTATTTTTATCTAGGAGATCTGGTCGATGAGAAGACAATTCTAATGTGGATTTTCAGTGCTAGAATAAGAGGAGCTGCTGTTAAATGGCAGGGAGCGTCAGGGATAGTGTGTAGCACAGGTATGTCAAAGAAATGGAAAATAGACGTGCATAAAATAGAGGTGTAACCAGCCCTTTTGTATTGTACAGAAACCTGGGCAGTGAAGGCAGACTGAGTAAGTTAGACATGATGGAAATGAAGTGCATACGATTGACAGTAGGATGCACACTGTTGGACAGTCATAGAAATTAAGACATCACTGCAGGAGCCAAAGTAGCTCCAGTTGCTGAGAAGATTGAGGAGAACAGACTGCACTGGTTCAGGCATGTGCAGAAAGCAAAAAGCTGATCAGGTGAAGAAGATATGAAAGAGGGGAAGAAAGCAAGAAGAAATGAGCCTGCCCTGCAAACAAATGGATGGTTTGCATTGGAGAAGAACTGCAACAGTTATTCACTACTGTAGCAGAAGGGAGGAGAGAGACACTAAATTGAGACAGATGACAACAGTTGACTAGACACCACAATTTCATGTAAAAATATGAAAAAGGGAGTCAGTGATGATGGTGATGATGACACTGAGATCCCAGTTGATGATGCCCTATCTAAGTGTCAAACTAACTAATGGAGTACCACAGGGACCAGGGCTGCATTTTCTGCATTTGGCATTTATCTTGCAGACATGCAAGGCAATAGACTATAACTGTAGTTGACCAAGTTTGCTGTTGACTGCAAGCTGAGTAATGTTATTCACTGATGCACTGATATTAAATAGCTCCAACAAGGGCTGGAATGTAGCCATACCTGATGTACTAAAACAATGTGAAAAAGTACAGCAACAAATGCTCCCACCTCATAGGTTCATAGGTTCATAGGTAGGTACTAGGCTATCGGCCCAAGGGCCTATGTAAGCCTAGCCAACAAGGTTCCCTGGCTTACGCCACCCAAGAAAGTTATTTTCCTGTGCCACTGTTGAGCAGAGACACAGAAGTGATCCCCAGGGTGTATTTCCTATTTCCCATCCACTCATCAAGATTTTTCTTGAAGAGTGCTAATGAAGAACTTTGCTTGACATAGATGGGTAGCCTGTTCCAGAGTATGGGAAGTCTCTGGGACAGGAATCTATCCCTCCAGCATGTCCTGTTTATTGTGGTGACAAGGTTTAGGTCCCTAGAGCATGTAGCTCAGAGGGATTGGGATTTCTTTAGGTGTAGCATGTCCAACAGCTCTGGGTTTGACATAGCTTTATATGTTAGGCAGAGATCACCTCAGAGTAGGCGATGTACTATGGAGTAAAGCTGGAGTTTTTTGAGGTGGTCAGTGTAGGGCATTTGTTTGAGGCCAGTAATCTTCTTTGTGAGGTACTTCTCTGGCCTTTCCAGCTGCTGCAGATGTCTTGTGAGGTACATTCCAAAAGGGGCATTGACTCTATAATGGGTCTAATGAGTGTCGATTAGAGGGGAACAATGACCTCTTTTTTCCTGGATGAGAACCCTTTTTTGATGAGGTGTGCCACGTAGTAGGACTTCCTGACTACTGTGGCGATGTGACTATCAAAGGAGAGACTACTGTCCACCTGGGTCCCAAGGTCTCTTATCACACATTTGGTGTTAAGTAGATTGCTGCCTATATGGTAGTTCATGGGTACAGAGTTTTTACCAAAGGGGATGACAGTGCACTTTTTGGCATTGAGCTTGAGGCCATGGCTCTGACACCAGGCATCTATCTCAGCGAGGCCCTTCTGTAGGATGTCCACATCATTTGGGGACTTGACTATGGCTCCTAGTTTGCAGTCATCTGTGAACTTCATTAGCCAGAGGCCTTCTGTGTTAGCCTGTATTTCAGAGAAGTAGATACCAAACAGAAGAGGTCCCAGAACGGAACCCTGTGTTACTCCACTTGTCACTGCTTTGAGGTCAGATTTGGAGTCTGCAACTTTTACAGTGTTGGTTCTGTCAGTGAGCCAGTTGGCAACCCATCTTGATATGTAGGGATTTATACCTAGTTTAGTGAGTTTAGCTATAATTCCAGAATGGGGGATGGTGTTGGAAGCCTTGGCGAGGTCATGATAGGCTGTGTGAACCACCTTACCCTCATCTACGGCTTTGGTGACTGCCTCAAAGAAGTCAATCAGGTTCAGGAGGCATGATCTGCCTTTCACAAATCCGAACTGGATGGGATCCAGAGTTTGTAGGTTACCAATGTCTTTGTTTATGAGTTCCATAATGATACGTTCCATGGCCTTGCAGACCAGGCTCGTCAGGCTAATAGGTCGATAGTTTCCGGGAGCCATTGTGGAGTGGGAAACTGTTGCTGTGTGCCATTCAGTGGGCATAAAGCTTGATGCAAGGCTATTATTGAACATGGTACTTAAATGGGGAGCCAGCTTGTTCTGAAGTTTGTGTAAAACACAGCCTGGGATATTGTCCATTCCCATGGATGCTGTGTTTTTGGCTTTAGAGAGTGCAGCTTTTACCTGTGTAGTTGTGATTACAGAGACTCTGCATTCTTCTTGTATAGATATGGGCCCTTTAGGGGGTGAGGGGGTGGTAAAGTTAGCACTGAAACTATCTGCCAGGATGTTGGCAATATCAGTTAGTTCTGTAATTTGCGTGCCTTTGTGATGTAACTCAGAGCAGATCTGGGTGTTGCCATTGAGATTTTTGACATAGCTATAGAATGCTTTGTGGTTGTTCTTAGAATTAGTGGAGATTTTGTTTTCATAGCTAGCTTTGGAAGATCTTATAAGGGATCTCAGATTTTTACTGAGGCTGACCAGGGAGTTCCTTTACTCATGGGATTTTACTCTCTTTTGCAACAGTTTCTTCCTTCTGTTGTACAGTTTGTTTATGGCAGAGGACCACCAGATTGGCTTTCTTTTTTGGTGGAAAGCGTCTTGGTTCTGTTTGGGATAGTACAATCCATGCGCTCATGTAAGTGCTTATAGAGTGCATTTGTGTAGGATTCAGCAGTTGTAACTGTATTGTCCATCTGCATGGGTGTCATGAAGTTCACCACTTCTATCTTAAGAAGTATGAAGTTGGCTTTGGAGAAATTTTTTACAGTGGTTTCTTTAATGGGGTGGTGGTGGCGGGATGTGGATTTCAAGGGTGATTAGTTTATGGTTGGATCGGACCAACGAGGAGTTGACTTGTTTTTAATGACTAGGTCTAGGATATTGTTGCCCCTGTTGGGGGTGTGGATAAGTTGATCCAGGGCATTGGAGTTTATGAATCCCAGAAAGCGTTGAGCTAAGAAGTTGGTACATGAGTAGTTTTCCCAGTTAATGGTGGGGTAGTTGAAGTCACCCATTATTAGGGTGTTTGGTTGAACGCTAATATTTTCCAGTACATCAAGAAAAGAGGAGCAGGAATCCTGGGGTATGGTGGGGGATCTGTAGCAACCTACAATTTGGATTGCAGTTTTGCCCAGAGTTAGTTGCACTTGGATAACCTTAGATGCATTATGCTAAAGTTAGTTGCACTTGGATAACCTTGGATGCATTATGCTAAACAACTAGCCTGGAGGTGTGGATATCCTTAATGAATATGGACACACCTCCGCCTTTGGTGTTTCAATCCAGGTTACATAGCTGAAAAGTGTGGTATGAGTTATAGCCTGGTAGTGCAGGGGTTCTCTCTGGAGCCTTGAACCAGGTCTCAGTCACTGCACAGATATCGATGTTCTCCATTTTAAGGAGTGCCTCAAGTGACTGCATTTTAAGATTTAGACTTCAAGCATTGAGTAGCATTGCCCTCAGTTTTTGCTTGCCTGTTCCTGTTATGGTGGTGAATTTGTTATTTGAACCTTGCCTAAGAAAGGCACTATTAGAGCAGCAAGAGCCTTAGCCAGTATCCCGAATCCCAGGGGTGACAGTTGCAGGCCATCATATGTTATAAATAGTACTCCTCTTCAGATATGGTTATAAGGGTCCTGAGTATTTATGTGTACAAATCTGTTTCTCATTATATCATCATGCTTCCACTGTTTTAAGGTAATCCTTCAGTCTGGTTCAGTTAATTTCCTATTGAATATTTTCAAGTTTCAAAGAACTCATTCTTTGCCTGTACTCTTTCCTTATCACACTTAGCATTGAGTACATTGTCATTTTTGGTATGTACAAATCCAAGCCCCCAAAGATTTCTAACCAAAAAAGGTCTAAAATCCTTTTATTATTCTAATAGATTAGCATGACTCTCTTGGGAGTAAACTGTAGGTGCTAAGTATAAAGTTACCTGTGTCTCACATTTTTGGGCAATGAAAGGCCCAATCCTATTTTACCAATTTCTCTGTAAAACTATTGACTCTACAAACATTTGCACTAGTGGCATAAATCTTTAGCAAATAAATAAATTAAATAAAAAAAAAATACTCTTTTGAGGGATAACTTCCTAATTCAACATATCCCCAGCCTGTTGAATAAGTATCAGAACAAGTCAAGCTAAATACTACTTTGTTTTTTTTTATCATTTAAGCTAGCCTTAATGATTGAATGGGTAAACACATATTTACACTAGCATTGTCAGTCAGATACAGCCCTGGTTGATGTGAGAATTGAATAGTCTTAAGTGCTTGAAAAGGCTAGAAAAAATTTTTTTTGTGTCTACTTTTATGTGTATGTTGTTAGGCATTTCATAGTCCCTTGATAATTTGCCTAGCATTGTTCCTATGTTTCCATGTTCCTTTCTGTTAGCATTGTCGTAATCAGTGGTGACTTTCATAAACATATGTGTAAAATATATTTAAACATCTATATTGTCTTATAATACAACTAGTTCATCAATGACCATACACTGTCAGAACATAGTCACTATCATTGCTTCAGTCTCCACTGACCAATCTAAGACTTCAGTCACAGCAGATATTATTACTTTATCCAGATAACTGAAGGATCTGTAGGAATGACACAGTGTAATGTCTTTGCTTCCTTGACTATGGCTGTCACATCTTCACTGATATGGCCAAGGATGATTAAAAAATACCACCCTTCAGGGCCTTGCCTACTGTGTAATGTTGCTCTGCATATTGCTGTAATGAAGAAATCCTTAGCTGCGTACATTTTCACTGATAGGAGTGGGATGTTGTCACTTTGTAGGGGCAGGACTGCATTTTGTTGTGCAAATATGGTTAAATGTACAGTAGGATGCTGGATGATTTACCTTTATGACTCTTTAATAGGCATAGCATAACCCTAAAAGGGACTATGGTGTTATGGCTACTTTGCCAGATGTAACACATCTCATTTGTAGATCCATGCATTTCTTGCCCATGTATATATTGTACTTCATAAATACAATGACAGAAGATACAACATAACATTTTTTGCATGTCCACACCATACCCAAAGATACAACATAACATTTTTTGCATGTCCACACCATACCCAAATACTTCCAGGTATGCAGTAAAGCATGCAGCTCCTTTTGTGTGTTTGAGCATCTTTATGAATTGCATATGAATCTGGTATGTTGCTTCTGCCATTTACAAGCCCTGTGTAATTTGTAATTGCAAGCATACTTTATGAAACCAATTGTCTTATTGTTGTTAACAAAGTGTTGTGGTGGATGACATACAAATTGTCAGGGAGTACTCAATATTTATTTTTATTAGTTGTGCACACCTTTCTGTAAGAGTTGTGCAAAAATATATATTCTATCTTTTTCACCATTCTTAAATTGCTATTAATTTGTTGCCCATTACATTATAATCAAATTGATTTAAGTTTCAGAGTTAGGTACTTCACTTTTAGGAGATCTGTGTCTTTTAAGGAGGAGCAGGAGCACAATAGTGTTGGTATTTTGCAAACATTATTTGCAGTAGTGCAGCAGTTAGTGTTGTCATCTCACAGCAAGAGGTCCTCTGGTTTAATTCTGAGCTGGGGTGCCTTCTGTGCAGAGTCTGCATGCCCTGTCTGCATTTCAATTTGTGTGGTTTCTTCCCACATGCCAAAGATATGCATCTGGAGAGTTTCTCCCCAGGGCTCTGCTGAAAATGGAGTCTATCCCATCAGACTTTCCCACTAAACAAATGTAAAATAAATAAATATTGCACAAACAAAATGCTTTATTTCTTAAGAAATACTGACTTGCTTGTGCTGTTCTGTTCTGTGTTGTGTGCATTAGATCATTTGTTGTTTGGAAGTGGTTGCTTGCACTAACTAAACTGCACTTTGCACTGATTCACGGTAGCAAATTTTGATCAACAGTGGTTTGCCCTAATGTAATAACCTTTTCCCTCAAAGGATAGAATAAATAGCACATAGGCCAGTGACCATATCTATACTTTCTTGCCTCTACTTCTCCCTTCTCCCTCTGATTTCCCTAAATTCCTACTTTTTCTTCTCATGTCTCCCTACCACCTCTTCCTTTTTTTAAGTATTTCTCCTACCCCATATCCTTTTCTTCCAAATGTGAGATCAAGTTACATTAATTTAATGCTGGATAAATTGAGTACTTCTGCTGAGTACCTTTATATTAACATTGTGTTTATTTAGAATTTTATGTATTAGACATTTACTCTGTGTTGTTTCTATACTTTACTGCAGTGTTTCATTTGAACTCTACGTATTAGACAACTATATTGTCTCTAGTTGTATTGCAGTGTTTTGCTTAAAACTCTTCATAGTATAACACTACTTTGCATATTTTTAATCTCATTCTATTGTTTCTCCCTGATCCTCCTCCTCTGTGAAGGGTCTTTTCATGTCCAGTTGGACTACTCAGCCAAAAAACAAATAAACTAATTCTAAGTGAGTCAGAGAAATGGTCTTGACTTTTTCAGAAGCTGTAGATTAGATGTATGTCCAAATTGTGAGTCAGAGGCAGAAATGAAAACCAGACTGAGGGGTAATAACGATAATTACCAGAGATAGGGCCATGTGTTGAACAAGAAATATGATGCAGTTGAAGTTCATACCTTCTGTAATAGGTGTGGCTGAAGCATGATAGAAAGAAATGTCTCAAGATTAATGTGTTTTGTAGAAGTTGTTCTGGAAAGAATCATTTTACAGAGATGTGTAAAAGAAAAGACAACAGTTTTCAGAAAGATTTACATGTTAAACAGAACAGAAATATGAGAATAATCTATTTGTTAAAGTTGTTTAGTAAAAAGTTGATACACTGAAGTCTGAAAATGCACCAAAGAGTAGATTGATGGGATTTATTAAAAAATTGCATTTAAATTGGACAGAGGGTGCAGAGAGAAGTGTTATGCCTGAATCTACTTTTGAAGTATTTTCTAAAAGACACAGAAGAAAGGTTTGTGTCCATTGTTAATATACTAGGGATTATATGTCATTAGATCAAAACATACTGACTTTTGAGTATAAAAATTAGTATGCAATCCTTTTTTTTCAACTTGTAGCACATAAGTTCACTCTACTAATAGTATTGGTAATTTAGTATTTGAAAGGCTACAAGTAGCAAAATAAATTGATACTATAAAAGCTGCAGGAGAATCTACTCCTGTGCACATTCAGGATCAGTGACACAGTAAGAGAGCTATCAAATACTTCACAGAACCATAATAGTGAATGGTGCGGTGACTTTTTATAGCCATACAGAGTTTGCCAGCATTTATTAGATACAAATCGTGATCTTATGCCTGTGATGCACACACTTTAAGAAATATACAAGTAGCTGTAGTAGCTTTCAGAAGTAGTGTCTCAGCAATTAAAGTAAATAAAAATCTTTGATGCCAATTAGAAGCATTTAGATGCAGAGGAATAGGTGAATATCATTGTTACCACTGTAAATCCAGACAAGATTCACTTTTGTAGAGATCCATGTGATATGAGCAAAGTGATTAAAAGAGAACATTGCCCATTACTTTCAGATGAAGAAGTGGTCTCTAGCAGTGCATGTTTTCAGTATCAGATGCATATTACAGATTATGGTGCATTCAGCTGAATGAAGAAACCTTCAGCTTCTGCACATATAATATGCTATTAGTAGTACTGTATATAAACTCTTTAAACTTGCTTGGTATTTCATCAGCATCTGCAGCATTTCAAAGTATTGTTGTACAAGTTATTAATGGCATAGGATATAGTTTTTTATCATAATTAATGTCTATTAGTTGGTTTCCAGACACAAGTAGAACAAGTTTGGTACTGATTTATTTGCTAAACGGATTAAGATACCATGATTTGGAATTAAATAAGAACAAATGTACAGGAGTGATAAGTCTGAAATACCTGGACCATTGTGTTAAAATCAGAGGGATTGAAGTCTGATACAGAAACAAAACAGTTATGCAGATGTCAAAACCAAGAGACACACAAATATTGTAGAGGCTTCTTGAAGTGAAGAAATGTCTTGCAAAGTTTGTAGCCAATATGTCTGAGATAACTTAGCCTGAAATGGAATGGTGAACTAGAAGAGAGTTTTGAAATGTTAGTAATTTAGTTAAAGAAGACCCCTTGTTTAAGTACTTTGTAAATAATCCAGATGTAGGGACTCTGATCATGCAGAAGAATATATCATTTGCCATTAGGCATGGGTATTTAAAGATTCACTAACAGCAACAGAGAGAAAGAAATGGTTGTATAGGAAAAAAATGTTAGTTGCAGCATAAATATATGAGAAATTACATGAATATGTCTGTGTTACAGAAGTTCAGGGGGAAATTTACAAAAAACCCTTATAAAGCATATTCAGAAAATCTTTATTTAAGATTGCAAATAATGTTACATAAATTACAGAAGTATGATTGTAGAGAAGTACCTACCAGGTGAGGGCCTGTTTATGACTGATAAATTGAGTAGAACATATTTACTATAGCTGTGTAAGTATTTATATAACAAATAATTAGAGATTTCTTGGCTTAAGACTTCAGGTATCAGAGGCAAAGTAGACAAATCACAGACATATACTGAGAATGACATAGATGCATATTAAGTGAAAGAAATCACAATGAGAGGCTAGCTTGAGCAAATAATTTTAAGGAAATATATTTTTTTTATTTTTCTTTAAAGGAATAAATTAGTTTCCAGAGTTTACTACTGAAAATATTTCTCAGTCAACCAACAAGATATTGAGAAGCTACATGAATCACATTTTGTAATTCCAAAGTGCAAATAACAAAAAAGATTTAATGTATGGCAATGAATATATGCAGAATTTCTGGTTTTCACCAAGGCAGTCAAGGTTCAACTCCCAGTATGGAAATGGGCTGCCTTTTTTTCAAGGGAGTGGGTTTAGCATAATGGTTAAGGTGTTCACCTCATAGACACACGATACAGAGTTCAATCCTGGCCTTAGGTTTTTGGCTACACTTAAAATGGCCCTTCAGAGCAGTTAGCCTAGTATTCATGTATAAAATATGTGGGTGGCACTATTACAAAGCTGCTGTTCATGTAATGCTTTTCAGCTATAAGACCTTTAACGGTATGTTACATGAAGCATAGCAGATGTTGAGCACTTTTAGTAGAAAAATCAGGATCTATACAGCTTGTATCCACAGCAGAAGTTTTATAATCTGTGGACTTAAATTAGAATGAATAATAAAATGCTGTGTTGTTTTAAAAGAAAGACATAATATGTCTATGTGATATTAAGGTAATCTATAAGTAGAGTGACAGAAATACTGGATTAAGGTCTACAGCTTACATTATGGGGATTCAAGGAAGAAACAGAAAGAGCTTAAGTACTACTTTGAAATTTTCTTTATGCAAGCAAAATGTTTAGATTGTATAATGTGGAGAAAATGAAAGCAATGTGAAGTGGAACTTGGATGAGGAGGGGTAAACATTTGATAACAGTATTACCGTGGTGTGATAGAAAAGGGTGCAGTAATGTTACCATAGCCATTGCATATGCATGACATCATAGAAACAGGGAAACTAAATCAAGAATCCAGTGATGAGTGGGTCTGGATAGTCCTTAAGGTTCCTACACAGGTAGAATTTCAGCAAACCCATTAAATGTGAGTCACTGTGAAGATTTAATATAAAAGAGTTACTTCTGAGGCTAGCAACAGTCAAAATCAAAAGAATGATATCATAAAGCATGATGGTTAATGGAGTTTTGCTAAGTTTAGTGACATTCATAAAAGTGCACAACTGGTAATAATACAACATGATTACAAGCAGAGATGGAATGCTGGATCACGAAGAATACAATGTTTCTGGATTATGGATATGAACTCAGTGTGGCTGAATGCTACAAATAATGCATTTTATAAAACTGTTGATGATAACAGGATCTTAACGATAACTTGCATTCTACAATTTACAACAGGTTATAGAAATGAAAGCAAGGATTCCATACTGATGTTTTTATAAGGTGAAACCAGACAATGCTTCCATGACACTGTGCCCAGGATAAATGCATTGCATTATTTTGGAATGTAAAGTAGAAGGTAAAGGTTTCTCTGCATTTAGATGAAATCAGCAAGGAACACAACAGTTGCTATGTTTTCTCATTATCCATTTTGTGATCACATAATAACAAAGTGAGATTTACATAAAATGTATGTGATTGACTAAGAGGAGGTATAAAGGCATCACCAAATAGAATGTATAGAGCATTATTTTACTGAAAAGTCTGAGGACTTATATTGGGAGTTGTTTAAGTGTAAAATGTGAGAAATCCAATTTGCAAGTATATGTATATTTTCAAAATGGAAGTGTCCCTCCTTGCATTTGGCTGTTGTCAAGGCTTGTTTGTTAACAGCATGCAAAATCCAACTGTAAGACTCACAACATATTTCCTGTTGTAGTGGGAACATTTTGGAAAAAGAGACATTTATTGCAATACTTCAAAGAAGTGCTAGAAGGAGAGACAGAGTCTGAATCGTCATATAAGCAGGATATTTTTTTTTAAATTAGCATGTTGTAAGGAAAGACAAAAGAACCAGAAAAAATTGATGTATATAACAGGGCTTGGCTGAATTTGTTTTTTGATTAGGAAAAGGTACCAATACAGAAATTCCAAAACTCAGTTAAAACCTTTAGCATGATGAGTCCATTCCATAGTTAGCAATGGTAAAAATTAGCCTAACATTATGGGTTCAATTTACAGGAGACGCTGTGTATGTCACATGACTTCCAAGATACAGTGTCAGTGTAATACACAGACTATGTGAATTATACTCTGAAATGAATAAAAAATACTTCTTATGCACCTTTCTTCTGAAATAACCAAATTAGATGAAACCAATTATAATGAGGTTTATATTTCAGAGCATTGCTATAATCAAGTCTCCCATTGCCGCAGACACACACACACACACACACACACACACACACACACACACACACACACACACACACACACACACACACACAAGCATACACATGCAGAGACACGCATACACAAGCACACAAACACACATACATACACATAGCACCCAGCATAAAACTTCACCAGAAAAACATTCTGACTGCTTAAAAGCCATTGCACACTTTAGGCTGTAATTCAAATAAGAAAAAACAGCACATCTAAGTTTTAAAGCTATTGCTTATTTACATACACAGTTTGTTTCTGTCTGCTATTAACATCACAAAGTGAGTGGGCTATTGGGGCATTTAAGCTTCTAAACATTTTTTTTTAACTTGTGCCTCAGAGCCTTGTTCCCCAATTACTTATTTTAATAGCAGGACTCAAGTATTTCATTCAATTTATTTGTTAATAAGATAAACCAGGTACTCACAGATGCCTTTTATGGGGGGCTTGCAAGAAGAACTGTTTGGCTAAATGACAGCCTTAGGGTCACGCAGTATGCAAATGGAAAGCAAATGCATTAAAATTAAGATTCCTGGAGAAAATAAATTAGCAACTGATACATTTATCCAGCTGTGCTATCCCTCAACTGCTTTTCCACCATAGCAATTCTTGCGTGCCTTCTCCCAAAACCCATTAATATGCTTTTCTTCATCTTGTTGTTATATGTGTTATGTTAGATATATATTTTGTGGCACACCTTATTGATACTAATTATACAGTAGCAATCTTACACATCATAAAGGAACAAAAAACATGAGGTGATATGACTTCAGAATTCCAGATGCCATTTACAGAGCTCTCCTGAATGATAGACAGTCAAATGTTCAGCAGTTGTTCTTAGTACCCTGCGTTAAATAGCTGAAATGGCAACACATTATGAAGCATATGTGATGTTATTGCTGCACTGACTGGCTACGTAACAACAGCCTGAATATCCTGAGTACACATTCTCAATACTGTTGCAATGTAAATAAAAGTATGTCACCTTTTTAAATCTTGAGACCTAGAGCCATACAATATATATATATATATATATATATATATATATATATATATATATATATATACACATACATACTTATATATTTTGCAGGTGAACATTATTCAGTGCAGCAATACTGTATACATGTTGATGTATCTTTCTGTTTCAGTACATCACAGATCTTTAGGTTTGTTCTTAACTTGATTTAAATGTTGTTTCTTAAGGGGTTAATTATGCTGTTAGTCACATTTTTCAAAACATTGGGATGCATATTTGAAACAGAGAAGTTGGGCATTCAGAGATACCATCTTCACATTAAATGATTTTGATTGTTGCATTAATGCATTTTCCTTGATTTTTAAAACCAGCTGCGAATATCAAAACAATGCAGTGTCCATCTGCATCTTTCATTACTGGTAAGAAAAATGTATGTGTGAATCATAACAAAATAGTACCATGCTGACTACATACAGAAGATGTTAATAAAACTACCAGATTGTTATTGTCTGTATTTATAATGAAGCATTACATGTTCAGATACTGACTGAGATTAAACAAAAGGGATGTGCTCCTTGTTATTCATCTATTTTGCTTACTTAACTATAATGTCAGCTAGCATGTTCTGTTACTGTTGGTCTGTGCTAATAGTTCTTCATTATGCAACATGCCTGCTTATCTTTGCATAATCAAACCATTTTTTCTGTTTAATCACAGTATGAATATTCTGATATTTTTGGAATAATTTCTTCTACTGACTTTCTAAGTATTTATAGAAGCAGTTTCACAAGTCTCATAAAGCATTCCTCATTAGAACATTTGCATCCCATGCCTCAGAAAGAAATATGTCACCAGAAAGTGACTACAAAGAAAACCATTTAGTGATTTTCTAATTAAAAGTATACTGCTGTGCTTAGATTTTTTTGATCATTTTTGCTCAGTTTACTGTGAACTTAATTGGACAATCTAATAATATTCAGAATTGCAACAAACACAAGCTATATTTTCTTACAAAACACTGTTTCTTCTGAATCCAAGTTGCTATGTGATTAACACCACATTTGATATCAAATGTATAGTAAAGTTGATATTGTCGTCATGGAAAAATGCAAGACAGAGTCATAAGAAAAGAGCTATACTAAGAATTGTGTAACAACTGTAAAAAACTTCTCCAAAGCCAACTTCATGCTTTTCAAGACAGACGTGGCAAACTTCACGACACCCATGCAGATGGAAAGTAGAAGTACAACTTCTGAATCGTACAAAAAATGCACTGTATGAACACATACACAAGTGCATGGACCGTGCCATC
The DNA here is from genome assembly GCF_019279795.1 of Protopterus annectens. Lineage (NCBI taxonomy): Eukaryota > Metazoa > Chordata > Ceratodontiformes > Protopteridae > Protopterus > Protopterus annectens. The sequence goes on from NC_056729.1 coordinate 311,510,380, forward strand.
CCAAATAGAACCAAGATGCTCTCCTCCAAAAAAAGGAAGCCAATCTGGTGGTCCCCTGCCATAAACAAACTCTACAACAAAAGGAATAAACTGTTGCAAAAAAAAAGAGTAAAATCGCATGATTGGAAAAACTCCCTTGTCAGCCTCAGTAAGAAGCTGAGATCCCTCATAAGATCATCCAAAGCTAGTTACGAAAACAAAATTGCCACAGATTCTAAAGACAACCACAAGGCATTCTATAGTTATGTCAAGAATCTCAATGGCAAAACACAAATCTGCTCTGAGTTACAGCACAATGGCACTAAATATACAGAACCAACTGATATTGCCAACATCCTGGCAGATAGTTTCAATGCAGACTTCACCCCCCCATCTCATAAAGGGCCCATCTCAATACCAGAAGAATACCAAGTCCCAGTAATAATGGCCGCACAGGTAAAAAACACACTGTCCAAAGCCAAGAATACAGCATCCATGGGACCAGACAACATCCTCTGCACGAACTACAAAAAGACCTGGCACCCCACCTAAGTACCATGTTCAGTCATAGCCTCACTTCAGGCTTTGTGCCTACTGAATGGTGCACAGCTATGGTTATCCCACTCCACAAGGGGGGATCCACCACGGACCCCAGGAACTACCGCACCATTAGCCTGATGAGCCTGATCCACAAAGCCATGGAATGTATCATCATGGAACTTATAAACAAAAACATAGGTAACCTTCAAACTTTGGACCCAACCAGTATGGGTTCGTGAAAGGCAGATTATGTCTCCTAAACCTGATTGACTTCTTTGAAACAGTCACCAGAGCTGTGGATGAGGGTAAAGTTGTTCACACACAGCCTATCTAGACCTCGCCAAAGCCTTTGACACCATTCCCCACTCTGGTATCATAGATAAACACACTAAACTGGACTTAAATCTCTATGTCACATGATAAGTTACCAGATGCCTCACTAACAGAACCCACACCGTGAAAGTAGCAGACTCCAAATTGGACTACAGACCAGTTATAAGTGGAGTACCACAGGGTTCAATCCTGGGTCCACTCGTGTTCGGCATCTACTTCCCTGAAGTTCAGACCACCATAGAGGGTCTATGGCTAACAAAGTTTGCAGATGACTGCAAACTGGGAGCCATTATTGAGCCCCCAAATAATGTGGAACTTCTACAAAAGGGGCTCACTGACACAGATGCCTGGTGTCACAGCCATGACCTCAAGCTCAACGCCAAAAAATGCGTAGTCATCCCCTTTGGGAAAAAACCCTGTCTCCATGAACTACCACATAGGTGGTAGCCCACTTAACACCGAAAGTGTAATAAGAGACCTAGGGACACAGGTGGACAGTAGGCTCTCCTTTGATAAACACATTGCCACAGGAGTCAGAAAATCTTTCTACATGGCACACCTCATCAAAACAGGTTTCTCATCCAGGAAAAAAGGAGGTTATTGTTCCTCTCTACTCATCCCTCATTAGACCTATTATAGAGTACAATGCCCCATTTGGTATGTACCTCACAATACATTTACAACAACTGGAAATGTCACAGAAATACCTCACAAAGAGGACCACCATCCTCAAACATATGCAGACCATCTCAAAAAACTCCAGCTCTACTCCATCGCATATTGCCTACTCAGAGGTGATCTCTGCCTAACATACAAAGCCATGTCAAACCCAGAGCTGTTGGACATGCTACACTTACAGAAATTCCAATCCCTCTGAGTCACATGCTCCAAGGACCTAAACCTTGTGACCACAATAAACAAAACATGCTGGAGGGATAGGTTCCTATCCCAGAGACTCCCCATACTTTAGAACAGACTGCCCATTTATGTCAAGCAGAGCACCTCATTAGCCCTCTTTAAGGAAAATTTTGGCAATTGGATGGATGATAGGAAATTCACCCTGGGAATCAGGTATGTGGCTCTGCTTGACAGGGCACAGGAAAATAATTTTTTGGTGGCAGAAGACAGGGAATCTTTATGGCTAGGGTTGTGCAGGCCATAGGGCTGATAGCTTAGTACCTACCTATGAACCTATGAATGACTTACCTATAACAGCACATCATCCAAGAGCTCACAAGTCATCATCGGTTGGTGTGACAAGGCACACTCCCTATTTAAGCGAGTTCTATACTTTCCACTTGGGAGATCCATCAGCAGGCACACCAAGGACGAGAAGATGGAGCCCAATGGTAGCTACCACTCAGATAAGAGGCTGTGGGTCACACTGATGGCTAATCAGCTGTACAGCAACTATTTAGTCACCTGTACAGCGGCAGATCCTCTATTTTATTTATTTAGCTTCCTGATTTTATTTAGTTAAAAAAATATGTATATTGTGAGTCGTGCTGGTGGCAAAAGGGGGGTGTTAGAGATTACATTTGAAAGGCCAAAATAAAATATATTTTAAAGAGCAAATTAATAAAATATAAAAATGTTAAACAAACAATTACTTTGAAAGTATCTCCTGGTGATTGCTAGTCATGTTATGGTGGCTGGGGTTGTATCTTAGTTTAGTTTAATTATTACAAAAATAATATTAAAAGTTATATTAAAAAATAATAATAAGTAAGAGAAAGTCTGCAGTTAAAGTTCATAGGGTCTGGGGGTTGGCATAATGGTTGAGCTGTTTGCCTCACACTCCTGAAATATGAGTTGACTCTCATTTTGGCAGAAATATAAAACAAAATAAAAGAAAAAGAGGAATAATTGTTTATAATATGGGGCACAGAAGAATCATTGGTTTTGGGTTCTTTGTGGCATGTTTATATTAAAAACATATATGTACATAAATTAATATTTGCTAATAGCACTGTTATAATAATAAAAATAAGTTAATAATTTATAAACAATGCTCGCTAAGCTTGAGCATTGTAAGGAGTTTTAAATCTTTGGACTGGTGAAGGAATTTTAGTTTCTTCTAAGTGATGCATTTTACCTGTTGTGCAAGGGTTGTGTAGTTATATTGTGTGAATGCATATGTTAAGATTGTTGGAATTCAGATGACATTTTCCTCACATGGTATGATCATTTATTTCAGTGAGGCTTTTTAGCACTGTATGTTATGCAGTTCAAATATGCATTTGGTTAAGCAGATTTATGTTAAGTGTGGGTGTCTGAGTGGTATCAGGGTGTAGAATGACTATATGTTTGCATTAACACTTTTGAGTTAATTTCCACTTGCAAGTTGGTTGCTTATCCGGGAGCAGTTGTTATATGGCTGGGTGTGTGAAAATGTTTGGGTTAATATGGGGAACATTTTGGAGCTTACCTGCAAGGTATTTAGTCAAAGTTTTGATTTTATGCTTCTAGCTGTGGTTGTGTGTAAGTTCATTAACCAACTGGGTTCTGGTTTTGCTCATCAGATTTAAGTATGATTACCTTAGTAAGTCATAAGTCCTGCAGCCAGCATCAAGGATAGTTGATGTTCTTATAAGCATGTAACAGATGAGGTAGCTTACAAAAGGATATTATTTAAAATTGTTATGGTGGTGTGTCAGGTGCAATACACATATAATGATTTTTTTAATGATAGTAACAATTTGATAGGTTATTTTATTCATGGCATCTTGGATTACCTTTCTTGTGGATATAGTTGTTACCTTGTCACTGGCTTTGTTAGTTTAGCTTGTTTTCCTGCTTTCAGTCAAAGAGGTATGGGCACATCCCTGGTATTTGGGCAGAGTTGATTATGGCAGGGCAGGGGCATGGCATTCTGGAACCCCCACAGCAGCTTAGCTGTCTTAATCACTGTGGCATTTTTGTCAGTCAGTGTAATAGGTAGGCAGACATCTTGAAGGGTATACATTCTAGTACCCTGCAGCAGCACAGCATCCAATGATTCACTGGATTGTCTTTTTTAACTGGAACTCCAAGTGGTTTTTAGTTTGTAATATTTTCCTTCACCCTTTTTTTCTGTTGTTCCCTGTGTTAATCCTCTCTATTTTCAGGTTCCTCTAAGTTCCAGGCAATTGCAGAGAGATGGGTATGTCTGTCACAGAAGGCTCAAGACTTGCTATCTGAATTAGAAACAGCTGAGCAGAGCCAGAATTCCAAGAAGAGTCCATCACTGACTACAGAAGAAGGTACAGCTGAAAGACTAGCCTTGGCTAAAAAAGCTCAGAAGAAAACCAGCAGAGATTCCAGTCACCCCTTCCTGCCTGCCCTAAATATCATCAGAAGCACAAGGTAACATCTCAGATGGGACAGTAGAGCTTAGTATTATTGGTAGGGGTGAATCTTCTGAAGATTGCTTAGATGAGTTTATAAATACTTTTCAGGAAGAGGGGAGGGTTAGATTGTTTGACTTAGCCTAGAAAGAAACTCTGCTGCTCTGCAGTTCTAGGTTCCAGATAGGGGGTAGGTACTGATGCTGGCCAGATTGCATAACCATCCTTACCTAACTTGCATACGGGGGTCCGAGTAAGTCATGGTTCAGAGAGGGAGGTCCTACTTTATCCAGATGACTGTATTCCCCAATTCTCTTCCACCATGGCTACACTCAACTTTTCAGGTTCCAATTCCCTGGGCACTCAGAGCATGGCACATTTTCCATGAAGGTCAAAGACAAGATTTTCAAAGGGGAGTTTGTACATATCTTTGGCCTAGTAGGCAGCAAGGGAATTAAGTGCATCCTGAATATTGACAACACATCTAACAAGGAGTTGATGGCAGCCTTAGCGGCCATTGGGAAGAAAGCATCAGCCAGGACACTGCCCAGAAACTTTAATTTTTGGTCACTGGATTTTATGTTTATGGGGGTGATCATCAAGCAGTTGCCCAGACAGGCCTTGCCTTTATTAACTTACTTTTTGGCCATAAGGGAAGCCCATCATGTGAAATGGGGTTCTGGATGCCTGAATTATGATCAGCATTTTAGGAAGCTGAAAGCTCTTGATAAGTCCCTCAGATGGGAGTCAAGGAATCCTGACATATGACTCAGTGCCATGATGGGCAAGCAGGAGGCTACTGGGATTACTAGAGGGGTTGTTAATGCAAAGTATACAAAGTTTTGTTGGGCCATCAACCACTGTAAATACATTTGGCCTGCTTGCAAATACAGCCACTTCTGTTTGGTACATGGGAAAGGTCACCCTGTTTCCAGCTGGAAAAAAATCCTGTTGGCCATAATTCTGTCTGATATGCACCAGCTACAGCAGTTTTGTCTGAATTTGGTTTTGTTCTGCTCCCAAGACTGTATTAGAAGGTCCATTGCTATTGAGAGAGACAGGCATTTCATCAACCATAGAGTCAAGTGGGCTGATAGTCAAATTTGGTTCCATGTGATTAAGCACAGAGATCTTGACAGACATGGAGCATGATTTCTATGATTTGGAAAATGTTTATTTGAATAACATGAGTTTTGATTTGTTTAATTTGAATATTATTTTTGGTATTAAAGAGTTTTCAAAGTTTAACTTGGTTCTTCCCATGAACGAGATTCTTCTTTTTGAAACTGGCTATTGGGAAGGGGATGGCATACCACATGCTGGGTTGGTGATGTCCTTACAGCTTCACCCTCCCTTGTTTTCTCCCCATTCCTGTTCAGCAGTTTCTGGTCTCCTCATGTTCAATCCAGATTTGATGGTGGCCAGTGGCCACATCAAGTGGTATATGGCTTGTAAGGATGAGATAGATGGGTTTGCCACTAGGTGTGAAGTAGCTCAGAATATGCACCCACTGTTCTTTAGGGGCAGCTGGAACAGGCAGTGTTATGCCAACCAGCTTGAGATAATGATTTAATGGTTATTGATTTTATATGCTGCATCTGAATTATTGTAGCATCATTATTGTTGGTTGTTAATGGCTGTTATTTAATAAAAGGTCGCAAAGTCAGTGTGGAATGGTTTCTGACTCAGCTCACAGGACAACACAGTATGTAGGTATGCCACTTTACACAATTAAGCAAACAAAGTCGAATGACCATACCAAAGAGAATTGTCAGAAACGCTATAATGAGAACCAAAGTCAGCCTTCCTATTAATTAAATCATAATCTTTGCCCCCATATCGTTGCTAATTTTTGTTTTAAAATTCCAAGGATTGTTAATATCTAAAACTATATGGCAATTCATTGAATGATTTGGCATGGTAACCTTTTTCTTGTACTTTCATCTTGTAGGTTTTTAGTCTTATCTTATTAAAAGTTTTTTTTTTTAATTTTTATTTTATTTAATTTTTTTGAGCTGGGGCTGCCTTTATGCCTATATGTTGACATAATATTTTAATATATACCAAAATTAAATCTTCTCTGTGTGTTTTATTTTGCTACTACAAAAATGTAATGTCCAGTCAGAACACAAGAATGGTCAAAAGGACACTAGGATCACACAACTCGTATGGTAAGTAATTTTGTTCATTTAATAATACAAACTTTATCAGACCAGGACAGGTTTTTGCCTATTCTACTGCATGTTAATCAAGCTCAGAATAAAAACATAAATTCTATAGTTTTCCAAAACTTTTTTGCATTGCCTATATACAGAAACATGGAACAAATCAAAGGTATTATTAATACCCATTGGACCATCATTTTTGGTAATAAGGAGGTGATTACCACAGTAGGTATTACATCTAGTTTTACTTATAAAAAATGTGCTAATTTATTTTCCATCTTTAACTGGACCAATAACAACATTGATGCTCCAAATGGCTCTGGACCTTTTGGTACATTTAGTTGTCAACTTTGCACATATTGTAGATGTATGTCTAATACTAGTACAGCTGTTGTGAAATCTTGAGGCAGAATTTTGGAAGCTAATAGCAGATATACCTGTAAAACTAAGAATGCGGTTAGCTATGCTTATAGTGATTCATTTCCTGCTTTTTATATAGGAAACACAAATAGAAGACTTGCTGACAGAGTATATGAACATATGTTTTATCCATTAAGAATAAAGATACAACAAATGCTTTGGCCAAGCATGCCATTAATCAGATTTCTTTTAAGAATATTTTTTTATTTGTTTTGGATCAATTATTTGATAATCTCTATGGCAGAGAAATATATATTGATTACTTGAATGTAAAGACACTCAATGGCAAATTATTTTAGAAGCCAACTTATTTCCAAGCATAAATGAACATATTAGCATAACATGTTTTATAAGTATAAAATATATAGTTTTATATTTTGTAGTGTCCAGTCATATTATTATTTCTTGTCTTTTTATGCTCAAACTTAAGTGTGCACTTATTCAAATTAGTCAGTGATATCATGTAAGTATTCATGTTCCACGATTGGTGGATTTTTACACATGATCATGCTGAAAACATTTAAATTGTTCTTTTACTTTTTGTCTTAGTCTGATAAAGTTCATATTATTAAATGAATGAATGCACTTACCATACAGTCTGTGTGATCATGGTGTCCTTTTAACTGTTCTTATGTTCTGACTGTTCTTGGTCCTTTAGTTGTGTCATTTCAGTCTGCTGAATACAATCTCTGTAGCCAGAATGTTGCACCTTCTTTCAACAAATGATTCCAAGTGGATTTGAGTTTACATCCAGTTCCTGCAGAGCTTATGGTTCTAAGCCAAACACTTACTGACATATTAGCAAAGATGCAAGAAGCTTTTGTCAAGTTGATTCCAGGTACTTTTCTAGTTACAGGCTTTGAAATTCTACTTGTTTTGATTCGGTTGACAGTAAGCTAACTGCCAGTTTTCCTTCACACGCCATGGATTTAATGTGGTTGAAACTTGATTAAAGGTACGGTTAACCCGTTTTCTAACTTTTCCCAAGTAACTCAAGTATCTGCAGTGAGTGGCTGTGATGATACTACCATGTCTTCTTGGAGGACACAAATTTATGAACTGGAAAATAAGTTATTCAAACTAAATAATGTAGAACTTGAAAATCATTCTTATGAGCACTGCATATAGATTCAAAAGGTGCCTAAAGGTTTATAATTTTTTAAGTTTCCCAGTGGTATTTCAGAAAATGACAATATTTACCAGGTTTTAAATTATTTAATGACACTGGGCTTTTATTACTGAGACATGTTATCAATCATAATGCTGTTAAACTTGAGGCATTATATAAGTCAGTTTTAGAATTAGATGCTAATAAGCTGGTCTGCTTTATATCTTGGCATACCAGCTAGAGTCAACAGACATGCTACTACTATAGTAGCATGAAACAGAAAAAAATGAAGAGAGATGCTTACAGGTATAACACTAATTCAGCATACCCAATACCACAATAAAATTCTAAAAGATGTGGTGGTCAGCATTTCAGTGGAATGGATGTAAATAATTCAAAAGACTTGGTCTGTGAGTCTGCATTTACTGGAGGTTCTCTTTCTGATTACCATCAGGTGTTTCCACGTCTAGTAACAAATTGCAAAATGCTGACAGTCGCAACTCCAGTTTTTCATCCAACATATTTGAAGGAGGTCCTTTTCACCTACACTCAAGCCTCTTAAACAGTCAGACAGCCACAACCTCCAGAGGCAGACAGACTGAAAGTCAGAGGTAAAGTACAATGCAAGAAGAACTAAGTTGCCCTATTTTTAATCTTACTTCTATACAAATTTCCATAGATCACTGCAAAACTCTTGAAAAATAATTTTCTTTTATTCCTGCTAAAAGGGCCAATTTCACTCAGTTAGTAGTTGATTTTAAACTATTTGTAAGAAAACTAAATCTGAAGTTTATTCTCAAAAATATCCATCAATTTAACTTTGGGATTCCACATGTCTTATGCAAAAAAAGTAATTATAGCCCGGCATTGCATAATACTTTGTGTCTTTTCTAATACAAGTATATGAGGTTTTAAAAACATAGGGCCGGATTCACGAAGGCTTGCACAGAGTCTAAGAGTAGTGTAAGACGGCAGACAGCCAATATGTCTGCCGAGCGATCCAGCAACAGCCGGCAGGGGCGTTCATGAGAGCTCCTAAAACTACTCTTGCACTGACAGCGTTATGTTATGCAAATTACCTCATTTGCTGCTGAAAGCTATGCAAATGAGGTAAATTTGCGATCCAGGAAACGCTAACCTGTCCATGGAAGAGTAGAGTTATTTGTAGAAATGTACTCCATTGGTAACGGAGTACCGTTCTGCACATAGCAAAATGGAGTTATGACAGCTCCAAATAAAGGATGCATTCAGTTGAGGAAGCATGCTAATGGCCAAATATAAGGCCATTGGCATTTTTATTGTTTGAAAATTAATAAAAATCAAAAAATTTTTTTCCCCGATCTCTGATGTTTAAGCATAGCGCAGCACCGCACAAATGTGCGGCGCTTTAAAAACCAGAAAATAAATAAAAGATAGGCAAATATAGGCATTCTTATTAAAAATATTATTCTGCCATGCAGGTGAATGGCAGGGTGAAGACAACATGGCTACTGAGTAATGGTTGCTAAGGGGGGAAGCTCAGTTTGAGAGATGTAACCAAACATTAGTAGGCAATCCTATGCAAATGAGGATAAGGATAGTGAATCCCAATTTTCCCTGGCATGTGAGCCATGTCCCTAGAGTGTAAGTGTAGGAGTAGTAGAGTAGAAGATAGGTGACATCATGAGGGGGTATGTATGAAAGACTGTAAGCTTATTGGAGCAGAGTGGCTTGTGTTTGCTGTGAGTTACTCAGGATTGGAAGAGGCGTGTCTACAGTTGTCCTAGCTGAAACCCAGAAACCGAAGGTGTACGCCGTGGATATCACTGAAATTTCTTGCAAATGTGCTTACACCATGTGCGCGCATGTGCATGCCTGTAAACCTGTCTAAGCCTGTGTGCGAGTGTGTGCACCCGTCTAAGCATGTGTACGCCTGTCTAAGCCTGTGTGCATGGATGTGCACCCGCCTAAGCCTGTGTAAGCCTGTGTGCGCATGTGTGCACTCCTGTGCGCGTGTTTGCGCTTGTTTGCACGACGCTGCCCCTTGTGGAAACAGAAAGGGAAAAGGAAGGAAAAGAAGTAGTATGAAGTTAACCAAGGAGAACTAGCAGAGCTGCCAGGTGAAATAAATCAGAATCAGCCAATTACACAGGCAGTACACTAGCACAGCCCAGCCCAGCACTTAAAACTCTGCAAACAACATTCCCCCATGTTTTTCTCAAAAACACTGCAACACTGCAGTATACAAAGAGAGTGAAAACTTAAAAAGCTTAACTCAAACAAAAAACGTTAGGGTCTGCCATTGCTATTATAAGCCAACATGTGTAAGATGCTGAGGGTGGTGCCATTGCGAATGCTGCTGAGCAACCCACAGTGAGGAGACGGAGAAGAGTGTACAGACCCAGGGTAACCTACCAGGGGCTACATGAGCTGGAGATAGTGGAGCACTATAGAGTGGACAGAGACCTCCTGCAGCAAATTGTTGACCTGTGCAGGCCACGCCTCACACACAGAACCAACAGAGGGGAACCCATCCCAGTGGAAACCAAGGTATGTGTTGTCCTAAGATTACTAGCAATAGGTACCTTCCAGAGACCAACTGGTGATATGATGGGGATTTCACAGGCATCGGCATCCAGGGTACTGCACCAGTTCCTGAATTCCATGTCAGCACATGTCAGTGATCATGTATATTTCCCCAATTCCCGTGAGGCATTGGCCAGCAATACGCGCCTCTTCCAGCAAATAGCGGAATACCCTGAGGTAGTAGGTGCAATTGACTGCACACACATACACATCAAAGCACCAGCCGGTGAGAGGGAAAGGGCCTACATCAACTGCAAGGGCTTCCCTTCCATCAACTGACAGGATGTGTGTGATGCCCAGGGCATAATACTGAATGTGTGTGCTGGCTGCCCTGGAAGCTACCACGATTCCCATATCTGGCATCTGATGCAGCTGTACCAGACATTTGCCAATGGGGACATCCCCGACGGTCACCTAGTGGGGGATGCTGGATACGCACTGGAGCCGTGGCTGATGACACCCATCAGAAATGCACACACACCTGAACAAGAACTCCATAATGAGGCACACACACAAACACAAAATGTAATTGAGCGTGTGTTTGGGATGCTCAAGTCACGGTTCTGGTGCCTGGACACATCTGGTGGAGCCTTGCAGTACTCACCAATTACATGTACCCAAATTGTCATGGTATGTGCCATGCTACACAATATGATCCTGCGAAAACAGCTGCAGCAGGAACAGCATGGGGCAGGGCCAAACAGCCCCCCACCATTGCCAAGGCCATCACAGGTAGAGCGTGACTCGGAGGAGGAACAACCTGAGCCTTCCCCAGTAGGCAGAAGAAAGCGTGCCCAGTATGCCTTGGCCTTGGCAAAGAGGCAACGCATAGCACATACACTGGCTCAGTAGGAACCCTGGAAATGATACCTGTCTCTGACTCGCAAATAAAATAAATGGGATGCCTAACTTGACACTACCTGTTTTCAAACATGTTTAGGGAGTGTACTATGTGCATCCAATATAGGCAGCCCAGCAGCACAACCTGAGGCATGATTGCCATGTTTTAAGCAATGTAAAGCAGTGCTAAGCAGCTTTTACCACTATTTAGTATATGTAAACAAAACTGGCAGAGCTAACTAGCGCAATGTCGGGCAACATTGAGCAATGTTGGGCGAGGTCTGGCAAAGTTGAGCAAAGTCAGGTAAACATGCTCATATTTGCTTTACTGTTGCTTAAGCAGTCTGGTCTACACAGCATGAAAATAAAAAGCAGTGATAGGAATCAAACCCAGGATACTGTGTATTATAGTCACAGTACTGAACCACTAAGCCGTGACAGCATTTCACTGGCACAGACACAGCAGGGCAATTGTACACTAATGCAAACACAAAGAAATGCTGTATCATGCCCCTAAAGAGGCATATGGGTAACCTCCCCCACAGGCCTATGCAAACAGAGAACAGAAGGCCAGGCGGTGTGATGTGGGTTGGGTAGGTTATGAAGTCGCAATCTAATATACATGACATTGGATGCTAAGGTCTGTAGTACAGTGGTATGCCTCAAGCCAGTATGATAGGCAACAGTACAGACTGAAATGGTGTACCTTACATAGCAGTGCAGGCCTAGCAAATGTGTATAAGTGTCAGGTGAACCCCTCATCCTATGTACACCCACAGTAACAATCAGGTGTGCCCCCGTGTAGAAATGTACAAAGAATAGCTGTCCCCCCTGTATGTAGAAATGTTGCTAAGTCTATGCAAAGTGTCTCATGGAAGCCCTGCAGGTACAGCATGATCACTGTTGATTTATGACACAAAGGTGAGCCCTGCTGTGAAAATACAACTTGATTTTCCACACACATATAGTATAAATGTCTATACCGGGCGTGCTCAGACACTTCAACAAATGTAGTGGATTTCATTCAGCAACACACTGAAAGGTCATACTGGGCATGCTCACACACAAATAAACAAAGCAAATGTCAGGCAACAACATACTGAAAGGTCATACTGGCCATGCTCACACACTTAGGCCATGTCTGAGTACAGCAGTCGGCCACACATATCTGGCAGTTGCATGTTTTACCCCAGGAACCTGTCACTATTCACCAATCCTGCCTTGTGCACACAGTTGTATGAAAACAAACACATATAATATATTGGAACCCTGTCATAATCACACTATTTACCACAAGTACATAAGTTGTTAACAGAAAGTGAAAAAGCAAAGAAGATCAATTAACCTGCAATCAGTATCATCAATAAACAATGTGCACTCCAAATATTATCCAATCCATGTTCTGGCAAAAGAATCTGTGAAGGAGTCCATAGAGAACCATGACGCTTCCTTCCGCTATGTCATAAATAGCAATGTACACTCATATATGTCCTGAGTCAGTGCAAACTGTAAATGAGTGACATTGCCAACATCCTGTCAGACAGGCTCATACATACATACCCCCCTCTCACTGACAAAAGGCCCTATCATCATAACTGGAGATTGTGAAAGCACAGATATCACATATAGAATGGGTAAACAGCTCCTTCCAAACCTGAAAACACAGCATCTATGGGATTACATTGTTTCCCTAGCTGTGTCATAAGTGAACTCCAGAACAAACAGACCCTACACCTGAACAGTCTGTTGAGCCTCACCCTCTGTACAGGATATGAAACTGTTGAATGTGTTACAGCAATGTTTGTCACACTCCACAAGTGTTGGTGCACAACAGACCATGGGAACTATTGTCTTATAAGCCTATTAAGCCTGATCTGCAAGGCCATGGAGTCCATCATGATGGAACTCATAAACAGAGCTATTGGGAGCCTACAAACACCCAATCCTACCAATTTTGGTTTCGTCATGGGCAGATCATGGTTCCCAAACCTGCTAGACTGTTTTCAAGGCAGTCACCTAGGACATACATCAATGAAATGAGCTACACACATCCTACATAGACCTTGAAAAGCCCTTTGCCAACATCCCAGACACATGTCGTATCCAAAAAATCAACAACCCATGCATAAATATGTCTGTCATCTGATGGATTGCCAACTGGGGCACAGACAGATCACACAAGGTAAGAAGTGTGGTCTCCTGTACAAGCTGGTAACAACTGCTGTCCACCATGGCTCAGTCCTGGGACCCCTCCTGTCCAGTGTATACTTTTCAGAAATACAGTCAAACACACGAGGGTTATGTTTAGCAACATTTGTGGATGACTGCCAAAAAGTTGTCATAATCGATGTTTGGGACAACAGAGACATCCTTAAAGAGGGTCTCAGTCAGACAGATGTGGTGTCAAAATTTTGGCCTCGAGCTACAGTCATACAAATACCACATAGGTGTCAACACCCTAAATATGGAGGTGATAATAAGGGATCTATGGTCAAATGTGGATAGTCATCTCTACTTCCAGAAACACATTCACAAAGTGGTCAGAAAATCATGCTATGTGTTCCCACAAACTGCCAAGGTCTTTGCATGTAGGTCAAAGGAGGTTCCCTCTACTCAGCGGTCATCAGACCCATCAGAAAGTACTACAATACACTTGCGATGAATCTGACTAGGCACCTTCAGCAGCTGGAAAGACCACTGAAGTACCTCAACAAGAGGATTACTGGCCTCAGATAGTTGCCCCATGCAACAAGACTGAATGTAACTCAGTCTGTACTCTGTTGCATACTGTCTACTCAGGAGATCTCTGCCCAACAAACAGGTCCATGTCATGGCAACACTCAGATCTGCTCTGAGTTACTGCTCAATGGTACTAAATATACAGGCCCAACTGATATTGCCAACATCCTGGCAGATAGGATCAGTGTTAAATTTACCCCCCTCTCACCCATGAAAGAGCACATTTCTATAATGGAAGACTTCAAAGTTGCTGTCATCACGGCTGCACAGGTAAAAAACACTCTCCAAAGCCAGTATCACAGCATCCATGGGACCAGATAACTTCCCAGGCTGTGTTCTACACAAACTACAGAACGAACAGGCACCACACTGATGTACCATGTTCAGTCATAGCCTCAACTCAGGCTTTATGCCTGCTGAATAGTGCACAGTGATGGTTATCCCACTACACAAGGGTGGAGACACCATGGACCCCAGGAACTAGTGCCCCATTAGCCTGATGAGCTTGCTGTTCAAGGCCATGGAATGTATCATCATACAACTTCTAAAAAAGACATTGGTAATCTCCAAACTCTGGACCACAACCATGTTGCATTTGTAAAATGCAGATCATGTCTCCTAAACCTGATAGATGACATTGAAGCAGTCACCAGAACTGTAGACAAAGGTAAGGTGCTTCGCACAGACTATGTAGATCTTGCCATGGCTTTCAACACCATCCCACACTCTGGAATTATAGATAAACCCAGTAAACTAGGTATAAATTGCTGTCACAAGAATGGGTTGCCAACTGGCTCACTGACAGAACACACACTGTGAAAGTAGCAGACTCCAAGTATGACTTTGGACCAGTGATGAGTGCAGTACCACAGGGTCCAGTCCTGGGTCCTGTCCTGTTTTGTATCTACTTCCCTGAAGTAAACTTTAACATGGAAGGTCTGTGGCTAATGAAGTTTCCAGATGACTGCAAACTAGGAGCCATAATTGTAAATACTAAAGATGTGGACATCCTACAAAAGGGCCTCACTGAGACAGATGGCTGGTGTCAAAGCCATGGCCTCAAGCTCAATGCCAAAAAGTGCATTGTCATCCCCTTTGGTAAAAACTCTGTAGCCATGAACTACAACATAGGTGGTAGTATACTTAACACTGAAAGTGTGATAAGAGACCTTGGGTCACAGGTGGACAGTCAGGAAATCCTTCT
The DNA here is from genome assembly GCF_019279795.1 of Protopterus annectens. Taxonomy (NCBI): domain Eukaryota; kingdom Metazoa; phylum Chordata; order Ceratodontiformes; family Protopteridae; genus Protopterus; species Protopterus annectens. The sequence goes on from NC_056729.1 coordinate 311,525,599, forward strand.
ATGTGGCACACCTCATCACAAAAGGTGTCTCATGCAGAATAGAAAAGGACATTGTTCTATGCATCACTCACTAGATCCATAATAGAGTGCAACGCCCCTTTTGCTATGTACCTCACAAGACATCTACAACAACTAGAAATCCTGCAGCAATACCTCACAAAGAGCATTAGCGGCCTGAAATACATGCCATACACAGACCATCTCAAAATGCTCCAGCTGTACTCTCTCGCATATCGCCTACTCAGAGGTGATCTCTGCCTAACATACAAAGCTATGTCAAACACAGAGCTGTTGGACATGCTCCACGTAAAACACTCACAATCCCTTTGATCTTCGGCCCCAAAACCACAACTGAAATACAAAAGGAAGGGGCGTATCCATTTACCTTATGGATACCCACACCTTCAGGTTACTGGCACAGCATGAGGCCTTGGAGACCATGCAAGTGCAACTAACATTGGGCAAAGCTGCTTATCAGATTGTAGCCTGCTACAGATCACCTACCTTGTCTCAGGAACCTTACTCAGTATTCCTGAGAACAGTGGAAAATATAAAGGTCCTATCAAACACCATTATATGAGGAGATTACAACTACCCAAACACTGAGTGGGAGAATTACTCATGTACAACGTCCTTTGCCCAATGTTTCCTAGAGTTTAAAAACTCAAATGCCCTGGAACAGCTGGTCACCACACCCACTAGAGGTGACAACATACTGGACCTGATCATCACCAACATGGGGTACCAGTGTTCTACAACAGAGATAAACCCCTCACTGGTAATATCAGATCATAAAGTAATCACAATGGACATCCACATCCCCCCCTACTCAAAGAAACCACTGTGAAGAAATTTTCAAAAGCAAACTGCACACTTCCCAAGACCAAAGTGGAAAGTTCCAAAGCCCCCTTGCTATAGGATAATGCTATACAATCTGCCAAATCATTTACAAGTGCATTCTATGAGCATCTACAGGGATGCATGGATCGAGACATTCCAAATAAAACCAAGATGCACTCCTCCAAAAATAAAAAAACAATCTGGTGGTCGTCGCCCATAAATAAGCTATACAACAGAAGGAGGAAACGAACACATGATAGAGCAAACTTAACAAAAGGAAATGCATAACTGATCATTATTAGGAAGACACAATGATCGCTCATAAAATAATTTGAGGCCAGTTTCTAAAGACAAATCGCCAAGGAATGTAAGAATAACAACCATAAAGCCTTCATTAGCTATACCAAACATTTAGGTGGCAACTTCCAAATATGCTGTCAGCTACTGAAAAATGGCAATAAATACACTGAACCAACTTACACTGCCCACATCCTGGGGGACAAGTTCAGTGCAAACTCCCCCCCATCAACCCCAAAAGGGCCTGTGTCCATCCCAGAAGAATGCAGAGCCCCAGACTTCATGGACATGCAGGTAAAGATAGCCCTCTCCAAAGCTAAGAACACAGCATCAATGGGACTGGATGGTGTCCTAGGCTGCATCTTACACCAGCCCCAAAAGGAACTACACCCTCATCTACATTCTCTGTCCAGACTCAACCTTACCACAGGCTATGTACCCAAAGAATGGCATACACCAACAGTCATCCAGCTCTACAAAGAGGGTGCCACAACAGAACCTGGAAACCATTGCCCTATAGATGTACTCAGCCTTGCCTGCAAAGCTATGGAGCAAATTATCATGGAACTCATAAACAGAGACATTGGGGACCTCCAGACACTAGACTCTACCCAACTTGGCCTTGTTAAAGGCAGATCCTGCCTCCTAAACCTAGTTGACTTATTTGAAACAGTTACCAAGGACATAGATGGAGGTGAAAGTAGTCCACACAGCCCACCTGGACCTCACTAAGGACTTTCAACACCATTCCCCACTCTGTCATCATGGACAAGCTTACCAGCTTGAACATTAACAGCTATGTCACAGGATGGGTGGCCAACTGGCTCACAGATCAAACACACATGTTCAGGGTTGCGGGTGCCATGTCCAACTCTAAACCAGTCACAAATGGCATCCCACAGGTCTTGCTCCTGGGACCCCACCTGTTCAGTAGATATTGCTCAGAGGTACAGGCAAGCATGGGAGGAGTATGGCTGAACAAGTTTGCAGATGACTGCTAACTGTGGTCCATAATTGACTATACGGCTGACACAGACATCCTTCAGAAGGGTCTTACAGAGACAGATACCTGGTGTCAAAACAATGCCCTCAAGCAGAATGCCAAATAATGCATAGTCATCCCCTTTGGATAAAACAAAGTGCACACAAATTACCACATAGGTGGTAATCCAGTATGTACGGAGAAAGTAATTATGGCTCTGGGGACCCAGGTAGATAGTAAACTCTCCTTTGATGATCACATGGCCAAAGTGTTTAGAAATTCCTTCTATGTAGCCCACCTAATGTCACTTAATGTAACTCATTTTGTCTAGTCTGATGATGTCACCATCCTACAAATATACCTGTGGAAAATACAACTCCCAATAATGTGTGTAGTGTGTCATGTTAATGTGTACTCCTCTAATATCATAAAATAGTTAGGTCGGGGTTTGAATCCTGCACTTGACAACTGTTTGTGTGTGATCTCCTTGGAGAGGAGCAACCTTTTTGGAGACTACTAAAACACCTTAAAAGTGGTATACTCATCTTTGTCAAGTCTGGTGATGTCACCATGCTACAAATATACCTGTGGAAAAGAGGACTCCCATTAATGTGTATAGCGCATTGTGTTAATGCATACTTTTCTAGTATTATAAAGTAGTTAGGTAGGGATTTGAATCCTGCACTTGACAACTGTGTATGATCTCCTTGGAGAAGAGCAGACTTTTTGGAGACTACTAAAACACTTTAAAAGAAGTATACTTGTCTTTGTCAAGTTTGATGATGTCACCATGCTACAAATATACCTGTAGAAGAGTGCTCCCAGTAATGTGTATAGCGTGTGGTGTTAATGCGTACTCCTCTAGTATCATAAAGTAGTTAGGTTGGGGTTTGAATCCTGCACTTGACAACTGTGTTTGTGTGTGATCTCCCTTAGAGAGAAGCAACCTTTCTGGAGACTACTAAAACACCTTAAAAGCGGTATACTTATCTTTGTCAAGTCTGATGATGTCACCATCCTACAAATACACCTGTGGAAAATAAATCATCCAGTAATGTGTATAGCATGTTGTGTTAATGTGTACTGCTCTATTATCATAAACTAGTTAGTTAGGGGTTTGAATCCTGCACTTGGTGAGTGTGTGTATGACACTGTTGGTCACTGTGTTGTGGGTTTTGCTTTTACTACTCTATGACAACAGTACGTGCATTACACGTCAGGTAGCTGTGTTGCAAATACATATACGTACATGTGACCTCAATTATTTCATAGGTGGGAATGCTGCTTTCTCCATGAACACATCTATTACCTTTGCCAGAGTGTGCTGCCGCTTTCCAGACCTTAGGTCACATCTGTATGCTTGTGACAAGCCCAGCCACTGCAGTGATCCCTGGCCTAGGTCATCCATGTCACACACACTCATTACGGTTTTTATTGAATAGTGTGAGTGAGGGTTTATGCCTGAGCTATATTTCAGTCAGACAAAACCAAAAACATGCACGTGAGACTGAGTGCAAGGTTCAACCAATTGCCCAAAAAAAGATCCAAAAACGAATCAGCACAAGGTAGAATACGGCTATATTATCATTTATTAATCCAAAAACAGCTGTATTAAGCCTTCTTCAGTGTAAATAATTACAATAATGAACAACGGCTCCATCCTGGTATGGCCTTTATATAGAAAAATGTATTGATACAACAAGATGTCTTAAAGCCATATCCCCTAAATTGAAACACATTCAATATGCATATATCAAAAGCACAAGTTATGTTAAAATAATATTATAATTCACAATTGGTACTGAAAACAGTATTATATTCATATAGAATGATATATGCAATGTTAGATATGTGATAATATTCATATTATAATACATAAAAGATGCATTCTATAATATATAGGGAATATGCATATTATAATGCATAGAGAAGTAGGCTGACGCTTATTCCAATTCATTTAATCCAGGTTTGAAAAGAGCCACTAACCTGGTAATCCAAGTTGATTCCATATTGTTAAGTCTATCGTGCCAGCCTGCTTTAAAGTTTCTATGCATAGAAATCCTGTCAATAATAAATTTAAATTGTAAAGTGGGGTAACTGATAGTATGTTTGTATAAAGCATTGGACAACCTGCGATTTCTAATAGCACTAAGATGTTCACTAATTCTCAATTTTAAAGGTCTAGATGCCTGACCAACATAAAATGAAGAACAGGTGCATGTCGCTAAATAGATGACCCAATCTGAACTGCAGTTGCCAAAAATGATGATCTGTTATACCTTAGAGGTGTTTTTACTAGAAAATTCCTTAGTTTTCAAGATATGTTCACAGGCACTGCAGTGTTCTCATGGGAAGCATCCAACCAAAGGGTCACCAAAAAGTGTCGTTTGAACTGTTGTGGCAGGTTTATATCTTTTATAGTGAGTCAATTGAGAATGAATAGTGCGACCCCTGTGATATGAGAAAGCACATTTCTCTGGTAAAATCTCATTAAGATATTCATCAGCCTTCAAAATGTCCCAATGTTTATTAATAATCTCCCTGAATCTGATTGTATTATTCCCAAAAGTAGTAACAAGCCTGATTGGCTGAGCAATATTAGATTTGTCCTCATTCCTATGTTGTTTATATTGTAATAAAGTGGAGCGAGATGTCTCCTTGGTCAAGTCAAAAGTTTTGGAAATATGATATCTAGAATATCCATGACTCACAAGCCTATTAGACAGATCTTGTGCACATATTTTGTAATCCTCATCAGATGAACAAATGCGTTTGAGGTGTAAAAATTGGGATGTCACCCCACTTCACAATTTAAATTTATTATTATTGACAAGATTTCTATGCATAGAAACTTTAAAGCAGGCTGGCACGATAGACTTAACAATATGGAATCAACTTGGATTACCAGGTTAGGGACTCTTTTCAAACCTGGATTAAATGAATTGGAATAAGCGTCAGCCTACTTTTCTATGCATTATAATATGCATATTCCCTATATATTACAGAATGCATCTTTTATGTTTTATAATATGAATATTATCACATATCTAACATTGCATATATCATTCTATATGACTATAATACTGTTTTCAGCACCAATTGTGAATTATAATATTATTTTAACATAACTTATGCTTTTGATATATGCATATTGAATGTGTTTCAATTTAGGGGAAATGCCTTTAAGACATCTTGTTATATCAATACATTTTTCTATATAAAGGCCATACCAGGATGGAGCCGTTGTTCATTATTGTAATTATTTACACTGAAGAAGGCTTAATACAGCCAAAACCGGTATGTTTTTGGATTAATAAATGATAATATAGCCGTATTCTACCTTGTGCTGGTTCGTTTTCGGGCAATTGGTTGAACCTTGCACTCAGTCTCACGTGCGTGTTTTTGGTTTTGTCTGAGCTATATTTCAGACCTTTTCAAACACAGCAAAGTCTGTCAATGATGGTTATTCATTATAGGTGTACAACAACCTTTGTGGATATGCATGCAGACCCCTTATTGCTTATGTGATCCACTGAGGGATTTCAAAATACCTTTGGAAATGTGATTACCAAAGGAGAGATGACGTAACACTTAGTTGTATGTACACATCGGTACTTGTTCAACATGTTGGGGGCTACGACCTATGTGGTACTGTGGGGATACTATGTTTTGTAAAAGTGTATGACTATGCTTTAGTTGGCTTATAGCTTTACAGCATGGGTTTGACAACAGGTATCTGTCTGTATGATACCCTTGTGGAGGATGTGTGTGTCATCTGGAGAATGCATTACAGGCCACAGTATGCATTTCCAGACATGGACGGACATATCCCTACCATGTTTGCTTGTACTTAAGAAAGCTATATGCCAAACAGGAGTGGTCCCAGGAATGGGTGCAGGTGAATACCACTGGTTACTGGCATAGTATAGTACCTGAAGGATCCAAATGTTACTGTGTGTCCTACATCTGTGTGTCAGTTGTCAAGACATCATCTAACAATTGTTTATGGTCAGGCTGTTGAGGTTATGTATACTACCAGAATGCAAACCAATGACAGATAGTAACAGTATCACCCACAGCACATTGTCAAACCATGTCATACACACATGTGTACCCAAGTTCCAAGATGTGTGTAGTACAATGCATACTGGCCACCAATAGAAACTATGGAGTGTTAACACTGTGTAATACAGGGCATGTCACATGCTACATTCACCATTTCACAGACAGTTGTTACATTGGTTTGTAAGGTGCCCAATAGGGAGAATTTCCTAACATGAATGTGTTGTGTGTTGAAGAGTGTCGCACCACCACATGATATGCCTCTACCCCTCAGGTATATTTTTTGTGCTGTGTGGATGACATTTGGGATACTGGAGTGTGACCTTACAGTGGGTGTCTGAATATACCATGTGTAGCATATTAACGTGTACTGCGTATGACAAAGTTGTGTATGTTGTGTGCATGTGTATCGACTCTGTCTATCCAATGTCCACTACAGTGTAGCCACAATTGTTTGGGATGCTCTGTGTATTGCATGTGTTTGAGGCAGCTACTCATGTTACTGAGATGAGCATAGTCTCACAGCAAACATGCACAGCATGCATTATGCGTAGGTGTGTTACATGTATACATGGCCTACACCTCACCTATAACATGCACATGTTATTTGCAATATTAAATGTAGAACACACTCACCAGCATGGGTCTGCTGCCTTGTTGTCACACCAGAGGGACCTACAAGGATATGAGACAGTTTGTCAGTGGCAACAACTGTGGCTTTGCTACTGTGGGTTTGCAGTCTTACAGTAGTACAACGGTTGACAGTCACAGGCCTACAGATTATGTTCCAAATGATCAGTATTGCACAACACCAGGCTCCACATCTTCTAACTACACAGTACACATCTCACATATGCATGATCTACCAATTGAGATAACAGTAGTCTACAGATATGCCATGTTACCTGCATGCTCCATGCGAACTTGCTGGGTGGCTCCGGCCTCCATGATGATACATGTGTGCTGTTGTTGTTGTTGGCCAGGAGCCACCAGGCTCAGGAGCAGCTCCTCCACTCTGGTGAGGGGGGGTGGATGGTTATCCCACCACCTGTGGCAAGCTGTTGTCTACGGACATCAGACGCACGCTGCCGGACATGTCTAAGTAAATTACTGCAGTGATGGCGTACCTGCTCATATGTTCGGTTATGCATGCCTATGTCATTTACCCTACGGACAACATCTTGCCACAGTGCAGTCCGCTCATGCTGGTCCTGGCTGGTTCTGGAGAAAAGCAGGGTGTAGTGCTGAACCAGGCTGGTTGTTATTATTTTATCCTCAGCTGGACTATAGGTAGGGTTGCGATGGTGGGCCATGACCCTGGAAGACAAGGAAACAATATGTGTAAGCAAGTCATGTGGCACACTTAACTTTCTAGAGTACAGATATCACTGAACTGCCATATATAGCAACCTATTGGCTGTCAGAAGATACACACTTTCAATACCACATATCAGTGCTCAACCCACAACTGCCTGACAGTGCCTGGCACACTCTATATATTAAACCATATTCTGCACAGCAACAAAGAGAAACCAGTATGTAAGACTATACAACAGTACATGACACACTGTACACGACACAATGCACCACCTAGCCACAGGTGGTATATATCAAGCTAATGCATAAAGAAATATGTCATCCATTGCAATGATTGTAAAGTCCAGTTACAGTATTACCAGTATACCGTTGTTAATGGCAAACCCCTTCCTAAGATATGTGCACATTCGTGAATATAGGTGGCATACTGCTGTACTAGACTATACATGTTGCTAGATACGCACTTATATCCTGTAACACACAAATGACCAAGGGCATGTTACTGGCATACCCACACACACATCAGACATACATACAAGACACAAAGGTATGGCAACCCAGATGAGCTTTACCTGTGTACCATACAGTACTGTGTGTCAGTACTTACAAAACCTTATGCCTGAGGTATGTAATCTGTGAGGACTACAGGGAACATGCAAAACAGTGGTTCCAAGCAATGTGGACATACACCATACTCTGCTGTTTAGGCCTACAGCTTCAGGTAGTACTACAGTTCATACGAGATTTGGATTCACCAGCAGTACCAATCAATAAGCATACATGTACTGCTTTAGCCTACAATGGCACACCCCAGTCAACACCAAGGGACTACGTCAGACCGTATGCCATACTGCTTTTTCTGCCTAGCAATAGCAGACACATATTTTGCTGGGATCAGAGCTAGGACACAAAATACCATGACAAAAACAGTTTCCCACTAAGCTATCACACATATACACAACTTTGACACATTCACCAACACATTCACCATCACACTCAGTCAACCTCACATAGCAATTATTGCAACAAGTACATGTGGGCGTGTATCGGTTCATAGGTAGGTAATAGGCTATTGGCCCTAGGGCCTATAGAAGCCTAGCCATACTGTACCCTGGCCTTTGACACCCATGTAATTTAATTTCATGTTCCCCTGTCAAGCAGAGCCACAGAGGTGATTCCCAGGGTGTATTTCCTATCTCCCATCCAATCATCAGGATTATTCATGACGACTGTTAATGAGGAGCTTTGCTTGCTATTGATAGGTAGTTTGTTCCAGAGTATTGGATGTCTCTGAAATAGGGATCTATCCCTCTAGCATGTTCTGTTTATTGAGGTGACAAGGTTTAGGACCCTAGAGCATGTAGTTCGTAGGGATTGTGATCTGTTTACGTGGAGCATGTCCAACAGCTCTGGGTTTGACATAGCTTTGTATGTTAGGCAGAGGTCACCTCTGGGTAGGCGGTATGCGACACAGTCTAGCTGTGGTTTTGTGAGACGATCTGCATAGGGCATCTGTTTGAGGCCAGTAATACTCTTTGTGAGGTATGTCTGTGGCCTTTCCAGTTGCTGTAGATGTCTTGTGAGGTACATACCAAAAGGGGCACTGTACTCTATAATGGGTTTTATGAGTGATGAGTAGAGGGGGACACTGACCTCTTTTTCCCTGGATGACACACCTTTTGTGATAGGGTGTGCCACGTAGACAGATTACATGACTAGTGTGGCACTGTGATTATCAAAGGGAGACTACTGTCCACCTGTGTCCCATGGTCTCTTATCACACTTTCGGTGTTAAGTAGACTACCACCTATGTGGTAGTTCATGGGTACAGAGTTTTTACCAAAAGGGATGCCAATGCATTTTCAACATTGAGCTTGAGGCCATGGCTTTGTCACCAGGCATCTGTTGCAGCAAATATGACCCTGCCTCTCTCTCTCTCTCTCTCTCTCTCTCTATATATATATATATATATATATATATATATATATATATACACATACATATAAACATCCATTGGTGTACATATAGATATACATATAGGCACATATACAGTCCACCTTTCATGGTGGGAATATCAATTATGCGAAGGTTGTGAGGTATACAGTTATGTAATAATATTGCACAGTCTTGTGCGGAATGCATTGAAGGTGTTCTCAGCCCATGTAGCTTTAGCAGGCCTCACTGGCTGCAACACTCCAAACCTAACAAATCATAGCAACTGCGTTTAACCACCACATGTCAAATACCAGCACTGTATGCTGTCTTGTTTGACACACACTACAACCTACATAGAAGTATGCACATAACAACCTTCAACAACATATATATGTCCACCCTTCACAATCAGTTGCAGTATGTCCCTTGCTCTATGCACATGTAGAGATGCTAATATATCTGACACAGAAATATCTCTCCGTATGTGTGTGCCATACACACACAAGGTCCACACTGTTGTTCCTCCATGGACCTCACGGCTGACCTGTTGGGCCTTGCTGCAACATGAGCAGGTGTCACATGTGAGCACACAGTAATATTAGAGGGTGTATATATAGCTGCAAATGCTAGATTAGCATACTAGCCTGGTACAGCAGTTGCCAATGCTAAGCTACACGTTAATATGACTATCATGCATGTGTTACTCTGTCACATCCATGTTTATATAGCTGTATGCGCTACTCCCCCAAACAGCCATTGTACACACTACTGTACAGAACACAGATAACATGGATCAGATGTTTGACATTTAATGCTGAGCTACATATGTCACAGTTATGTCCCACTGCACACAGTTACACACTGATTTGTACATGGCAGTAGTTATGCAGGGCATCTGTGCATAGATATGTACTGCTGCCACATATGGATGTTTCAAAGTATGTAGAGTACTCTTCAAAAACATCTACTACATGCCAGTAAATACATATCTGTTACATACCTTTCCTTTGTATGTGTTTGCAGTTTTCAGTTCCGTGTGTCTTTTATTATTATTTTTTTTTTCTGTTGATGTTGATGTGGGTGGGTGGGTGTCTGTCTGTCTGTCTGTCTCTCTCTCTCTCTGTCTCTCTCTCTCAATAGCTGCAGTGGAATGATTGCATGTGTGGACAGCAAGTACAGCCTGCTTTTATAGGTATCTGCACATGTGCATGTGATGGCCTCTGCACCAATTGGTGGCCACCATTTGGTAATTGCATGCAGCCTGCTGTGTGGTAATTGCAGTACTCAGTGTCATAGCAACCCAATGCTATAAATTGCTAAGTCAGGTATGCATAGCCCTTTCAGCTTTCCAAAGTGGGGCCCATGCTTGTTTGCTGTGGACACTGTTGTTTAAGTCAGAAGGTTGGTATACTTCTCATATCTGAAGCTAGGGGTATAGCCAGTGATTTAAATGTTGTACTCAGACCTGAATGTTGCCACTTCCAGTACACAGTTGTCAGTGTAGAATTGCACTCACCCCTACAAATGCTAACACAAGATACATGGAGGTATGTAGTTTATTTTCTACTTATAAAATTAACTGCCACACATAAGTAGTTATTGAGATTTATTCATTTGGCACATGAACTGTTTGTGAACTGCTATACTGTGAATATTAATGTACTCACTTCTGCACAGTTTGTGCTTTTTTATTGTTGACATTAGCACAGGATGCTCAAGAAAACTGGACAATTCCAGTTCTGAGTATGCCTTCCTACATCCTTGGTGGACCCTGAACACACAGGTATATTGTACATTTGGGTGGGGATTGTTCTGCTATGATACTGTGTGGGGGTTGTAAAGTGCTGCTGTAACATTATTTACTGCTAGAATGGCTGGTTCTCTTATCAAAGCCATGTAATGCAATTCCACAACAACTGCTGGTAAAGTTCCACAGAACAGGTTTTGTGTTATGGCATTCTTATCTTTCCTTTACATTCACTCATTCAGATGCATGATATATCTATTTCAGCAACAACTTGCTGTATATCTACTGTGGCTAAGTGGTACTTCATGCAGTCTAGTTTGTCCAAGGTCCGAGGTTTGAGATTGACAGAGGTGTTTTATTTTGCTGCTGAGCAGAACAAAGGCCCTCACATGCAGGGTGACTAAGGCACTTTTAAGCAGTTGTAAGCGGGTTTGCGTGGGTTTGCCTGAAGCTTAGCAATACTTAGCTAAGCGCACACAAGTGCATACTCGCTCAAACCCACTAACTACTGCTTAAAGGTGTTTACTCCCCCTAACCCCGCGCTCATTTCTTTGAAAGAAAAGAAAAAAGGGAGATAGGAAAATGGTGAAAAAGGGGCACAAAGAGGGAAAGACAGTAGGGAAAACAGCTCGGGATGTGCAGGACGGGTGTAGGGAAGGTCCATAGCTGCCCATTTCTTTAACAGCAACAGCTCTGCATATGCAATAAATTTGGAGGGAAATATGAAACCTTCCACCCCTGAGAGAGGGGTGAGGACAACAAAGTATGTTGTACTGACAATTAAATATCCGTTAATGTGTCCAGCGGACATGTGTGCAAAATGGGCAGTTAGGTATGGGGCATAATTTTTTTTGGGAGCAGATTGCCCTTTTTTTTTTTTTTTTCAGGTGAGAGTAGAATGTGGGATAGGAGAAGTAGGTATATTTGGGGAGGTAGGTTGGAGAGGTAAATAGTCAAGACAAACAAGATGCATACAGGGGCAGAATATGACACATGTGGTGGGTGAACACCATTGACTGGGAAGAATGTTTGGAAATCGCAAGCCCATGAGCCCACAGATGGCAACAGTGGAACTGAGATCCCCACCCATGGGCATTCACCACTGCACCTTCACAGCTCAAAGGGTGGCTGTGCTGGGGGCTGCGTAGGAGGGGCAGGCTCACCCGTGAGTCACGCCACTCGTGCCTCAAGCTGGCATAGAGGATCAGCGACTGAACGCTTGATCTCCCTACACACCACAGCCCGGACCATTTGGAGGATGATAGGCAGCCCTCCTCCAGCCACGCTTGCATGGGGGGGTGAGCCCCATCCCCTGCAGCGCTTCCACCCGAAGGTGGCAGAGGGCCAATGGAAGAAGAGGTCCCAGGCTGGGCACCGGACCTGCTGGTGTCAGGTGCCATCGCCAGCTGAGGTGGGACAGGTGGGTCCACTGGGACCAGCCTTCCCATACGTTCTATGTTTAGGAGGATTTAATGACAATATGGGTTGGTAACAGCCAACAGCATTCCAAATTAGTTGTAACAGCATGCAGTAGTATTCCCATTAACCCAACACACCAGAGATCCAACAGTTGAACAGCAAGCATAACACATGCATATATAGAACAACAGTGGACATTCCAACAGCATGCAGGACATGCATCAAAGTAAATGCAGATATTTATAAACCAATAGAGCATATGTCCCAACAAATGTTTTGAGATTAGACATACGCATTGAGGTGTGAAATTGCATTGTTTATGCACATACAGTAGGGTGTAAACAGATACCTCCATTAACAACTTATATATACTTATAGTTTAAACTACATTCCCATTGACTGCAGGTATATATCCCCTGCATGTATTATTACACTAGGCAATGTGCTTTAAATTGTGAAATGTGTTTTGCTAGTTCTTTATATACCTGACCTGTATCTGACATACAAACTGTCCAGGATGCAGATGTTACTGCTATGTATTTATATATTTTATTTATATTTATATATCTACATATCTGGATGTGTTCAGGTGACATTATCAGTTATATTTTAACAGCCCCCTACATTTCTAGCAGCACACTGACATTTCTGGGGAACACAATAACAAGCTACTCATGTGCCAGATTAACCTGTACATGCTGGCCATGAACCAATAGTTGAGGACTATATATATGCTGAACAGCTACTGGCACTCCCTTCATCCACTTTATGTGGGCCTACCCAAGTGTAGGTTGACAGCGCTTAATACAACAGTACTATTTCTATAATGGAAGAGTACTACAACATATCGAAGAAAGTGACACGGACACACTCCAGGAATTATACCTTTATTAATTACATTACACACTTTTCTAGAGGCTCTCTCATTTATTTTATATATCAGTGCATGTAGAAGACTTCTTCAAGATGTATTATACCTTTATTAATGGGTTACAACACTTTTTGTCAGGCTCTCTCACTTATTTTATATAACAGTACATGCAGAGAAATTATTCAAGACTTATTATACCTTTATTAATGGGTTACAACACTCTTTTTCAGGCTGTCTCACTTATTTTATATAACAGTACATGCAGAGAAGTTATTCAAGACTTATTATACCTTTATTATTGGGCTACAACACTTTTTTTCAGGCTCTCTCACTTATTTTATATAACAGTACATGCAGAATAATTACTAACCTGCCTGGTGGTGCAGCCTTAGCAGCCTATCTGCATAGACTTGCTGAATCACAGCACGGACACCTGCAGCTGTGAAGTAAATGAAGTGATATTGACATATACCTATCCATAATATAGACTACGATAGCAATTCTTACATACTTCATTCCATGGCTACCTACTCAGTAGTGGGGCATTTTCCATCCCATGGGCCTCCTGTATCCACTGGTTCAGTCGGTCCTCCTTGCATCTCTTCAGGTCTGAGTAGTGGTGACTGACCTGCTCACCAGTCCGAGGGACGCCTGTGTCACTGGTGAGATCATGGGCTAGACGGTTCCAGGCTTCCACTTTGTATTCAGTGCCCTGGAACTGGCCCTGCAGGAGTCTCTCATCATGATTATGGATGAGGAGCCAAACCATTACTTTTGACTCCTCAATGCCCCAACGTTGCACTCGAAATCGAGAGCCCTCTCCAACACCGGTCATGCTGACTGCAGATGGGAGCTACAATCAGTTATGACAAGTATTCCTTCCTATGGAGCTTAAATATGCCTCATTTCCCACACTTATTTGTGAGTGGCCAGTTTTGAAAAATCTCAACTGAAAGCACACCTGCTTAGCAATGGGTAAACTTCCATTGATATGTATGTGTGTGTTGAAAGTGCATGCATATGAAAAGCTGTCATGGCTTAGTGGTTTAGTACTGTGATTATGGTGCACAGTGTCCCGGGTTTGAGGCCTGTCATTGCTTTTTATTTTACTACTGGCCATACCAGCTAGGAGGTGTGGCTGTGTTTAGCTGACTTTGCTCAACTTTGCCCAACGTTGCCCAATGTTGCCCAATGTTGCTCTAGTTAGCTCTGTGCACAGCTATGCGCAAACATGTTTTGTTTGCGCTAGTTTACGCAATGCGCAGCTCCGCACAAAGCCATTGTGCTAGTTAAAGCAGTGCTAAGCTATGAGCAATTATACTTAAATGTGCTTAATACTGGTAAACTTTGCTTAGCAGTGCTTCACATTGCTTAAGATACGTTACTTATGCATTCATCAGTATGCATAACCATTTCACCTTCTTATATATATATATATATATATAAAATATCGTTCACTACTACATAGGCCATTTCAATTCTTTTTACTAAAATTTAACAGATAAATGTCAGGAATTATTTTTATATACAGATTTCCTACAGGAAATAGATAGGGGAGTGGTGGGACTCGGACCGGGAATGCCTCCTCTTCGTCCGGAGGCTCTACCACTACGCTATTGCTATTTGGCTTAATTTGCATATAATTTTCTTATTATCCCCTTTGATGTCTAAACTGCTAACTGTAGCTAAGCAATGGGCAAACCCATGCAAACATGTCCAAATATGGCCAGCTACATCGGGAATAATAATAAAAAAAAATAAAAGTTTTACATTTTCTAATTGTACAGGGGTTTAGAATGTGGGGGGGGGTGTAGTGTTGGGTATGTACACATTTGAGCGGACTCGCTCATGTCAGTTGACATTTGCCGATTGAGGGACTTGCAGGGGCGTGGATTTTTGGACTGCTCGGCAGTCCGACACACCCCCTGCACTCGTGCATGCTCCGTGTTAGCCTTAGAGTTGAGTCAGCTCGCCCTCATGAATATGCATGGCGCGCTGATGTCTTACTCTTAGGCTACAGTTTCTGTGTAAGACTAATTTAGTCTTACATGGAGGATTAGTGAATCCCGGGGATATTAAATAATAAAAGCATCAACAAAAATATAATATGATTAATGTAGAATTTAGAGCATTATATGAACTTAGTAATGATAGGCAATTAAGAATCATGCAAGCTGATAAAGGAAATAGTCTAGTATTAATGGATGCAGACAAGTATAATAAAAATACTTTGATATGCTATCTGACAACTGTTATAAATGTGTGTCAAAATAATATGTTTCAACACAATATGTTAACGTTGATATGTTGTTACTTGATCTTATGACACAAGGTTTCACTAAATATAATATTTATGAATTTCTGCAAAATGACAATCCAAGATTGGATGTCATATTTGGTATCCCCAAAATACATAAGGATGCTCCTAATCTACCTTTTAAGCCAATAGTATCAGCTCATAATAGTAAGACAATACTCATAGCTATATATTTAGATTATATCCTCAGTCTTATAGTGCAAAATGCTAAGATTCTTGGATTTGCCTAGATTTTTTTATATGACTATAAGTTCATAGGTACAGAAATGATGTTTGTAACAAGAGGTGTAGTGTCTCTGTATACTGTTATTCCTTGGGAAACCAGTATAGAATTTGCTTGCACATATCTCAGTACATTTTCATTACAGAATATCCATACTATTTGTTGATTATAAGATCTTGTTTTGACTAATTTTTATTTCATTTTTATCTTCGAAGACAACATTTATCAATAAGTAAAAAGAGTTGTGATGGGCATGAGAATGGCACCGATTTTTGTAAATGCAGTAATGGCTTGGGGGAGCATGACTTTCTGATCAGTCATCCACTTTATAGTTATGTCAAGTTCTATAAATGATATATTAATGATTTACTTTTTATTTGGAATGGGAAATGGGAAGATTTCTTGGCATTTCTGACAGATATAAATAATAGCACTGAGTTTTTGAAATTTACAATCAGTGCATGTCGATCCACAGTAAACTTTTTGGATCTATTATTGACTATAGATATGGATAACCAGTGTACCCATACCCAGTTATTTCATAAATCCACTTTTGTTAATAGCTACTTACATTATACCAGTATGCACCCCAATTTCATGAAGTGGAATATAGACAGAGGGCAGTTAATATGTCTCAGTAAGTTAATTAGTGACAATAATACTTTTAGGTTCATAGGTTCATACTAGGCTATCTGCCCTGGGGCAATTATAAGCCTAGCCCGATTCTGTATGGCTTTTTTGAAGGAAGTTAATACTTTAAATTAAATTGTTTGAGAATCATGGATATCCTAGCATGAAATTACAGGTTAATGCTGAGGAAGTTATTCAAAAACACTTGGACAGGTTTTTGTCTATTCTACTGAATGGCTATCAAGCTCAGAATAAAAAAAAAAATTCTACAGCTTTTCAAAACTCGTTTGCATTGTGTATATGCAAAGACATGGAACAAATCAAAAATATTATTAATACCCATTTGACCATCATTTGGGTAATAAGGAGATGGTTACCACAGTAGGTATTACACCTAGTTTTGCTTATATAAAATTGTGTTAATTTATTTTCCTTCTTTAATCGGACCAGCAACAATGTTGATACTCCAAATAATTCTGGACCTTTTGGTACATATAGTTGTCAATCTTGCAAGTATTGTACATATATGTCCAATAGTAGCATATTTGTTGTGAAAACTTCAGGCAGAATTTTGGAAGCTAATACTAGATTTATTTATTTATTTTTATATTTTATTTTACCTTTGTTTAGCAGAAAATTCTGACCGGACGCAGATCCTTTTTCAGCAGATGCCCGGGGAGAAATGTTTCACATCATGTACATGATAAATAGAGATACAAAGTTGCAGCAATAGTAAACAACATTACAGGTTGTTGGCTTTAATACAATAACAAGATATTGATTATCAACAGTATATACAGTAAATGTTGCAAGTTAAGATAGTTTCTTGTCATTTATAATATTAGTAACAAAGTTGTCAGACAAGATTTTAAAGTATGTAAAGACAACTAGCTAATTCTGACTATCATTAGTAGTAGTGGTAATATAGTTGGGTTAAAAGTCTAGGTGGGGGCTAAGGGTGGGGGAGGTAAGGGTGGGGGTGTTAGTCTGCATTAGAACAAGGACAAAGCCAGTGCAAATTTAAGTGGAATTTGAGGGCAGTCTTGAAAAGGCTGCTGGAAGGTAGAGTAGCTATAGAGGGTGGAAGATTGTTCCAAAGTTTAGATATGGTACATGAAAATATGGCTTCTCCAATTGAGTTTTTGGGTTTGATAACAGTGAGTTAATTTTTGTTGCTTGATTTTAGAGGCCTAGTGGAGTGATAGGGTTGGAGAAGGGATTGAAGGGAAGGGATGTTATGGGGTGGTTAATAAGTTTATGAGCGAGGGTGAGTTGATTAAAGTGAAGGAGTTGTGGGAGTTCTAGCCATTTTAGTTCTTTAAGGGAAATACAATGATGGCTGCAGTAGGAGGTTCCAGTGACAAATTTAGCAATTTTGTTGTAACAAGCATCCAGCTTGTATAGGTCTGTCTGCCTAAGGTTAGTAAGTATGGGGGATGCATAGAGTAGGGTGGAGATTAGCTGGGAAATATACATATCTACAGATCTACCTGTAAAACTAAATGTGTGGTTTACTATGCTTATTGTGATTCATGTACTGCTTTTTATATAAGAAAAACAAATAGAAGGCATGATGACAGGGGTCTATATCACATCATCAAATCTCACTTCAGCAAATGGCTCTTCGTTGAGCAACTAATCATCGAAGCCACTAATGAAAGAGTGAACTTTTCAGTGAAATGTTTGATAGGGCAAACTGATGGTTGGCCACAATCGAGAATTTGCCCTTTTCTCCACCGTAGACCAATCTCAGAGTTGGTATATTTAGTTAAGGGGGGTGTAGGGAGCTATGCACCCCCCCACCTGCTTCGGTGTAAAGTTTTATAGTTTTGTTTGTGATCACTAGGGTGGAATACCATTGGTTTGCCCTAGGAAAATTTTCACTGAAAAGTTCATTCACTGATTATAGGCTTTGATGATTACTTGTTCAGCAAAGAGCCATTCACTGAAGTAAGATTCAATGATGTGACACAGACCTGCTGACATAGTATATGAACACGTTTTAGCCATTAAAAAAGAAGATACAACATATATAACAACAAATGCTTTAGCCAATGCCATTAATTGTATTTCTTTTAACTGTCTTTCAGCTTTTCCCAATTAGGGGTCATCACAGTAGAAATCCGGTTCGCTAATAATTGACAGTGATTTTTTACAGTATCGAGTTGCCAGTGCCCAACTTTCAAAGAAGACACACCCATACACCTACCTGCATGTCTTTAAATTCACTCGACTGGGGGGAGGACATGCAGACTCCACACAAAAGGCACTCCAGCCGAGAATTGAACCCGAAACCAAAAACCTCTTGCTGTGAGGTGACAATGCTAACCACTGCACCACTACAGCCTTTGCATTAATTGTATTTCTTTTAAGAAAAGTAATTTTTTTTTCTTATTTTGGATAAATTATTTCATAATCTCAGTGGTGTGTGTGTATATATATATATATATATATATATATATATATATATATATATATATATATATATTTATATATGGATTCACTTTATAACCTCGAAATGCTGAAATCGAATTTCAGTATCTCGAGACTATAAAACCGAATCCACAAAACACCGACAAAAAAAAAACGTGAAACCACATAATCGAAAACACCGCACACACACTACACTAAACATACAACACAATACCCACATCACAACATAAACAAAAAAAAAACACACATACACAACTCACACACACATAAGAGGGCAAGCCCCTGCACCCTATAAGGGGCTGTGCCCCCACACCCCCCTAGTTATATATACTAACTCTGAGATCGCACAAACACAACACAAAAGCTCACTCACACATGCACATTCTCCAATCCCTCACACACACTCTAACTCCCACTCAAAACCCTTACAAAACTCTCACTTACCTGACATAACACCTACATCAACACACGGCACCGCGCACCACCAAAACACAAATCCGGACATTATGTAGCGCAACTTCATAACCGCGAATTCGACATATATTCGAGATATATGAAATTCGCGATTATGAACGTTCGCTATTTCTAACATTCAACTTTATAGCTTCAAGATACTGAAATTCAACATTTCAGTATTTTGATGTTATAAAGTGAACCCATATATATATATATATATATATATATATATATATAGAGAGAGAGAGAGATACAGAGAGAGAGAGAGAGAGAGTTTACTTGAATATAAAGAAACTTGATGGCAAATTATTTTAGAAGCCAAAAAATTTCTAGGTTTAACTGACACCACATTAACATAAAATGTTTTTTTTTGTAAAATATTATATAGCTTTATATGTTATGATATGCAGTCATATTATTATTTCTTGTCTTTTTATGCTCATATACCTTTAAGTGTGCACTTACACAAATTATTCAGTGATATCATGTAATTATTCACGTGCCATGATTGATGGATTTTCACACATGATCATGATGAAAACTTTTAAATTGTTATTTTACTCTTTCTCTTGGTTTGATGAAATTTATATTTGTAAATTAACAAAAAATGCTTGCCGTACAGTTTCTGTGATTGTGATGTCCTTTTGACCATTCTCATGTTCTGACTGAGCACTTTTAGCTTGTTTTTTAAAAATTTTTATTTTGTTTTTGGTGCTTTAGAATGCTGTTCTTGGTTCTTTAAAACTGAAATGTCTACAGACTGTAAATTTTACCATGCATACATCTTTTTCATTTATAAGTAAAATTTGTAGAAGATGTCTTTACTTTATGTTAAGCAGTCCTAGTATTGTATCATTATTGTAATGAAATGCTTTAATGTAAAATAACACAATAATTAAGCTTTAACCTCAAAATTCAATAAATGAGAGTAAATAACAACTAAACCTTAAGGCATGTTTGCATTTATTATCCATACATTATGGGACATTTAAAATCATATTTGTCATTAAATCTTAATAATATTATGAGAAGCCCTCTTTACACGGGGCAGTAACTAAGGAGTCTGAATCCTCACCACTGTCTCTGGTAAGGGCATCACAAAAAGCAGGGAGAGAAATGCACAGTTTCCCCTAAGAGTACACCAGGAAGATGGTCCAAACCTAAGAATGGACTATATGCTTTACTCCAGGTCCCCAAATGAGTCTCCACACCAACCACTGCAGAGCACTGTGTCCCATTTATAGGTATCTGACCCACTCACTCTTAAATATCTAATATTTACTCATACACACACTCTTGGAAAAGACATTACAGATTTACCTGCTGTGTCCCCATTCCCAGAATATAAGGTAACGGCTGCCACAATCAAATACCACAATATCCTTCAAAAGGAGTGTTCAATTATAATGCAAAAAAATAGGTATTGATACAAATGGCAGCATGCAACACAATCAGTAAAGCTTTTCGGAATGGCCCTAGTGTTATCACAATAAGCCTAAACACTCTGAAGTTATTAAAAGTATTCACTAAATAACCAGCCACAATAAGAGGTAGTAAAATATTTAATATTAAATAAAGGGATTTAAAACATGCAAACACTGAATAAATGATTCCAGTAAACAACATAGTTTCACACATAGGAAATATGAAAGCAACAATGTAGGGTAGATTCCACACTGATTTTAGAAAACCTCTAACTAACTAGCTATAGTTCCCTGACTATCTGAAGACTAACTGTCCTTATCTTATCTAAATAACTAGGTAAGACAAGATTATACTCTTATTTCTGCAAGGCAAGATAAGGAATTATGTCCACACTCCACGCTCTCTGGAAACAAAACTGAATTGACTCAGAACCTGCTTTTATAGAAGATTTTTAAAAAGTAACAGGACGCTGCTATGACAATTCTACTCTCTCATATCAGACTTTGAAAAGTCAACAAACAGCTGCACTGATGGTTCTATTCTTCCAGCTCTGGCACACAATGACATCACATCTAGGTCAGCTAACTCTGGCATAACATACATTCAGAATATCTTTAAAAAAACATGCACGTTTGGTCAGCCAGAGGAACCCTGTCCAACATTCAAACATCATACTTACAAAAGACATAAACTTATTTACAAAATTATAGTTAGTTATGCTGGCATATGTAACACAGTTACATTTACAATTATTTACAATTATTTACAAAACTTCAGCCAGCCATGCTAGCACAAATAACAATATCTAATATCCTCACACATAGTGTCTCTTCAAATGTCCATAGACTTGAATAAGCATAAGTCTGGAAACCCATCAAGAAACTTAGCCACAATGCCCATTTAGTAATAAGACTGGACTAGCTTCTATAGATAGTTCATTTCCCTTAATAATTAACTTGAGTTAGGGATCATCCATCCAGTTTTAGATGTTGGCTTTTGAGGTACAGAAGGAATAATTGGTTTGATGTGCAGAGTAAGCCTTATGCAAAGGCAAGAAATTCACATGCTAAGAACCCTATTATGCCAGAATGTTTTGTTAATCTTAAGATGGAGCATTACATCTTTAGATCAGGTTTATTGTAGATTCTGTGTTATGCGAAAGTGGAGAAGTTCAACAATATATGATCATTCAATTTACAAAATGTTAAGAATAATTTGGCCCTTATAGGTTTGTACAACATTTTGGGGAACACTGTTGGATCTTATTTTTTACCAATATCTATTTGCATTTTGCCAAATATAATACATTTACTTTGCTCATTATAAGATAAATGTTATCTCTAGACAACAAAAGCAATTCGTTCTGAGTTAGTCTGTAATGCCACAACATTCTGATACTGAAAATCTATTCACAACAGTTTTAGATTAGCACTTTATTGTATATATGCTAGCCCATGAATTTAATTTATTCCATTTGATATGGGGCAAGGAAGCATGGACTCAGCACTGACTCTGAGAAATTTTTCTTACATGACGGATTTATTTTTGACATATCAATAAAAACTTTATCACCATTTTGACCTTAACCCTCCTGTATTCACAATGAAGGCTATTGTTAAAGTCTACTGGTGTACAGAATAAAAAGTTGCCTTCTAACAAAAAAGAAACAACCACCAGTATATCCAACAAATTTAATAAAACTCTGACGTTTCGGCCAAAGCCTTCAAGGAGTATAACACAAAGTAAACAAACGTGCCCCATATATACACATACAAATACATCAATTAAATAATCATACAATTAAAGAAGTACTCTCCAATTACATTCTTCATTTAGTTCCCTTGGAGACAGGGTGCCAACTTTTAAAATGTAAGTAGATTCTTTTAAAAGCAACTGTTTCTTGATAAAAGAAACATCACATCTAGATATTTGTATTTTTCCCAAAACAGTGCCTAGTAGCCCTTTACTGTCTCCATCATGAAACAAACTAAAATGTTCCGCTATAGAGATCTCTGCTTTTTTATTAGCAATATCCCTCACATGCTCTAAAATTCTAGTTTTAAAACTCCTTTTTGTTTCTCCAATATAATATTTGTTGCAAGGACATCTCCAGGCATATATAGCACCTTCACCATTTTCACCTTAACCCTCCTGTATTCACTGTGACGGCTATTGTTAAAGTCTAATCTGAAAAGTTTTTGAACCAATTGTCCATGGTCCACAACAGAAGGCCTTAATAAAATCTTTATATGCATCATCAGTATTTATCTTGTTATCCATGAGCAAAAGGCACTCAGTTGTTCTCTTTGACAAATGTACTTTCTTTTATGCAAACTGATTTAACATCTTCAAACCCTAGAAAATCTGCATTAGTCTGCAAACAATAAATGATGTGTCACTGTATGTGTTTTCCTACTGCTGACAATAAAATTGCAATATTATAATTTGAACACTCTAGATTTCATTTTTTTATGAGGGAATATCATGGTGATTTTGCAGATGGGCGGTATTACTGTAGCAGCTATGGTATAATTAATTGCATGTGTAAAATAGCCTTCAACTAGTTTCACACTTTTAGATCATGCTCCAAATCTGGAATCAGCTGGAAAGAAAGCACATTATAGTTATAGAAAGACCCAGTCAGTGAGCTTTCAGTACATTACTCATCAGTTTCACTGCAGGAGAGCTTTAAGAATCAGAATGAAAACTTGCTGCTTTGCCCTCTACTGGGAGAAACATTTAACAAAAAAGATAGTGTACTGCTGAAAGTACATCAAAGGCATTTAACAAAAAAGATAGTGTACTGCTGAAAGTACATCAAAGGCTTGCTGAAAATTTCAAAACAGTGTTATGCATGAAACTGTAGAAACCAAGAACAAATGAGTAACTTGTTCCCGAGTCCCAGATATGCTCTGAATTGTTGCATAATGGTACAAAATATACCGAACCTACAGACATAGCCAACATCCTGGCAGACAGATTCAGCGCAAACTTCTCCCCCCCTTCTCCCCCAAAGGAGCAAACACCAATCCCAACCGAATGTAACCTCCCTGACATCACAGATGTAAAGGTGAAAGCTGCCCTCTCCAAGGCAAAAAACACAGCATCTATGGGACCAGACGGTTTCCCAGGCTGTGTCTTGCACGAGCTCCAAGAAGAACTGAACCCTCACATTAAGTCACTGTTCAAACTTAGCCTTACTACAGGATATGTACCCAAAGAATGGCGTACAGCTACAGTGGCCCCACTCCACAAAGGTGGTGCCACAACAGACCCCGGAAACTATCGCCCCATAAGTCTAACTAGTCTGGTCTGTAAAGCTATGGAGTGTATTATCATGGAACTCATAAACAAAGACATTGGGAGCCTCCAGACACAGGACCCTACCCAATTCGGCTTTGTTAAGGGCAGATCTTGCCTCTTAAACCTAGTTGATTTCTTTGAAACAGTTACCAAAGCCATAGATGAGGGCAAGGTAGTCCACACAGCCTACCTAGACCTCGCAAAAGCCTTCGACACAATACCCCACTCAGGCATCATAAATAAGCTTACCAGCTTAAATATCAACCCCTATATCACAAGATGGGTTGCAAACTGGCTCAGAGCTAGAACCCACATGGTCAGAATCACAGGTGCCATGTCCGAATCCAAACCAGTTACAAGTGGCATCCCACAGGGCTCAGTTCTGGGACCTCTCTTGTTCGATATATACTTCTCTGAGGTTCAGGCTAACATGGGGGGATTATGGCTGACAAAGTTCGCAGATGACTGCAAACTGGGGGCCATAATCAAATCTCCAGCTGACACAAGCATCCTCCAAAAGGATCTCACAGAGACAGATGCTTGGTGCCAGAGCCACGGCCTCAAGCTAAATGCTAAAAAGGGCATAGTCATCCCCTTTGGGAAAAACAAGGTGCCCACAAATTACCACATAGGTGGTAATCCATTAAGTATGGAAGAAGTAATTAGAGATTTGGGGACCAACGTAGATAGTAATCTCTCCTTTAATAATCACGTTGCCAAAGTGGTTAGAAAGACCTTCTATATAGCCCGCCTTATCACGAAAGGGTTCGCATCTAGATCAAGAGAGGTCATTGTGCCCCTCTATTCATCACTCATCAGGCCCATAATTGAATACAATGTCCCTTTTGGGATGTACCTTACCCAACACCTGCAGCAACTGGAGAGACCCCAAAAGTACCTCACCAAGAGGATCATGGGCTACAAACAGATGTCCTATGCAGCTCGACTAAAGAAACTCCAGCTCTACTCTGTTGCTTACCGCCTACTCAGTGGCAATCTATGCCTGACATACAAAGCCATGTCAAACCCAGAATTAATGGACATGCTCCACCTCAAAAAATCCAAGTCCCTTAGAGCTACACGCTCCAGGGACCTAAACCTCAGCACAAAATTAAATAGGACATGCTGGAGGGACAGATTCATTTCCCAGAGGCTCCCCTCACTCTGGAATAGAATCCCAATTCATGTTAGACATAGCCGCTCGCTGACCCTCTTCAAGCAAAATTTGGACGCGTGGATGGGAAATCGCAAATTCACCCCTGGGAT
Organism: Protopterus annectens; assembly: GCF_019279795.1. NCBI lineage: Eukaryota > Metazoa > Chordata > Ceratodontiformes > Protopteridae > Protopterus > Protopterus annectens. The sequence goes on from NC_056729.1 coordinate 311,551,122, forward strand.
CTCTCCTGTGTCCCTGCTAGACAGAGGCAGCATAAACTAATCTTAAAAAGTACCTTCTGTGACCTACTTTACAGAGGCACAGTAGGCTAATCTAATAGAGAGGCGGAAGCCAAATACACTCTGGCCAGGCTTATAAATGTCCTAGGGCAGATAGCCTAGTATCTACCCATGAACCTATGAACTAGAAAATTAAAGGAATGCTTCATCAAATGAAAGGAGTCCTTCTACAAAAGAATAAAATGCTACAAACAATGAATTGAAAACAAAAGTTGAAGACTATAAACAGAGCTTGCCATCTTATAGTAAGAGGAAATAATATTCTTCAGGAGGAGAAAAAGGTATTAACCAAGCTAGGGAAAGAGAAAAAAAGTTGAGAACTAGCAGAAAATCAAATAGAACTTTTATTTGCTGGATGATTGTGGTATTAGAATAAAGCAGAAAATTGCTGTTGTGGAACATTCTTAAGAGTTCAAAAAAGAAAAATAAGATGAACCTCAGGCACCAAATGGGCACATACAAGAGAAAAAATAAGTTTCAAAAATGACACAAAACGTCGACATTATAAATGAAGAAATGGGCACTAAAGGTGTTCTTTCAATCCACACTGAAGTAAAAGGATGTTTCCCCACAATTAAAAAGGGATGCTAGATTTCTTGAAGTTGAGGAAATCTCTAAAAATGTTAAAGATAGTCCATAATGATATCTATCATATTATTATTATCTGCTTTCAGCATTTCCCGGTTAGGGTTGCCACAGCGGAACTCCCGTCCACTAATGATTGGCAGTGGATTTTTACAGTGCAAAGTTGCCAGCCCGACGCCCAACCTTCAACGAAGTCATGCCCATCCACGCCTGTACCTACCTGCATGTCTTTAACATCACTCAAACATAGGGAGGACATGCAGACCCCACAGAGAAGGCACTCCAGCTGAGAATCGAACGGGAGACCCTCTTGCTGTGAGGCAATAACGCTAACCACTGCACCACTGTGGTCTTGCAGTCCATAGAGACATCTAAAAAGTTTAAAATCATGTCCCAAAAACACAACTGCCAGGACACCATCTACAGTGATCCAGAAGAAACCTGACCTGGCTGGAGGACATATGACATCAGAAGCATTATCTAACATACCAAGAAATGACAATTAGGGGATTAGGGGAAACAATCACATAATGGCTGTAAAAAGGAACATGTCCAAATGAAGAAGAATGTTGACAGAGTAACTGGACAAAAATGAAGTTATACATGTTGTCAGGCTGGGCATATAGCAAGAAAATGTCTGAAATATTTATTAATATGGATGAATATATTTATTTATCTATATGTGTTTTTATATATATATATATATATATATATATATATATATATATATATGTATATATATATATATATATATATATATTTAACACACATATCTATCTATCTATATCTATATATATATATATATATATATATATATATATATATATATATATATATATATGTGTGTGTGTGTGTGTGTGTTTGCGTCTGTATAGATTTATGTATTTATCTATATGAAAACATTTCAAACTAAATCAGATGGTACTGGAAAGAAGTGAATCAACTCACGTGAAGGATGTTCAAAGTAACCCAGCAACAGCAACAACTGCAGTCTATCCCTTCAACTTCCTCTCTGAATTCCCACAGAACCATCTCTCTCTCTCTCTCTCGAGATCCCTTACTTTTACTTTAAACAAGTCAAGAGTCTTAGAACGTCTTCTGCAAAAATGAAAACTGACAGTGTACATGGAACAGGCTGGCTCTATTACTTATCCATATTCCACTGCAATAACTTCCTCACACCCACCCCCACAACACATCTTCATTCTCTGCCTAACAAATCAAATCATGCAAGATATATGGAAATAGCCATTATTAGTCCAATTCCCAAACTGATCTAACCCCACCAAAGCTTTCGCATACAAACAAATCTCTATTCTTTCCATTCCAGGCAAATTGCTTGAAAAAAAAATGTATGTTCAACTCACCTACTTCATCGCTACCTACAACCTCCTCTCTCATAAACAACACATGATCTGGTCCAGTGTAGCCCTCTCATAGCCATATGGACCTTCACCAGTGATATACTTTTAGCTTTGGAGAGATATCAGCTGCTCACTGGCTCCATCTTTATTGACTTTACAGAGGCCTTACATCTCACTGATGACAACATCCTCCTCCTTTATCACTGGCTACAAATAGGCATAAGTCCTGATTCCCTTCCTTGATTTCAAAACTAGCAATCACCACTATTCCATCATTTCAACTCCAATAAAACCAACATTTTTGATTGCTGGCAGCAAACAGAAACTTAAAAAAAAAAACACAAAGCTGTTTTCATACCTATAACCATAACTCCGAGACAGACCTGCAAGCAGATTCATATTGCTAATCCACTCACTCTCAAACAAAACATCATTCTCAACTCAAAACTAGAACTGTGATCTTTTTTTTGGCACCAAACTAAAAAAAAAGAAACTTTTTTGCTTATATGTGACTAAGAAACCTGCCATAGAAAACACTGACTCTTTTAAATACCTTAAAAAGATACCACAACTGAAATCAAAATGCAAAACACACCACTCCACACCTTTTAAATACCTTGACAAATGGTCTAAGATTACTGTCTTTGTTACTAAAATCTCATGAACAGCCATAAGTAAAGGTGTTCAACTCTCCCAGCTTGAATATGGCCTACCCTGCATAGGCTTCAGCATCAAAAACAATTTCCACATACATTCAAACAATAACCAATAAAGTCTGCAAATTTATTACCCAGTCCAGTAATAGTGAGCACTGTAGAACACTGAAAAAGGCAAAACAGCCATCTGTTTAACAAAGAGTTGACTTTCTATTAGGATGCTATCTGCATAAAGTCCTCTTCAACAAGACCTTCTCTGCCCTAGCAGCTAAAATAATTAGACAGCCTTCCTCTTATAGCCTCAGAAAACATAATCACTCTACCCCCACACTTCAACCCCCCTGCATCTAAACTCCAAGGTATAGAGACACTACTTCTCTACAATAATTCCAGAACTCTGGATAGTGTGCAAAGTAATGAAAGTAAAGCATTATAGGATTGACATGACAATGTATGAGATTTGATTGAGATATTTATAGATGTTTGAATAAGCAAAATGATAATGTGTGAAAAAAAGAGGATAATTAAAAAAAATATCAGCATTTGTGTTATTGTCCCAAAGCAGAAAACTTTGACCGAACATAGAAGAGTGTGACTCTTTTTATAGAGTATTTCTTAACACAAAATGAAATCTGTTATTCAGAATCTGATTTACACTTAAATTATAAACTATTCCTTGGTCTGTTCTGGACCTACTAAAATAGATTAATAGACTGAAAGATACACGTCCATATTCAATAAAGCCTACATGCTCCGTTTACACTGTGTGCATATTGTGGCATGGCACAGATATGTTAGTGCACTGTTTTAGGTTCAGTAAGCAGCTCTACATGGTGTGTGGAGCTGCACAAACAAGGTAAGCACTGTGGTATGCTAATTAAAGCATAAGCAGCTGAATTGTATGCTAATCAGCTAATCCAAGATCGAGAAGCTATTCAACAAAATATAAAGCGGCCATGTAAACTTAGTGCTCGTTTTCCCTGCAAATTCCAAAACCTGTTGGAATGCAGCCACAGAAAGGCAACTACACAGAAACAGTGTTAGGGGCTGCTGTTGATTTAATTCATGTGTATGTGCTACAGGGTAAAGTCTATGTTGCTGCTGCTAATCGACCAAGGCCATGAAGGAGAAGAGTTTTCAGACCCTGTTTACATATAACAATCTACATGATGTGGAAATTGTAGAGAGCTATGGTGTAAACTCTACAACCTCTGTTGTCCTCAAGTCAGTGCCAGGGTACATTGAGGGGAAACTATACCAATGGAGACAAAGGTACGTGTAGCACTTAGAACTGTAGCTACAGGAACTTTTCAGGAGATCAACAGGGGACATCCTGGAGGTGTCACAGGCATCAGCATTCAGGATCCTCCATCAATTCCTGAATGCTATGCTACAACATGGTAGTGACAACATATATTTTTCCATACTCCTGAGGACAGGGCCACAGATTTCAAAGAGTTCTACCCTGTAGCACACTCCTTTGAAGTACTGGGTGCCATCGATTGTACATGTATAGAAATGAAGGCACCACCCAGAGAACAGGGAAGAGTCTCCATAAATAGAAAGAACTTCCACTCTGTTAACTGTCAAGTCATGTACAATGTCAAGGGAATCATCTTGAAAGTGTGTGCTGGCAGCTGATACAGTTAACACAACTCACTGGCACACCTTCCTTCTGTATCAGATGTTCACTAGGAGGGATATCCCACAGGGTCATTTACTGGGGGATGCAGGTTATGCACTGGAACTGTGACTGACGTTGCCCATCAGAAATGCACACACACCCACTGAAGAATGCCAAAATGAGGCACACACTCAAACCAGAAATATCATAGAGCATGTGTTTTTATGCTGCTGAAGTTGTGGTTCTGGTGCCTAGTTACATCAGGGGGAGCTCTGCAGTACAATCCATATATGTGTACTGAAATATTCACAGTATGTGCCATGCTACACAACATCATCCTGAGAAAACAGTTTCAGCAAGCTCAAGCAAGAGGAAGAAGCACACATCTCATCACCAATGGTAAGGTCACCACAGCCACATGCAGGTGAGGAGTCAGAGGGGGGAACAAGCAGCTGCTGTGGGTGTAAGAAGATGTAGGCATACTCAATATGCCCTTGCATTGGCTAAGAGGCAACGCATAGCACACTCACTCACCACCTAAGGGGCTAAAACCCATTTCCTATGCACATGCATATAGTTATATTGATGCCAGGCAGTGCTCACAACATTTACCTACCCATGTAATGGCTGTGTACTCCAGACAGAGTCAGCCCTATATGACTTATATGTGCCCATTATCAAGTAGTAGGCCTCAAGCATAAAAGATTCACTCAGTCATACCTCTCAAAAGTACTGATGGTTGATTGAATGTCCTCAGTTTAGCATCATACTTTTGTACTGTAAAATCATTAAAGAGAGAAGTAAGAAAGTAATGAGACACATTTCAGTTTCAGACTTCACAACCTTCACAAAAGCATTAACAATACTGATGCAAAAATGTTTGATGCTATCAACTGTCTAACTTTCTAAGATCAATATAAGTTAAAGGTACAATTACCAAATCAACATTGCAAATGCAGATATTCTATGTAGTAAGTCAGGTATGCACCCTGAACATCAGAAACAAATTTTATGTATCCTTGAATCCAAAAGATAGAAAATAGGGATATGGCACAGTTATCATCACTTGCACTGAGTGTTGTGTGGGGGGACAGGAAGCCTAGGCTGACATAAAAGTTTGTTGAGTATGTGTAAGTAAGAAAGAGAAGCAGGCAGACATCTGGAAGAAGTAACAAATGGCCAGTGAGACAAAATGAGCTTTAAGCTTCACGGATGAACCAAGTAAGTGTTTTGTGCGTGTGTGTGTGTGTGTGTGTGTGTGTGTGTGTGTGTGTGTGTGTGTGTGTGTGTGTGTGTGTGTGTGTGTGTGTCTGTATGGCTCTTCCAGGTGAACTTGGTGTATGAGTATCTGCATTAATGCAGCCAAGCTCTGTGCTAGCTCTACATCTTAGTATGTCTTACAAGTGTGAGCAGTGCATGGTAGAGGTGGCAGTTCATCGTTGTTGCACCTGACCATGACAGCTGGTTCTGCCAGTAGTTGCACTGACACATCCGCATCCACATTCAGATGCTCTGATGCTACCTGAACTTGACTGATGTCTGCTAGATGAGCTTCCCTCATGCAGATGTCCAGGACCATGACCCCATGCATGCCACATCTGGGTGCAGACACCTCAACCACTGATGGAGCAGTGGAAGAAGTGTCACTAAGGGAGCATTATTGGGCATGGTCATGTCAGCTAACAGCAGATCGTATGGCTAACCTATGCCCACAAGGATGCTGTCCCTCTCCCAGCAGACATTCCATTACAGACCCTGCCCATTCCAATGTGTCATTCATCCAATCTATTGGATCAGCAACACAGTGGAGGCAGTCATGCATGCCAACCTGTGCCATATCTACATCCCTAAGCATTTCTCTGGAGGACTTGACTTATGGGAACTTGCCTGTGCTTTCACAATGGCCCTAAACATGCATTCAGTGGCACAGGAAGACACACCTGGATCAGGTGGAGGATGAAGAACTGGCATCTTCTGAGCACCCCTAACAACATTCCTGCATGGCACCTTACCCACACTTTGGCTACAGCCAGAACCAACAATCACTGAAGCCGCAGTAACTAAATTTCCCTGATCAAGTCTCTCACCCTCCAACAGTCCAATATCTGAGGGCTCACTGAAACAGGTTTGATATGGCCTACTTGCTGTGTCCATTGGAATTATAGGTGATGGTTGAATATCAATCTTAGTGTCAGATTAAACCTCTGCAGCCCTGACTATGCCTCTGTTTGGTCACCATCATCATCAGACTTTGCTCTGACATCACATGTTAACAGTCCTACACTTATACTGTCAGGATCACCTGTGATAATAAGCAGCAAATATAGGAAATAAATTAATAGCTACACTACCACAGTCAAATGTATGCTAACAAACTAACAATGATGTCACTACTACAGACAATACTGCAGTACACGCAACAGTCCTGACACCCACATCACACATATGGATAAAAGTTATATATTTCTTTGAAATGCTCATCAAAATTGACAAAGAAGGTATTTGGCTCATCATGTGCAGTTGATGCAATGCTTCCCATGGACAATGGTCCTGGAAGAAGTTAAGTTAAGGGCAACATCATCCCAATTAACAGTAATATGGGGTAAAACGTTTTGCCCTTTATACATATTACTATGCTTTCATCAAGAACTTGGGTGAAAAGTCCAACCTAAGCCCATGTGTACTCAATCAGAATATGTTAATATGTTGTTAACTGTAGCACTCTATAATCCCCCACCAACCAATTTATTGTTAAACAGAACTAATATATTGCTGCAAATATCCAAGCAGCAGAGAGGTAAAAGAGTGACTTTCTACCAGATATAAGTATTTTTTGTGGCTTTCCCACTGTTATTAAGCTAGCGACTGCATTTCACTTGTTTTACTGCTACTTTAAGTGATTTCTGCATTTTACACTGTTTATTGCACTTTAAGTTACTAATTGTTGCAAATTGTTTCTGTAGGCTACACACTAAAGTGTGCTAGCCGATTTAAAGCATTTATAGCATTTACTGTCTGTTTTTCTCCTTGTCTCTGTAAAAAAACAAAAAAAAAAAAAAAAAAAAAAAAACTCTTGTTTTCCCGCCTTACTGAACTAGAGTAGTCCAGTTTCAGAGTTGCTGATCCCTGGGCTTTGTTTTTAGTTCCTGTTACTGATCCATTGCCTTATTAGGAGGGAGGGAAGTTTCTTTGCTTACCAGTGGGAGTGGGAAGCACTGAGTGGCCTTTTTGTCCAATTTGGTGAAGTTTCAGCCAGAAACTAGTAGTCCATTGGTCGTTTTGGGCCAATTCCTAGCTCCTTTCAGCCCCCTGCTATAAAACACTCTAAACGCGCATATTCCAGCTTGTACCAACTCAGCACAGATCCTCGTGGTGGCCTGCAGAGTGATCCAAGCAGCAGAGAGCTAAAAGAGTGACTTTCTACCAGATATAAGTATTTTTTGTGGCTTTCCCACTGTTATTTAGCTAGCGACTGCATTTCGCCTGTTTTACTGCTACTTTAAGTGATTTCTGCATTTTACACTGTTTATTGCACTTTAAGTTACTAATTGTTGCAAATTGTTTCTGTAGGCTACACACTAAAGTGCGCCAGCCGATTTACAGCATTTATAGCATTTACTGTCTGTTTTTCCTTGTCTCTGTAAAAACAAAACAAAAAAAAAAAAAAAAAAAAAAAAAAAAAACAAAAAATCTTGTTTTCCCGCCTTACTGAACTAGAGTAGTCCAGTTTCAGAGTTGCTGATCCCTGGGCTTTGTTTTAGTTCCTGTTACTGATCCATTGCCTTATTAGGGAGGAAGTTTCTTTGCTTACCAGTGAGTGGAAAGCACTGAGCAGCCTTTCTGTCCGATTTGGTGAAGTTTCAGCCAGAAACTAGTAGTCCATTGGTCGTTTTAAATAATTCTTGCTCCTTTCAGCCCCCTGCTATAAAACACGCTAAACACGCTGCTTCCAGCTTGTACCAACTCAGCACAGATCTCGTGGTGGCCTGCAGAGTGATCCAAGCAGCAGAGAGCTAAAAGAGTGACTTTCACCAGATATAAGTATTTTTGTGGCTTTCCCACAGTTATTAAGCTAGCGACTGCATTTCGCCTGTTTTACTGCTACTTTAAGTGATTTCTGCATTTTACACTGTTTATTGCACTTTAAGTTACTAATTGTTGCAAATTGTTTCTGTAGGCTATACACTAAAGTGCGCTAGCCGATTTACAGCATTTATAGCATTTACTGTCTGTTTTTTTCCTTGTCTCTGTAATAAAACAAAAATCTCTTGTTTTCCCCTTACTGAACTAGAGTAGTCCAGTTTCAGAGTTGCTGATCCCTGGGCTTTGTTTTTAGTTCCTGTTACTGATCCATTGCCTTATTAGGAAGGAGGAAGTTTCTTTTCTTACCAGTGGGAGTGGGAAGCACTGAGCAGCCTTTCTGTCCGATTTGGTGAAGTTTCAGCCAGAAACTAGTAGTCCATTGGTCGTTTTGGGCCAATTCCTATCTCATTTCAGCCCCTGCTATAAAACACGCTTAAACACGCTTTTCCAGCTTGTACCAACTCAGCACAGATCCTCGTGGTGGCCTGCAGAGTGATCCAGTACGACTCAGTCATTGTCCACGCTGGTGTCAACGACCTGAGACGCACCTCCTGGACTACATGAAAAGGGACATCGAGGAGCTCTCTGATTATGTAGCCCAGGCAGGTATGACCCTGACCTTGAGCAGTATCCTACCTTCACCTAGAATGATGCCACAATACAGTGATAAGATGATCAGCTTTAATAATTGGCTTAAATTCTGGTGTCATTCAAAGGGGATCCAATGTCTGTCTGCCTGGGATGACATGCTGGACAAGCCACGCTGCTTCGCAAGGGACGGCTTGCACCTGTCACCCTGGGCTTCGGATATTGGCAAAGGCTCTTGCCATCCCCATAGTGCCTTTTAGGCAAGGCTCAAATTCTAAACCTACCACCCTAGAACATCAAAAAGGAAAAACTAAGGGTAATGCTGCTCAATGCCAGAAGTCTCAATCTCAAGATGCACGCACTCGAGGCCCTTCTCAATATGGAGAACATCGATGTCTGTGCTGTGACAGAAACCTGGTTCAAGGCTCCTGAGAGCACCCCAGCACTAACAGGTTTCACCTCATATCATGCTCCGCCCCAAAATCCGGACAACACCAAGAAAGGAGGGGGTGTCCATATTCATAAAGGACACCCACACCTCAAGGTTGGTGGCAACGCATGCATCAGAGACCATCCAGGTGCAATTAACCATAGGCAAGACTGCTCTGCAATTTGTAGCATGTTACAGGCCACCCTCTCAAACTCAGGAACCTCACATGGCCTTCCTGAAAACATTGGAGGGATAAATGTATCTCCAAACACCATCATACTAGGTGACTTCAACTACCCTAATATAGACTGGGAACACTACTCAAGCCCGAACACTCTAACCCAAAGATTCCTGGAGTTCATAAACTCAAATGCCATGGAACAACTAGTCACCATCCCCACAAGAGGAAAAACATACTTGATCTCATCATCACGAACATGGGATCAAATGTTCAACACCGGAAGTATACCCCTCACTAGTGAGATCAGATCATAAACTAATCTCGCTGGAGGTCCTCATCCCGCCCCACCTGAAACAAAAAATACCACAGTGAAAAACTTCTCAAAAGCCGATTTCACACTTCTAAAACTAGTGTGGTCTCCTTTAAGGCCCCTGAGCCAGTGGTAAACATTACTCAAACCGCTGAATCACTTACAAATGCCTTCTACCAGCACCTACAGGACTGCATGGAGCAGGCAATCCCAAACAAAACTAAGACTCTCTGTACCAAAGGCAAGCGTCCAGTCTGGTGGACCCCAGCCATAAACAAGCTCTACAACAAAAGGAGGAAGCTACTACAAGATAGAGCAAAATCCTTGAAAGGTAAGACACCTTTGATCATTATAAGTAAAAAACTAAGAGCTCTCATAAAATCATCCAAGGCAAATTTTGAGAGAAAAATCGCCAAGGACTCTAAAGAGAATCATAAGGCCTTCTTTAGCTATGTTAGAAACCTAGGAGGAAACTCCCAGATATGCTCAGAATTAGTTCAAAATGATGTGAAAATTACTGAACCTACACACATTGCCAACATACTGGCTGACAGGTTCAGTGCAAACTTCTCCCCTCCCCAAAAGGAGAGATATCTATTCCAGAGGATTGTAGCCCCCAAACATCTCCAACGCCCAGGTGAGAACTGCCCTCACTAAGGCAAAAACACAGCATCCATGGGACCGGATGGTGTCCCCGGCTGTGTGCTTCACTTAACTCAACGAAGAATTAAACCCACAGTTAGGACAGCTGTTTAATCTTAGCCTCACCTCAGGATACGTACTCAAGGAGTGGCACGGCGACTGTGGTCCCACTTCATAAGGGCGGTGCCTCCACAGACCCTGGAAATTACTGCCCCATTAGCTTGACAAGCCTTATCTGCAAAGCCATGGAGAGGATCATAATGGAACTCATAAATAAAGACATAGGGAACTTGCAGACTTTGGATCCAACCCAGTTTGGCTTTGTCAAAGGCAGATCCTGCCTCTTAAACTTGGTTGACTTTTTTGAGACTGTCACCAAGGCCTTGATGAGGGAAAGGCAGTCCATACAGCCTACCTCGACCTGGCAAAGGCCTTCGACACAATACCCCACTCAGGTATCATCGAAAAACTCATCAGCTTGAATGTAAACCCATACATCACAAGATGGGTTGCAAACTGGCTAAGTGACAGAACCCACAGGGTCAGAGTTGCTGGAGCCATGTCAGACTCAAAGCCTGTCACAAGTGGTGTCCCACAGGGCTCAGTCCTGGGTCCACTCTTGTTCGGCATCTACTTTTCTGAAGTACAAGCAAACACAGGAGGGTTATGGCTGACAAAGTTTGCAGATGACTGCAAACTGGGCCATAGTTGAAAACACATCTGACACAGATATCCTCCAGAAGGGCCTCACAGAAATGGATAACTGGTGCCAGAGCCATGGCCTGAAGTTAAACGCCAAAAATGCATAGTCATACCCTTCGGGAAAAACAAGGTTACCCCTAGCTACCATATAGATGGCAATCCACTGAGCACAGAAAAAGTCATCAGGGATCTGGGGACCCAGGTTGACAGTAGCCTTCGCTTGACACTCATGTTGCTAAAGTAGTTAGGAAAACCTTCTATATCGCCCACCTGATCATGAAGGGATTCACATCTAGATCAAGGGAGGTCATCGCCTCCTGTACTCATCACTCATTAGACCTATGATTGAGTACAATGCCCGCTCGAATGTATCTGACCAGACACCTGCTGCAGCTTGAAACGCCCCAAAAGTTCCTCACCAAAAGGATAAAGGGTCTCAAAATATGTCTTATGCTGCCCGACTGAAAGAACTCCAGCTCTATTCAGTCTCATACCGCTTGCTCAGAGGTGACCTGTGCCTGACATATAAGGCCATGTCAAACCCAGATTTGATGAATATGCTTCACCTCAAAAATCTAGATCCCTCAGAACCACAAGGGCGGAGACTTAAACCTTGACACGGTTATAAATAGAACATGCTGGAGGGACAGATTCATCACCCAGAGACTCCCTATGCTGTGGAACAAAATCCCGGTACATGTGAGGCAGAGCACCTCTCTGGCCTTGTTCAAGAGGAATCTTGACCAATGGATAGGAGATTGCAGATATACCCCAGGGATTACTTCAGTGTCACTGCTTGACAGAGGCACAGCAAAATGATAGGCATAGTTTTTATTCAAACTAAAGGGGTGGCGAAAGCCACATAACTATGGGCTAGGCTTATAAATGCCCTTGGGCAGATAGCCTAGTATGAACCTATGAACCTATGAACCTAAGAGTATTCAACAACTGAAATATATAAACCTACCTGGAAGCTCCTCCTGAGACATACTTGGTGTCCCTGAAACAGTAGCACCGATGTCAAGGAAATGCTGTTCTGCATTTTCCTTGGAGCTGTCCAGATCCTTGGCAGTAGACAGGAACTCTTCATTTGCTGTTAGTGGTGGCTCTGTAGTAGCCCCCCTCCAGTACCCATCTGATCACTGGCCACTGCAGCTAGTCTCCTCTGTGCAGATGAGATCATGTCAATGGCCCTGTGGTGCACCTGATCATTTGTCCTGCTATGACTGCCTATTGCATTCACATCAACAACTATCTGCTGCCAAATTTGCATTCTGCCGGACATTACTCCACGTTCCCTCTCAAGCAAAAAGGCACCATGTTGCCTAAAAGCTTCCACAATGACCTGATTCTCAGGGTGACTGAAGAAGAGGGGTTTGGGGACTGAGACATGGGCCCTAGTTGACCTAAAAGATAACATAAAGATAATACACATAAGTATCACATAATGTCTGTACACTGAATAAAGCATTTATGATTGAATAAAGCATTTACACCAAAGGAAACAAAACAAACTAAAGGGCCTGCCAAGGAGACACTGTTCAAAGATTTTTTGAGCGCTTTCATTCTTCTTATTAATTCTTATTAATTTAAGGACTTCTTCAAAAAAGCCCTAATGATAAAGGACATCAGCTGGATAAAGCAGTCCTGTGTTTGTAATGCTTAGTCAAGCACTCTGCTTGTGCTGTGCTGATGAGGTTGTAACAAGGCAGAAATATGTATATCCACAGCTAGTGGTGTTTGGCTTTATTGGCCTGAAATTGTTCAGTAAAACGACAAAACAAGTCATGGGCATTCAGAATTGCCAATTAGCTGAAACACCTGATGTTCATAAGAATAATTTCCATATATCCTATATGCCTCTGATACAAGAGGTTTGGGAGGTCACTCAGTGGAAGTTCTAGCTTTGCTGGAATTTTCATTTTGTTTTTACTGAGGCTTTCAATTTTAAGAAAGTCATTTTTTTTGAGAAATTCATAATAAAAGATCAACAAATGAGATTCATAATGGAAGATCAGAAGGTTTTCCTCCTATACTTTTAAAAGGTTTTACTAGTAAAAAGTAGATGATGGATAAGCTGGTGGACAAGAATAAAAGTCATTTTAAGTCTACACCCAGATATTGTTTAGACATAAATGTTGATTGTGCAACTATTAAAGATATGATTAGTAGCAAGTGGAAAATTATTTTGGGACATGAAGATTTAGCAAAAACATTGGGAACTAGTCTGTATTTTGTAGCAAAGAAAAAATGTAACAAAAAGCAGTGATTAGAACATGGGGACACCAAAATACATTTACTTTATACTGAGAAAGTTAATGGTACTTATAAATGCCATAGTTGTAACTTGTGTAGATATATGCATGAAAGGCCTTATATAGCATTAGATCAACTGGGCAAGAATATAAGGGTTCCAGGTAGATTTAATTGTTTTACCTCTGGCATAGTTTACAGTGTGTCCACATTTTATGTAGGAATGACCACGAGGAGTTTGAATAAAAGAATAAAAGAACATGTATATGCCATTAAGGTCAGAAATGAGAATAATACTTTGCATAAACATTCTGTGAAGTGTATTAGTTTTAAAAAGTTCACGTTTAATATTTTTGGATATAATAAAAGAAGATTTAAGACATGGCAATTTTAAAAAAAACAGGTGGAGAAAAGGAAGATTGAGTGGCTTGATGAGGATATTAAAATAAAGTGCTTTCTACTTGATAGGAAGTTGGCTATCTAATATTTGAACCCTTTATTTTCTTTCTCGTCATCTTATTGGTATCCTATTAGTTGACTGACTGTTTTAATTGACTGTGATTTTTTTATTGGTTTCTTTGAATTTTTGTATGTATTTAGAAGTTTTACAGTTTATCTTTTATAGTTTTCTGATGATGTCTAAGGACGATTAACGGTTAATAAAGGAATTACTGTGGTAAAAACGTTTCTTCTTTGGCTGAGCTTTTTCCTGAGCACTTTGCAGCAGTTTTGTTTTTTTATGTTGGTTTTTACACTGGTGAATGTTCAAGTAGAGTCATATGGTTTGTTAGAATTGTGGATGATGTTGCAGTTGTTTGTATGCAGAATGATTTCAGTTCCTACTACAAAGCTGCTTGCGTGACAAAGAGGGATAAGGTACCCTTACTGTGTTCTGAAGGTTCATTGGAGTGAGATTTCAAACCCAGACCTATGTAAAAACATTTCATGTGTACTAACAAACATTTTGTAGTGTTTATTTCACAGATTGCTTTTCTTCATTTCAACTACCCCCCCCCCTTTTTTTTTTTTTTTTTTTTTTTTATTATGCCACTGTTTTCACTTTGCTGTGGCCTGTGGCTGTACTTATCTTGTTTGCATGACACTTAGAAGTGGGAAAACCAGTACTAGGGGCTCACACAGGAAGGATACAGAACACCTGCAGACAGGGCATCTGTAAAAGTGCAAAGGTCAAAAAGGATACACTGTTGCAATATTTGCTTTCCATCAAGCAAAACCGGTAAGCGACGTTGAGCGGTGGTTAGCCAGGTAACCACCACCTGCAGTCATCAAACACCTGTGGATAGGATGCAGAAAGTCAATAACTAAAAAACAGATATTTTTAAATTAATTATGTTGAGCACTGTGCAAACACGCTAAGTGGCATTGTGTGGTGGTTAACACAAAGAACTTAAGAGTGAATAGGAAATTATGGAACTGTCATGTAACTAGTTCTGTGGCAGCAGGTGTATGTGTAAGGCTAGAATACAGGTGATCCTGGGATCTAGTACAAGGTGCGCAACCTACTTTTACTGATGTAATAGTGTAATTTATAACAATGAAGTGAAAAGTATACAAGTGTTATTTCAACATTCTTATGCAAACAGGTGTTAGTGTAGTGCTGCCATGCATATGGTTCTGGATTCTATTAAAGGATATTCCACACATGTTTACTGTTGTTCCATTTCCCATTATATTCTCTTTCACTTATAACACCTTAGATAATGGAGCTGATATGAATTATATGTATGAGGGATAAGGCACCCTTATTGTGGTTTCAGATATATGACTGAGGGTACACTGCCTACTATATTTTTATAAGAATAAGTCTGCTCTCTGGATTTAGATGGCCTTCACAATTAAATAAGACACATACACAAATGAATCTATATACAAAAACCTTGTTCGGTCACACACATGCATGTGTAAGACCTTAAACTGTTACCTATATTTATGAATGATTCTTGACTATGTATAAACAAAACTTCTTCTGTGGTAAAGAAATGTTTTACCTCTTATGCCTAGGATTGAATCCCATACTTTAAAACTCAATTTTACCAATGTATAAAGCCAAAAACAAATGTGTCAGGTCATGACATTTATGCCCCCAGTACATGTCTGCAAACTTAGCTCACCTAACAGTTACCTTCCAATAATCAATTTATATTTTCAAGCTACAGCAGCAAACACCCCTCAAACTAAGGCCAAGTATCAGATTAACCTTCCAGTTAAAAAAAAAAATATTTCCAACCTGCTTGACACTGCTGCTCTCTGATTAACATCATGCAAACATGGTTGGCATCATTGCTCAGGTTTGCACACTACCAGTATATGCAATAAAAGGAACTGGCAGAAAAGCATTAATTGAATTACTCTAGTGCAGGTGTTAGACATATCTGGAGTTAGAGGTGAAGGTGCCCAGTTTAGGCACAAAGGTGGGGTAGTCAGCAGTCCAGGATATTTATTGGACTCCTGGTAAAGTGCCACAACCAAAGGCTTCTGCTGAGGTAGTATTTCAGCTCTCAATACAAGTCTGAGGCTTGGAGTAGATTGGCACAGGCTGTATCCAGTGCTACTGGCATCCCATGCACTGGAGAACAGTGTAGACATCATTTTAATGACCTACAGAGGCACAGAAGTGATACCCTGAACCAGTGGTTGACTGAATTTCAAATTTCTGACATCCCACAGCTGTGTAAGTATGATAATAAGAAAGTATTTGTATTACATAGAAAGCCAAATATAGGCAAGAATTGTATGCATAATGCTTTTCTGTTGTTTTCTGTTCTTTTTACAGTTAATGCCAAAATAGTTTAATAGATGGGCTCATGCCACTCAAATGGAGAGAGTGAGGGAAGCAAGTGGTATGTATGCAGCAAAAGAGAAGTATTATTGTAGCTTTAAAAGTTAAAGCTAGATTTTTATACAATTGTAGCAAATTGAGCATGGATATTCTAACTGTAAAAGGAAGTAGAGGATGCAGACAATCAACAATTGAAAACAGATACACAAACCAACTTTAGGGATCAAGTATACGACTGTATTCATAGGTAGTGGGTTCAAATACCACAAGTAACAACTATACAATACTGCATTTCTTAAATAATGTTACATAAAATTAAACTCTATACAAGTGGCTTAAATGCCCTGTATAACTGGACCAAGCATATGGGCAATATATGCACATTTAAAGGATTACTTTCAGCAATCTGTAGTTATAGTGTGTAATTGTTAGGATGTATACTTTAATGTAATACTTCAGATAAAATAGTTATATAATTGAGTTAATGCTTTGTATGTCACATATGATGGTACTAATTTTATCTCTTTTTTCTTTCACATCAACCCTTATCTCTTTTTTAGTTTATATTATGTGTTGTCAAAACATTTCCATGTCATCCATCTGTACCAAATCACTAAATGCTTCACAGCACAGTGTGGTAGGCCAGCCCCAAGGGATCAGCCTGCCCCCACTCCACCATCTTCAGCACAGATGTCCAGCACATCTGGGACCCAACCTGGCCGCACTGCCTCTGCTGCCCCTGCACTAAGGTAGTACTACCCCTGCAGCTGGTGCTGTGGTACCCTCCGAGAGAAGTGGCAGAGGTGGGGATTTCATTACCTACCAGGAGATGCCAGGGATGGTGCATAGGGTTGTGCACCGCACCATTGGTGTATGACTATTCCAGATGGAGAGGCTGCTCTCTCTCATGGTACATAGTAGTTGAAGACATCAAACACTCCAGACAGCAGCAGACTAAGGGAACAGTGATGACAGTCCAGTGGGTGAGGACTAGATTCTTGCTTTCGCCATGTTTGACAGGCATGAGCCTGTGTTGTTCCCTCCCTCACCCCAATCATCCAAACTTTTGTGTCCCTCACTGTCACTGTCTCTTGTCTTGTTTGTCTTGTTTATTTGTATTTGTTTCCTGACCTACCCAACTTACCTGACCCAGAAATACCTACGTCCCTTACGCAGCATTCTTCTCTTACTGAATTAAAAAATGGCTACCTGTCCAACAAACAAAATATCATCCAATACATAGCTCTCTACTCCGCACATGTGTCTTCTTGACACACTTGTTTAGGTCCAATTGGCTATACAAAATGATTATGTTGTTGCCAGCCCTCTTTCTGGAGGGGACAGTCCAAATTCAACTAATATTCTACACATATTTTCAGATTTCACTGTTGAAGAAATGAGTAGATATGATTCTTTCCTACCTGCCTCCTGCAGAATCCTGTATTGCTTTCCATTTGTTCTTCTCTCTGCTTGATTGCCATTTCACCACTTTCATATCTACTCCATTTCAACACCTATAATCTGATCAAAAAATAGAATGACACACAACACACATAAGTACCAGAAAAAGCAATAGATCCCTTCACTTTTTGGCCTGTATGTCTGTGTGGAGATTGGCATTTTACACCAATGGCAAGTGATGGTGAGCAGCTCCACAATGCTGCTGTTAGCTCCTGTCAGTATCATGTAAGCCTGCTGCACTATGCCAACACACAGCAACACATGTATTATAAAGAATTAATGTCATTGCATTATCACTGTTTATTTAAAAGTATCAGATGCACCTGTATTCAACCCTAGTAACATCTGGGCTCAAAAAGAAATGTGTCACTGCATTTAAACCTGTTGCCACAGAGTCAGCTAAGCAACAGGTGTGTTTCATATACTAAATACTAACTCTCAGAATTTTTGCAATGAAGTCACATTTGTTTAACTATGTGCAAATGGGAAAAGTAATGGAAATGTGTATCTTGCATGGGCAATCACTTTGTCAACTAATGCACAAACTACTGCTTACTGCTGCGCTATACAAAGTCACTATTAGCATTTATTGCTGCTGCTTACTGTCCCTTTGCTCTTCATACCAAGAAAATGCATGTGGAAACATAACAAACTTAAAGCCCTATCTAGCAATATGCCATAGATTAACAGTGCAGCCATTTGTTACCTCCCCCCATGCACTGCAACCCTGGTCTCTAAATATATCAACTGCAATAAAAAATAAATAATTAATAACAAATGTTTAATATGCAATGCACATCAACCTGGTAATATGCAGAAATAGAAGTATCTTCACATTTGGACATGCCTACACATCCATCGACTGACTCTGGGAACTATCAACCCATAAGTCTAACCAGCCTTATCTGCAAGGCTATAGAATGAATCATCATAGACATTATCCACAAGGACATAGGTGATCTTCAAAACTCTTGGCCTAACCCAGTTTGGTTTTGTCAGGTGTAGATCTTGCTTATTAAACCTAGTGGACTTCTTTGAGAATGTCAGCAAAGCCCTGGATGAGAGAAAAACAGTACATACTACCTATCTTGATTTAGCAAAGGCCTTTGATACAATCCCTCATTCAGGTATCATAGAGAAACTCTCCCATCTGTGGATTCACCCATACATTACTAGATGGGTAGCCAACTGGCTCACTGACAGATTGCACATTGTCAAAGTTGCAAAGTTCACCTCCACCAGTTGACCAGTTAACAGTGGAGTATGACAAGGATCTGTGCTGGTCCCTTTACAGTTTGGAAACTATTTCTCTGAAGTCCAGGTGATGGTAGATGGCCTATGGCTTACCAAGTTTGTAGATGACTGTAAACTGCATGCAATCATATAGAGTCCCCCAACAATGTTAATATATTACAGAAAGCTGACAGACAAATGATTGGTGCCAAACTCATGGACTGAAACTTAACACAAAAAATGCCTCATTGTCCCATTTAGCAAAGAAGCAGACCCTGATAATTATGACATAGATATCACCCCCTCTCAAATGCAGTAGTGTGAGACTTGAGAACACAGGTTAATAGCAATCTAAACATCAATCACCATGTGCTAATAGTGGTAAGAAAAGTATTGTACATGGCACAGCTCATAAATTAGGGCATCACATCCAAGACCATGGAGGTCATAGCTCCCTTCTGTATGTACCTCACCAGACACCTGCAACAACTGGAGAGGCCAGAGACATTTTTGACCAAGAGAATCCAGGGCCTCCAAACCATGACATACATGGAAAAGACTGAAAGCTCTGTCACTGTACTAATTACTATGCAGGCTGCCAAGAGGCGACCTGTGCCTGGTCTAGAGAGAAGTCTTGGATCTTGCCCTAATAGAAATGCTGGACATCTGTAAATCAAATGGGGTAAGAATAATTTGCTCCAGGAATCTTGACCTGGCCTGCAACATAAACAGAACATGCTGGAGGGACAGATATATCTCCCAGTGATTGCTGCACCTCTAAAATAGGTTGCCACTCAATGCACAAACCAACAAGGAGTTTACTGAATCCCAGAGACAATGTTTTCTTTATTCAAAGATGGGTTGCAAATTATTCAAATGAAGTGACTCTGTCTTATGTATTTGGACCAAATTAAGTTTTTTGGTATTTTGAGATTTTCATTTTTTTTCTGTTGTAAGAAAAGAAAACCAAGTCCTGGAGTGGAATAATTAAAGAATGCTGTATATTATTTCACTAAAATGCATTAATATATGTGTTTGCCAATGGTTAGTAGTGCCAAAGATGTTAGAGATGGTGCAGATATTAACAAAGTAAATATTAATTGTATTTATTGCATTTATGTATTTTATTTGCTTTTGTTTATTGGGACATTTTGACTGGACACTTTTCAATGGGGTCCCAGTTAGAAAGTTCCTTTGAGGTTAACAATATAAAGTCAATGAAGAAACATCACAGATTCAAAATGTAAATAATAGAACATAACAACATAGCACCTTTAATAACAGAGTGCACATGCTGCACATCAAACTAAAATGCTATTTATAAGTAAGGACCAAAGAGCTTGTAATTCAGAAAAGAAGGCAGCACAATTGTATAGCACCTGGCTACCAAGTGGCACCTTGGTTCCATGGAAGGAGAAAAGGAAGTAGTTGTGGAGTTATGCGAAACCTAATATAGGATATCAGTGTTACCCTGGTTTGGCAGTGGAAAATAGTAAGTAGAGGAAAAATTGGGGGAGCCTAAATGGGAGAGTTAGGGAGTGTGTGAGAGGAAAGGATAGGCAATTAGTTCATTATTTGTTGGGAGAGAGGGTGGGAGCGACAGAGGAAATGGAAGAATGATGAGAAGAGGATATGACATTAAGACATATGCATGAATACAGGAGTGCAAACAAATAAGTGACAACTGGGGAAGTGCAGAGAAATGGAGGGATATAGTGGTATAGCTAGAGTAAAATAAGATAGTATGAAAGATGACAGGATTTTGGAGGGTAGAAATAGTGAGAAATAGTAAGTGGTATGAGAAGTATAGTTGGTTGAAATAGAATAAAAGTAGGGAGGAGGATGACGCAGAGTGTTAGAATGAGAATGACAGCTATACATACAAGGGAAGAGAAGAGATAGGAAGAACACGAGGAGGAGAGAATAAGATATCAGTATACTTGTATAAATGCATGGGATTAAAATAAATAAGTGAGGGGGTATGGAGTAAGTACAGAATAAAGGAAGAGTAGATTGTTTAAAGACAGAAGAAGGCAAAACAAAGAGAAAAAGGAGAAAGAGAAAGTCTAGAGGTATGAGGGAAGTGTGGAAAGATTCAAGGGAGAATAAACAGAATGTTATGGCTGTAGGAAGGATGAAAGAGAGTTGGAATGGTGAGCTGTTAAGTTATCCTGGAGAGGGTATGCAGTCACATATCCTGTTTTGTATGAGGTGGGATAATATCAGACATAATACCTGAGATAATATAAAGTGTTTCTTATTCTTTTCACAAATACCAGTTAGACAGCATAAATGTAATTGTTTCTTCTCAAGGACAGAGAGATTGCATCTTTCCAATTTGTTCTACCTGACATGCTTCAATCTATGCTTTCATTAGCTATAAAATTGAAAGCTAATTCCATAAGTAAAATAAATACATTAAAGGATATAACATTTATGGTAGAACTGAATATAAAAGTTCATTATTTGCAGATGATAGATACTTAACATTAACACATTTGAAAGAATCATTAAAATAATTAAATCATATATTAAACAATTTTAGTGATATTTCTAATTTGAAATGTAATTGTAACAAAACCAATCCACTACTGTTAAACTTTAACTTAAAAAAAACATCCAAAAATACTATAACTGATTATGTAAAGCCATATTTTTGTGGAAGATTAAAACAGCTAAGACCTACAAATTTTGAAAATTCAGTTTATTACACACAAACAGAATTAAATGGAAGTTCTGCCAGGCAAAAACAAACCCTGGGATTCATTAGCAATCGTATAGGCATCACATTACGTCTACACAATGTAAGCATGTTATCATGATAAGCAGAAGCACCAATTCAATATGCATGCTGCTCATCTCATCTACACATTTGCAAGTACAATTTCATAGCCAGCAGTAGTGTTCAGTGCCATGGGAGGTGCTTGCAAGCATGAACACAGTATGTAAACAAACCGGCTTGCATATTGGAGATGTCCACATATGAGCACGTGCTGGAGAACAGACATATTAGGGGCAAGTATAGGGAAAAATACAGAAGGAGGGGAAGTGAAATGGGGGAATTGTACACAAATTGTGTTATACTGAATAATTAATTAATGTTGAGGGGGAAATGTTTAAAGTGCACTCATATACCACAGGCACCTGTCTCTCCAACATGTTCTGTTCATTGTGGTAATGAGGTTAAGGTCTCTGAAGTGTGCGGTGCAGAAGGATTGGGATTTTTTAGATGTAGCATCTCTAACAGAGCTGGATGAGACATGGCTTTGTAAGTCAAGTAGAGATCATCTCTAAGTAGGCGATATGAGATAGAGAATAGTTGGAGTCTTTTGAGTCTGTCCATATAGGGCAAGTGTTTAAGGCCTAGGATCCTCTTTTTGGGGTACTTTTGTGGCCTCGCCAGCTGTTGCAGGTGTCTAGTGTGGGAGGTGCCATATGGGGCATTATACTCAATGATTGGTCTAATGAGGGAAGAGTAGAGAGAGATGATGACCTCTTTCTTCCTGGATGCAAAACCCTTGGTAATGAGATGTGTAACACAGAAGGACTTTCTGACCACAGTGGCAATGTGGTGGTCGAAGGAGAGGTTGCTGTCAACCTGTGGCCCCAGATCTCTTATAACACCTTCAGAGTTCAGTGGGCACCCATCGATGTGGTAATTAGTGGGAACTAAGTTTTTACCAAAGGGGATGATGACACATTTTTGACATTAAGCTTAAGGCCATGGTTTCGACACCAGTCATTGGTCTCAGTGAAGTCTTTCTGTAGGATGTTTGCATCACTTGGGGAGCTAATAATGGCTCCCAGTTTGCAGTCACCTGGACTTCTGAGAAGTAGATACCAAACAGGAGAGGACCCATGACCGATCTCTGTGGGACTCCACTCATGACTGGTCAGCAGTCTGACTTGGAGTCCGCTACTTTCACACTGTGTGCTCTATCTGTGAGCGAATTTGCAACCCACCTAACAGTGGTGGCTGGTGGCTTCAAATCAAAGGGGGGCTGCAGGAGACAGCTGAATGGGTGGGGTCAATGGGTAGGGGTGCGGACAACTGGAAAGGGGAGGAGCTATGCTCAAATCCACAAAAAGTAACTTTAATTAAATACGCTGCCCTGGGTGCCAAACCGTCATTATGAGAGTCCAATCAAGACAAAATGAAGTGTAGAAGAAAAAAAATATTTCAATGCATTGGCTGCATGACAGCTTACTTAATATCTAGATTGAAACAAAAAGGTTGTGAGGCCTGAAATAATAAATTACTTTTTAAATACACTACTGGGATGCCAGTCAAAATCAAGTACAAGAAAAACAAGCAGCACTCAACTCAAACCACTTCTCCTTGCACTGCAGTTCTAACTATAATTTATATTCAGCTTTATTAAAGTACCAAGTAACATGCTGAAAGTAGTAATCTCTGTGATACCCCCACTTGTAAAAATGTTTCTTATCCAAAAAAGGTCTGTTGCCTGACAACTATCTACTTGTTTCATGGGGAAAACATGATCAAAGTAAAAAATTAAAAGCAAACAAGAAACAAGCTCAAGATACATTGCTTAAAGGATTACTGTACAGGTTATGGACCACACATGATATATTGGCATTCTGTTTAGTTTAAGTGTAATGCCTGCAGAGATGACTGCAAGTCTCCAACAAGTGTAATGAGCTTCTTAAAATAGTGTAATCCTGTCCTTTATTACAAATAATGTCATATGTATTTCAATACCCAAGGCTTATACATTATCCAGTTATGTAATTATTCTCTGCATGGCAACAACAGAAAGGCTTTAATTGCTGGCAGTTCTTTAACAGTATGCTTATTAAAGCTTACTTGCATCTTACAATCTCAGACAAGCTTACCTGATGGTCATTAAAGCATTGCTACTTAAACACAGAGCAACAGGCACTTTCTGAGTAATAATAAGCATAAATCAACAGTACAAAAATATGACAGACACCAGACCATTCTGCAAAATCAAGGACAGATGAAAAGCCACTGTAGTACTTGTGTCTGCCTTGGATGGGGGATCCCCTGCACATTTACACTGCATAACTGCTCCTTGCCTTGCTTGGACACATCCAGAGTCACTACATGGGGGAGTGGGGTGAAACAAGTATGTCACAATTTGAAATGTCTCTGGATGACTGTGATGGCCCTGACACATTTGTAATACCTCTCAACCCCAAAGCAAGAAATCTGGATAAAGCCACACACAGAAGTGGGACAAAGGCCCACAAATAAGGACAATTTTTGAATATTGCTCTTATAAACTTAGAAAGATAATAGAATAGTAGGTCTTGCATTAGCATGAATTTTCTGAAGGGTAATTAATCTGAAACTCAAATGTCTGTCATTATTTTCTAACTTCAGTCTTTAATGATTTGCCACTAATTTGCCAAACAAAACACAATTTTATGAAAAATGGACCAAAAATGTGATGCATAAATATAAAATAGCCACATGATACAGCTGGGAACCTGTCAAAGAAGGGACACTTTTTTAATATTAGTACTGCTAACTTGAGCAGCTGACAAAATAAAAGAATCTACATGCATTACTGAAATAAAAGTAATCTATAACTCTGATTATTACAGTTATTTCTTAATTGTAAACCCTCCATGTTTTCTTCCAAAATTGCTATTTGCAGAGGGATTATTAGGGGAAGAGAAACATTTTGAACCAAAATTCGGGGACAGTTGAGAGGTTTGGCAATGCCTAATTCTATAAAGCAATTTATTTACATGTACCTCTCAACCTGTTAATGCAATAAATCTGGACAAGGCCAAATATATTGGGGGAACATATAAACAGTACTAAAATTGCTCTTGTATAAACTGAGACAGTTGATAGAATAACAGGTCTTACTTTAGCATGCATTTTTCTGAATGTTATGAAGTCTGAAACTCAGTGTCTGTCATTAATTAGTGACTTAATTCCTAAATGATTTGCCAGAAAACCACACATTTTATGAGGAACAAACCAAAAATAAGAAGCAAAAATCTATTCATTCTGTGAAAATCTGGACAGTTGGGAGGTATAGTTCAGCCGGGGCTGTCTGAGTTTGCTGCCCTTCCCCCTCACAAAATCATGGTAGAATGGAACCTCCCCCCTGCAGCCATTCCAATGAATCATTACTTGGCTATTTCACCCCATTTACCATAAACACTAACGTGCATACTGCTTTACTTCTATGATGATATGGACTTTATTTGAAAGTTTTATTTTGCATTTTACAGCACAAACACTAAGACATCTGCTAAACAAAGCAATGCAGTCTCACAATGAAAACAGACTTAGCATTAAAACTTCTCTGCCCTTGAAACTCACATTCATTGAAACAGCACTGAAACCCACATTCAAAGACAATACATTTTGCCAGTGGCAGATAATGATTAACTTTGGGCTGTTTTTAAATCATAGGTTCCTTGCACATGAAACATGCATGTGCTCTTTGATACACCTTCCTGATTGTACTAAATTATATTCCTTGTACAATACAGTACAGTTGTTAGGGGGCATTTTAAATTTATTGTTTTGAACATTTTTCCAGGAAACAATGAAACAAAACACATCCACCAATAATGACAAAACTGCCCAATTCAGAACATTTTCCAGTAAACAATGAAACAAAATGCATGCACCAATAATGACAAAACTGCCCAGTTCAGAACATTTCCATCATAAAAGTCTACTCAAACTTCTACAGTCCATCATTATCAGTAAATATGCACAATGTCTGAAGAAGTAAAAGTCATCTAAATAATACCACATTAAAGAAATCTGTAACTAATGAAGAGGTTGCTGCTAGCAAACACCTTTATATGTCTTTGTTTCATCTACAAAAAGAGTGCCTGTTGCCCTTGAAGAATAAATTGCCTATGTTGCATTAATAAAATGATACGCTGGTAATATTGCAATAGTGAATGGATGGCAAACTGATAACAGGTTCATAGTTACTAGGTATCTTCACCAAAAAGGACTGCAGCATCCACCCCCTTTACAACACAGTACAGTATCAGCAATGCATCTACCTACTGCAGGAGTAAAACCAACAGCCTTCTGCATCAAAACCAAGTACATTACCTGTAGTGCTATAAACAATGCAAGCAGACTCAGCATACGCAGCACTAAACTTTTGTTCTCTCAACCTCTTGTAAAATCTACTTGACACTCAGCTGTATCTCTGAACTTTGCAGCACAAGAAATCTGGAAAAAGCCAAATGTTATTGGGGGGGGGCAAAAACCCAAAAAAACAGGGACACATTTTAAACATTGAATGTAAAATGTTGAAAAGTTGCTAGAATAAAATGCTTCGCTACCACCATACATTTCATTGCCAAGTATTGAACCCAGGACCCTGTGCAAAATAGTCAGAGCAATATACCACTACACCAAATTATCTGTTTTATGAAAGAGAAGAAGACTGAAACTTAAACGGCTACCATTTAGTGAATTCAGTTCTCACCATAGCTGTCAACCTCTTAGCACAAAACACCTGAACAAAGCCAATAATGGGGGAATACAGCCCCCAAACATATTCAGTGAATTCAGTTCTCACCATTGCTCTCAACCTGTTAGCATAAAACACGTAGACATGACGAAGCCAGTAATGGGGGAATACAGCCCCCAAATATATTCAGTGAATTCAGTTCTCACCATAGCTCTCAACCTTAGCACAAAAAACCTGGACGAAGCCAATAATGGGGGAATACAGTCCCAAAAATAGGGACAAATTTCAAATATCCATCTTATAAACTTTGAAAATTGCTAGAATAAAAGGTGTCGCGTTACCATGTACTTTCTGAAGAATATGAAGTCTGAAATTCAAATGCTTGTCATTTTTATTTAACATTTGTTAACCAGGAAAGTCTGACTTGGAACAAAAGTCAATTTTCAGTAGAGGCCCAGGGAGAAACACTCCAGACATGTCTTTGTAAGATGGGAGGACACCAGAGCAAACTCACACAAATACAGGGATGACATGCAGACTCCACACAGAAGGCACCCCAGCCAAGAATCAAACCAATGAACCTGTAGCTGTCAGGCAACAATGCTACCACTGCACCACTGATTGTGTCAAGAATCAAAAATACAGAAACCATAGATTTTATGAGGAACAGAACAAATATGAGGCAAAAATCTACAATTTTTTTTACAAATAGTGGTGGGTAGGGAATTCAGGCTCTTGCAACTTGGGCCCAAGGTACAGGGTTCAAGCCTTATTCTCACACACACACACACACACACACACACACACACACACACACACACACACACACACACACACACACACACACACACACACACACACACACATACATACACACACCAGTTAATCCATCCTCAACTAACAGAAATCACTCTCCCTACCTGCAGCTAACAGATATCATCCGTTCAAGCTCATCCATAAGTCCCTTGCAGCAGCTAAAAGCCCATGACGATCCATCCATATAGAAAATCCGTGACAGTGAGCTGTACAATCCAGTAAGCAAGTCCTTCCCCTTCAGTGCTGTCATGCTCCTTCATGTAAGAGCACCAGCCTGCGGACGTTGCAATCCAATCCCCTTTCTGTCTATGCAGTTCTAACTGCATGGACTTCTGAGAAACTTAAAAATTCAATGTTGCCTTCCCAATCCGGACTGCTGGTGAGACAATCTGGATTCTGTATGCATGCTCCAGACTGGTTCACCAGCAGTCCGGATAGTGGGAAATGCCACAAGTGTGTATGCGCAATGGTCTGGGACTCTGTTAATTTTATTTTGCTATTTTTTTTCCTTTTTTGTTTTATTTCTGTTTTTATTTTTCATTTTTACAGCTGGGGGGGGGGGGCTGCAGTCCTGCAGTCCAACAGAATGAGCCACCTCTGCCACCTAGCAATATAGGGGTTGATGCCTTGTTTGTTGAGTTTATCAATAATTCCTGAGTGAGTGATGACATCAAAGGCCTTGGCCAGATTGAAGTAGGCTGTATGCACTGTCTTACTTTCATCTGCAGCCCTAGTGACTGACTCAAAGAAGGCAACAAGGTTGAGCGGGCATGATCTCCCTTTCACAAAGCCAAATTGCATTGGATCTAGAGTTTGGAGATCTCCTATATCTTTGTTAATCAGTTCCATGATGATGCACTCCTCAGCTTTACATATCAGACTCGTCGGGCTAATGGGATGAGAATTACCAGGGTCTGTTGTTGTTCCCCCTTTATGGAGAGGGAAGACTGTAGCAGTGCACCATTTGGTAGGGACAAAGGCTGAGGTGAGGCTGTGACTAAACAGGGCATACAGATGTGGTGCCAATTCACTTTGTAGTTCATGTAGAACACAGCCAGGGATATTATCAGGTCATATAGAAGCTGTATTCTTGACCTTGGACAATGCAGCTTTAACTTGTGCTGTATTAATGCTAGGTGCCTGGCATTCTTCCGGTATTGTGATGGGTCGTTTGGAGGGGGGAGTAAAGTTGGCACTGAATTTGTCGGTCAGTATGTTAGCAATATCTGTTGGCTCAGTAAAGAGGTACCATTGTGCAGTTACGCAGAACAAATCTGGGTATTGCCACGGAGGTTCTTGATATAGCTATAGAAGGCTTTGTGATTGTTTTTAGTGTCTGCCGCAATTCTGCCTTCATAGCTGGCTTTAGAGGATTTGATGAGGTATCTCAACTTTTTGTTGAGGCTAATAAGAGAGTTTTTCCAGTCTTGGGATTTTACCTTTTTCTGCAACAGTTTCTTCCTTCTGTTGTAGAGTTTATTAATGGCAGGGGACCACCAGACTGACTTCCTTTTTTTAGAGGATAGCATCTTGGTTCTGTTGGGTATGGCTAATTTAGGTACATGTTCATACAGTGCCTTGGTGTATGATTGGGCAGTCATGCAGCTATTTTCCATTAGCATGGGTGCTATTAACTTAGCCACCTCTGTTTTTAGGAGTCCAAAATCAGCTTTGGAGAAGTTCTTCAAGGTGGTTACTTTTGCAGGGGGGTGTGGGTGAAATGTGGATTACCATGGTGATTAGTTTATGGTCGGATCTGACCAGGAAGGGATTGACTATTGGTGTAGAGCATTGGTCATCCATGTTAGTAATAACCAGGTCAAGGATGTTGCTTCTTTTAGTGAGGGTCAGAATGAGCTGGTCCAGGGCAGTGGGATTGATAAATTCCAGGAAGCATTGTGCCAGTGTATTGATACTTGAGTAGTTTTCCCAGTTGATGGAGGGGTAGTTGAAGTCTCCTAGTAAGACAGTGTTGGGTTGGACCTTAATAGATTCCAGAGTGTTTAGGAATGTGGAGTGAGAGTCTAAGGTCATGGTTGGAGACCTATAGCAGGCTATGACCTGCATCGCCATCTTACCCAATGTTAGTTGTACCTGAAGTTTCTCAGATGCGTTATGCTGGGCTACTAGTCTGGAGGTGTGCATATCTTTTATGAATATGGAGACACCACCACCTTTGGAGCTTCGGTCCATGTTTTGGGGCTGAAAGGTGTGGAATGAGATATAGCCTGGTAGCGCAGGGGTACTTTCTGCTGCTTTAATCCAGGTCTCTGTTACAGCACAAATATCGATGTTCTCCATTTTGAGGAGTGCTTTGAGCGAGTGCATCTTGATATTTAGATTTCTAACATTGAGCAGCATGACTCACAGATTGCATTTATTTATAGCTGTTATGGTGGTAATTTGGGCTTTGGAACACTGCCTAAAAAAGGCACTGTAGGAGTGGCAAGAGCCTTAGCCAGTACCCAGAAACCCATGGGTAACAGATACAGAGCATCTCTGGTAAAGCATTGAGGTGTGTCAATCATGTCATCCCAAGCAGACAGATACTGAATCCCCTTTGAATGACACCAGAAATGTGTTGAAGTCAATCATTTTTTGTTTGCACTGCGAAATAATTCTGGGTGATGGTAGGATACTGCTCAGGGCTATTGTCATACCTGTCTGGGCTACATAATCCAAGAGCTCCACCATATCTCTTTTCATGTAGTCCAGGAAGGTGCATTTCAGGTCATTCACACCAACATGGACAATGACAGAGTCATACTTGTACTTGTTGTAGAGTAACCTGAGTTCTTGTGCTATGCGTCTTCTGGCACCTGATAGACAGCTGACTGTTACTTTCTCTTTATTCAACCTATTGAGTGGGACATCTGTGTGCCTCACTATTGAGTCACTTATGATTAGTGTATTGGGCAAGGTGTTTAGCCTTTGAGGCTTAGGCTGAGGGGCACACTGTTGAGGTGAGCAATGTGTCCTGTGGTTTGTGCTGTGTCTTGGAGGTCTTTGCTGTTTGGATACATTTCTATTGAGACCCTCCATGAAGGTGGTTGTGGCGTTTGAGTTTTTATGTGAGAGCTGTGATAGTGGATTTTCTGGAGGGCTATGTGTTCCATGTGGTGTGGTGCAGGTGTTGACCTTCTCTTGACCAGCCAGTCCAGTCTTGGATGGAGAGTGCAAAGCTTCCAATTTGGTGATATAAATGCATCTCTCACAGGTCTGAGTGTTGGGAGGTAAGAGGAGAGGATTGTCTGTGTACATGAGGCAGTTGCTACACTGCCTCAGAATGCCCAAGTGCATCATGTTAATAGGAGAAAGCACAGGGAACTGCCCTTTAATTATGCCAGGAGGGGTGGTCATAACTACTAAGTACTGGAACTATTTCCATGAAGAACAACTAGTGCTGTTGGCACTTAGGTTGTTGTTGTTGTGTCTTTCGGCTTTTCCCGGTTAGGGGTCACCACAGCGGAACTCCAGTCCGCTAATGATTGGCAGTTGATTTTTACATGCAGAGTTGCCAGCCCTGATGCACAACCTTCAACAAAGGTATGCCCATTCATGCATGTCTCCACGCAGAAGACCCTCTAGCTAAGAGTCGAACCAGTCAGCGTCTTACTGTGAGGCGACAACGCTACCGCAGCACCACCACCGTGGATGCTGATGGCACTTAGGTGTGCTGCAATAATTGCTACAAAAACCTGTTAAAGTGCAAAGTGATTAGGCTATTTGAAGTACAGGAGAGAAAGACCTAGCATGATCTAAGTGAAAAAACCTAGGAGCAGACTTTCTGGCACCAGTACTAGTATACCTCAGCTTGGCACCACTGCATGGAGCTTAAACAAGTGCAAACACATCCAAATGTGGTCTTTTAAACCAGAAAGTTGAAAGGGATGGAAAAACTGCTGAAATGGCCAATAAACTACAATTTCTTGGCCAAAAACCACCTCTCTTGTGGTACATAGGCTACCTAATGCTTACCACTCCCACTGTGAAGCTAGAAGGCTTTCCTCCAACACAGAAAGCCTTGGAGGGGGATTAGAAGCTTACAAACAATCCTGGATACAGCAAATCTGTATTTAGAATAGACTAGTTACAGGAAAGACAGGAAACAAGCTTAGAACTTTTTTTTACAGAAAAACAGCTAAAATAGCAGTAAAAACAATTCAAATGCAGTGCAAGCTAGCACACTTGACTGTGTAGCAATATTAAAGCAAATACAGTTTAAATAAATGCAACAAAATTTAAAAAATGACAAAAACCAAGTGCAGAAAGCAGTAAATTAGGAAAAAATCAAAATGGAGGCACTTAGAATATCAGTAAACAATGCCAGCAAATATATAAATAATTCAGCCAAGCAAAAATTAAGACAGTGCAGAAATCTAAATGGTTAAAAAGTGTAAAGAATATAATTATCAGCTCTATATTTTCAGATTGTTTGAGAGGCACACTCAGTCAGAACACAAGAAGATTCTAGCAATGGTAGATTCTAGCAAAGTTTTTTTTTTTTTAGTAAAGTGAAAAGGGAGAAAGGAAGAACAGAAGATAATTCAAGGTTAAGAAACTAAGTGGGTTGGTCTTCGCAGATGTTCTCTCTGTATTAGGTAGAATGAACTAATGACACTAGACCGGGAGGAGTGTACCAGATCAAATTTACAGTAGGGGCTGGCAACTGCAAAGCCAGCAAGTATAAGAACAAGACACCAATAGAGAGGGAGGGTGGGAAACTATACTACAGCTACTAGCTACACTATTTTAGGCAGAATACATGACAGAAATGTTTTTCACAGCAGAAAAACAACAGTGAGCCACTAAATTAATTTTTTAAACAGATCAAGGAACAGTGAGACTTTACAGAATGCATTTAACTGCAAACAAATCAGTTATATTATACACTCCTTGGCAGGAAATCATAACAAACAAACAGATGCTTAACAAATAGAGAAAATTTCCAGTTATACCTTTCACACAGTGAAACTAGCTAAAAAAGCTTTAGAAACAGTGTGACAATAAAAACCTTATTTATCAGGCCCAGTAAGGCAGACATTTTTAGTACAACTGCACAGATTATTTTGTAGCAATAAAATGCAGTAAAAAGTATGCAACAGACAATAAAAAGTGCTATAAATGGTTAGAAAAAGCAATAACTAGAAAAAATATGCAAAATAAACAAAAAAAAAAAACAAGATACATACTGCTATATACCACAGATCAGTGTTGTGGCCAGTGCCCCTCCTCCGCTCAGCTCAGTGTGTATAGACAGTCAAAGTATGTTGTCATTTCTTACATAATGCTTTTAGTTTAACATTTAAAGGTGAATTGCATTGACCACTAAAAAGCATTTTTTTAATCTTAAATTATTTTTCTTTTGTTTCTTTCTTTGGCATGCCAATGTCTGCATTACAAAAAGTATTCAAAAGAATGCTACTTGACCTATTTTTAGTTTGTATTTCATTGGATGTTTGCACAGTTATTGCAGATGAGTGTATACTAACTTTGTATGATGGTCTGGCATTCTTATATGTGTTAGCAAAAAAAGAAAAATGTGTTCTGTTTGTGTATTTCTACTTGATTGAACTCCACAGGAGTGGATATGGCAGTTATAATAATTTTGTCTCACATTTGTGTAATCCCAGGGAGCAAACAACTTTTACATTGTCTGTGTGCATGTTGGATGCATTTAGTTACACATAATTGAGCTCACAGTCATTATGTCTGTGTATTATATATGTAATTATGTGTGTTTGTTTTCTGTTTCATCTCATACAGGGATATGGCACCAATGAAGAAATCTGTACTCTGCAAGCCACCGTAAAACTGGGTCATTATCTAGCCCTTACATTGCCATGGAGTATTTCTGCTAGGGAGAGGTAGAGGGGACTAGCCTACCCAAGACAGGATATGGCAGCATATGGCCAATGACATTAATGCTGCAAGAGGGCATGGGAGAACCTACTCTCAGATACAACACTAGACAAGTGTCATGATAACCTGTGCCCAGCACAGGGTGGCTGCAATTGTCCAGGAACAGGTGGCTATGGGGAATATGGGGGAAGGCCTGCAACTGAACAACCACTAACTGAAGCAGAGGAGTTTCTGTCCACTGTCTGAGATTCAGATAGCTTGGTGGTGTCATAATATTTTTGTATCATATATATCTATGATATATATATATATATATATATATATATATATATATATATATATATATATATATATATATAATATAGAGAGTGAAGAGAGAGAGGATTAGAGAGAGATAGCTATTATTTCTATCTCTCTCTCTCTCTCCCTATATATATATATATATATATATATATATATATATATATATATATATACACACACACACACACACACACACACACACACACACACACACACACACACACACACATATATACATGGAGCCAGCAATAATTGTGAGTCAGACTACAGTCATTCAGAAATCATGGAGGTTGTCTTGGAGGTGGAGAGAAAACAACTGTTCACTATATTTTAGTATGACAGAATGTTTAATCTGCACTTGTGAAGGGGTATTTTCACTTTTACATGTTTTATTTGCATAGTGATACTTTGCAGACTTCTTTCCTTTCCATTTCTCAAATACAGGCAGCTCTGGATTGCAGGCTGCCAGCCCACCTGCATATGGTAAACAAACACTTGGTTATTGTTACTAATGTATATAAGGTAGATTCAGATCTATATGAGAGTAGAATTTGTGTTGCTTTAGCATCTGTAAAAGTACAACATGCCTTTTGTCTAAGGAAAATATGTGATAAAATGTATTCTCCCTTTCTCTGTTTGGTGTGCTTAATACTCTCATCATAATTGATCCTTAAAGTGGCACTGTGAAACTCCTACCACCTGATGTTATAGTATCATTATGTAGAAGCAAAGCTCTCTCCACCTAAGATTGTGCTAGACAGTTAAGAGGAGAAGGTTAACACCCACACTGCACCTCAAGCAACACATAGCCCTTCTAAACCCACACCACCAACACCCACACATAGCAACATTAAACCCACATATGTGGAGGCCCTTAACAGTAACCTGCCCAAGCAACAAGGACCTTCGAAGCTGAAATGCAAACAAACACCAATCACAAGCAAAGTGTCACATAGCTCAAAACACCAGTGTGACACCTAACAACAGCCCCTAAGACAAGTCAACGTACCCAACACTTTAGTCATAGGTGACTCTATAATCAGGCACACTGATGTCCCACTCACCAGGCTGAACAAAGAGAAAATTACAGTCAGCTGCCTGTCAGGTGCCAGGATCTACCACATAACACATGCACTCAGGTCATTCCACAACAAGTACAAATATGACTCTGTCATTGTCCATGTTGGAGTGAATGACTTGAGATGTACCTCCCTGGACCAGATGAAAAGAGACATGGAAGAGCTCTCAGCTTATGTGGCCCAGGCAGATATGACCCTAGCCCTGAGCAGCATCCTGTCTTCACCCAGAATTATACCACAGTATAAGGACAAAATGATTGACTTCAAAAATTGGCTAAGCTTCTGGTGTTATTCAAAGGGGATTCAGTATCTGTCTGCCTGGGAAAACATCATCGATAGACAACAATGCTTTGCCTGAGATGGTCTGCACCTGTTGCCCCTGAGATTCAGTAACTGGCTAAGGCTCTTGCCACCCCTATAGCGCCTTTTTTAGGCAAAGGTCAAAGGACAAAACCACCACCATAACAGGTACAAGCATGCAAAATCTGAAGGTAATGCTACTCAATGCTAGAAGTCTAAACCTCAAAATGCACTCTCTCGAGGCACTCCTAAAAATGGAGAGCATCGAGATCTGTGCAGCAACTGAGACCTGGTTCAAGCCTCCAGACAGCACCCCTGCAATACCAGGCTACAACTCTTACCACACTTTTCGGCCAACAAACCAGGACCGAAACACTAAAGGTGGAGAAGTGTCCATATTCACCAAGGATATTCACAACACCAGGCTAGTTGCCCAACACAATGCATCTGAAATTCCCTGGGTGCAACTAACACTAGGTAAGACTGCAATCCAAATTGTAGCTTGCTACAGATCCCCCACCATGCCCCAAGATTCTCATTACACCTTTCTAAACATACTGGAAAATATCAAGCTACAACCAAACACTCTAATACTGGTTGATTTCAACTACCCTGCCATTAACTGGGAAAACTACTCATGTACCAACACCTTTGCCCAACGGTTCATGAAATTCATAAATTCCAATGCCCTGGATCTAATCCTTAGTCACATCAAGGGCTCCAATATCCTAGACCTGATCATTACCAACATGGAAAATCGATGATCCACACCTATGGTCACCCCTCGTTGGTCAGGTCTGACCATAAGCTAATCACCCCTGACATCCACATCCCACCCCCACCTCCCAGTAAGGAAACCTCCATAAAAAACTTTTCCAATGTCAACTTCATGCTATTCAAGTCAGAAGTGACAAACTTCATCACACCCATGCAGACTTGAACTGAAAGTTCGACTGCTGAATCCTACACTAAGGCACTGTACGAGCACATCCACTCGTGCATACATCGTGCCATCCCCAATAGAACCAAGAAGCTCTCCTCCAAAAAAGGAAGCTAATCTGGTGGTCCCTTCCATAAACAAACTCTACAACAAAAGGAAGAAACTGTTGCAAAAAAGAGGAAAATCCCAGGATGCAAAAAACTCCCTTACCAGCCTCAGTAAGAAGCTGAGATCCCTCATAAAATCCTCCAAAGCTAGTTAAGAAATCCCTATGGAAGGGAAGAAAGTGCTCAATCAACCAATTTTATTCATATACATTTTTAATAAAGTGTCAGTTGTGAATCCAACCTCAGCAGTGTTTTTTCTGACATTATAGTGGACTTTGGCACTGTTGGACTCATTAATAAAAGAAAAAAAAAATTGCCAAAGATTCCAAAGACAACCACAAGGCATTCTATAGCTATGTCAAGTATCTAAATGGCAATGCTCAGATTTGCTCTGAGCTGCAACAGAATGGCATTAAATATACTGATCCCAAGGATATAGCCAATATCCTGGCAGATCTATTCAGTGCAAACTTCATCCCCCTGTCACCCCCTAAAGGGTACATCTCAATACCAAAAGATTACCAAATTCCAGTAATAATGGCCACACAGGTAAAAAATGCACTCTCCAAAGTTAAGAATACAGCATCCATGGGACAAGACGACATCCCAGGCTGTGTACTACATGAACTACAAAATGAACTGGCACCTCACTTAAGTTTCATGTTTAATCATAGCCTCACCTCAGTCTTCGTGCCCACTGAGTGGCGCACAGCTACAGTTATCCACTCCACAAGGGGGGGGGGATCTACCTTGGATCCCGGGAACTACCACCCCATCAGTCTGATGAGCCTGATCTGCAAGGCCATGGAATGTATTATCATGGAACTTATAAACAAAGACATTGGCAACCTTCAATCACTGGACCCCATGCAGTTTGGGTTCGTGAAGGGCCGATCATGTCTACTGAACCTGATTGACTACTTTCAATCAGTCTCCAGAGATGTGGACAACGGTAAGGTGATACATGCAGCTTATCTTGACCTTGCCAAGGTCTTCAATGCCATCCCCCACTCCGGAATCATAGATAAACATACTAAGCTGGACATTAATCCCACCGTCACTCGATGGGTTGCCAACTGGCTGACTGACAGAACCCACACTTAAAAATTAGCTGATTCCAAATCCAGCTCCAGACAAGTGACAAGTGCAGTACCTCAGGGTTCAGTCCTGGGACCGACCTTGTTTGGCATCTACTTCTCTGAAGTACAGGCCAACACTAAGGGACTCTGGCTAACAAAGTTCGCAGATGACTACAAACATGGAAGCCATTATTGAATCCCCAAATTATGTGGATATTCTACAAAAGGGCCTTACAGAAACAGATGCTCGGTGCCAAAGCCATGGGCTCAAGCTCAATGCCAAGAAATGTATAGTTATCCCCTTTGGGAAAAAAACATGTACCTGTTAATTACCACATAGGTGGCAGTACACTAAACACCGAAAGTGTGATGAGAGACTTAGGGACACAGGTGGACAGTGGTCTCACCTTCGATAACCACATCACCACAACAGTCAGAAAATCCTTCTATGTGGTACACCTCATCACTAAGGGCTTTTCATCCAGAAAAAAGGAGGTCATTGTCCCACTGTACTCATCCCTCATTAGACCCATTATAGAATACAACGCCCCATTTGGTATGTACCTCACAAGACATCTGAAACAACTGGAAAGGCTGCAGAAATATCTCACTAAAAGAATCACAGGCCTAAAGCAGATACCCTATGCTGACCATCTGAAAAAACTCCACCTATACTCTGACGCATATCGTCTACTCAGAGGCGATCTCTGCTTAACATACAAAGCCATGTCAAACCAGGAGCTGTTGGATATGCTCCAATTAAAGAAATCCCAATCCCTCAGAGCCACATACTCCAGGGATCTAAACCTTGTCATCACAATGAACAAAACATGCTGGCGGGATAGGTTCCTGACCCAGAGACTCCCCATAGTCTGGAATAAACTGCCCATACATGTCAAGCAGAGCACCTCTTTGGCCGTCTTCAAAAGGAACCTTGATGATTTGATGGGAGTTAGGAAATTTACCCCGGGGATCACGTCAGCTGCCCTGTTAGACAGGGGGTCCAGGGAAGTAAATACAGTGGGAAGAAATAGCCAGGGAATTGTTATGGCTGGGCTTGTATAGTCCCTAGGGCCAATAGCCTAGTACCAATGTATGAATCTATGAACCTATTAGCCTCTGATGATGGTGGTGACAATGAAGAGGCACAGTTGAGAGTAAAGAGGATCAATATGACACTTAGGTTGTGGATCCCACATACTCTGCCCATATTTTGGGCACAGTCTGTATGCTTGTGCATACCCATGACACAGAGATCTCAGATATATTACAGGTTGAGGATGACAGTTGAACAGGGTAGTGTAGTTACTCCTGTTGCAGATCCATTTAGTTAAAAGGTCTGCTGTCCAGTCTCCTCCTGATCGTGTTGTATGATTAGGTACCAACAGACTTATGCGCAGGCCTGTAGTAGAGGCACAGGCATGTTCCATCATGGTTTCGACGATTTAGTGTGACTACTAAATGTCATTCATTCTGACGTGAGTGACTCCCTGAACTGTGTGAGTAACTTTGGACAAAATGAATGACACACTTAATCAGAAAGTGTCTGTCATGAAACAACTTTTTAGGGACGGTGGACATCCATGTGGCTGGACAGATGCTACACCTTTCGGTGTTAGCAGATGTGGCCATGCAAGATCTCATTCCTGCAGTGACACTAAATGCACTGCTCAGTCAGTGATTGCAGTCTTGACACCCAGACATGGTAAGCCATGGGGTAGTGGTCTTGGATATAGTCATGAGGGGAGCTCATGCAGCAGACATTACTCACACTCAGACAGCACCCCAACTTCTATCCAGGGCCATGATAATAGAAAAGCAGTAGCTGGCAGAGATGTTTCTCATGACTCTCTTGTGAGTGACAGTGCTGCATTGAATACATTACCATGCATGGTAAACACATGTCTAAGATGCCAAGATGTAGTGCTAGCACAGTGCTTGATTGTGTTCATGCAGATACATACACGGGTGTATATTAGATCACCGAGCTCTTAAAAAAGCGAACGGTGATTAATCGACCCTATGTAAGTGAAAGCTTACAATTTTGAACTGTCAGAACAGCGTTTTTTTCCCTAGGAAAAAAATCGCTGTTCCAAAAAAAAAAAAAAACATACTTTCAACATTACATTAAGTGGGGGGCTTCACCCCCCACACTCCCCTACTTAAATATACCAACTCTGAGATCGCACTACAGTGCTGAAAGTGGAAAAGTAATGAAGTGGCCAAGCAAATTCTTTCCCAGGGAAAGAATTTGCTCAAAATCCGCTTCAATATTTTGCCGTTTCAGGTTTTTGAGTTCGACCAAGACGCATTCAAAAGAATGCGTCTTCGGTCTTCTAATAGGGAACCACATACACATAGAAAAAAAACATTTTCACATTCCTATACAATTTCAGAAAAATGTCAACTATCTAAACAGTACTGTTGAATGCTATACATCTGTTGTTACTGGCCTGAACTCTGTATACTCTGAAAGATAAATGGGTTTTTTACTTGCACACACTCACTTCTTTGGTATCAGCCTTGTCCCTCTACTCCCCCAACCTGTGCAAATGATGATGACTGTGCCCTTCCCTTTGCACATGCCTTTTAGACTTAGGGTTGTATATATGTCTGAATTACACAGTGGATAGCTAGTGCTTGCTCATTCACAAGCTTGAATTTACCAGTATATGAATTGCTGATTTCTTGTTCATACTCATTTGTGAATGACTGCTTCTATAATTGTCAAACCTCATTGGATTTCAGTTAGTATTGTCATAACAACACTGGAAGCCTTAGGTACTGTCGCTTGCTTCTTTGTATAGTTGTGTAAATTAGGGTATAATTAACCTGTCCCATGTTTTACAGATGATGGCCAGTTGAAATGCTTCATGCACATTATTGTTTGTAATACGTAAGTGAGAATGGCAAAAGTCTGACAGAGGAGATATTACTGACATAACTGTACACATCAGACAAATTCTCAGCTTAGGGGCTTATGTATATTTCCATATGAGAGTAATCAATTCTATGACTTATTTTTTTCTTTAAAATACAAATTGTGTGCTTGGGTATTGTCTCAGTCTGATGCTATCAGAATACAGCCATTACATGATTAATTAAGGCTGTGTGTTTTAAAAGCATCCATTTCATACTTGTATGTAAGTGGGATCTTAGGCTTTGAGTTAGGAAGTGAGTTTGTCTGCTATCCTTTGTCTCTTAGCCAGAGCCAGGGCATACTGTGCACACCTCTGTCTGCCAGCACCTTCTGCAGCTGGTGGTTCTCCCTCAAACTCCTTGTCTGTATCTGCTGTTGCTGTTGACTCTGCCTGTGATCCTTGAAACTGTGGTCTAGGCCCTTGCTGTCCTGGTTGAAGTTATTTCCTGTGTATTACATTGTCTAACATGGTACAGATTTTAAGTATTTCAGCAGAGGTGCCTGGGCTGTACTGCAGTGGACCTTCTTATGTGTCTAAACAATGGAACATTGATTTCAGCAATCCAAACACACATTTTACAATATTCTTAGTTTTAGTGTTGGCCTCATTGCATCTTTGCTCAGTGTGGTTGTGTAAGTTTCTCATGTGTGTCATGAGCCAGGGCTGCAGTGCTCCAGGGCATAACCTGCTTCCCCCACTAAACGCCCTTGAGCAATGACACCCCTAACAAACCTACTATACAGCTCACAAGTATTTAATGTGTGAATGGTGTAAATTGCCTGTGTTACCTGCACAGACATTGTAAATCACCCCTTGGCAGTACAGACAACCTGACAGTTTATAGAGTTGAAACCATTTCTGTTCATGAATCTCCTTATCTGTTACTCAGGTGGGACTTTTATTTCATTATGTGTGCAATCTATGGCCTCTAACATTTCAGTGAAGTGTGCTACTGCATAGAAGTACTGCATGGTTCATACTCTCTCCTGCAGGGTTTGTAGGAAACAGATATGCTCCTTGCATGTAGTAGCATTGCATTTAAAAACTGATGTAATATTCTAGAGGCAGATGCGTGTGACAACCTTAAGATATTTCATGTGGTTCTCTGGAAAGTGCTAGTAGCTGTTATATGTATTGCTAAACATACTTTTGTTTCCACTGGGATGGGTTATCCACAATTTCCTTGTAGTCTGAGGTGCAGGAGTCAGAGGTTGCCTAATTCCTTTAGCGTTTCCCTGTCCACCCTGTATCTCTTAACAATTTCTGTGTCATGCAGTCCATGATAAGTCAAACGGGGTCTAAGCACACTTTCTTCTCCTTGCCCAAGATCTTTCAGGAGTAGCAGCGATTTAATGCCTGTTGCACGTACAGCATAATAATAGCAGCAAGAACCCTTAATATGCTTTTTTGTAAGTGTAATTGTGCCTGTACTCCAAAGATCTTTTGTGTACAAGGCAAAGCCTACACTGAGTGTACATGATTGCTTTACAGCTTCCTGAATAGCTCCACCATGTTGGATTGGTTAATTGACATGTACTTTGTCTTTATGCTTTCATTATCACATTCTGCCATTTATCTGTGTTTGGTGGCTCTACACATCGTGTAGAGCTGCTTCATGAATACCAGATATCAAACTATCATTTTGGTGGTGCACTGGACCGCCAACACAATAACTACATATACTTTGTGTAGCTGTTAATGAATCCAGTCTAAAGTCTAACGACTTAAGCATAAGCAAAGCAAGTACATTTAACTTATTTTTATGCTTATAGTGATGGGAAACGGACTCTTTTGTCAAGTATCTCAGGATTCTAGGAACTATTTCCAGCATATGCCCCCTGGTCGTCCTTCAGTGTTGTTGATTCTCTCTCTCTCTTTCTTACAGAGTCACTGTTTTGGACACTAAATCTCCATTGATCAAGGAGAAACACTCTCTGGTTGGGATTTTCTTGCCATTCTTTTTATATGACAATGACTAGCCCATTAAGCAAAGGTCCAAATGGAGAGATGATAAATCAGCAAGCAAAGGAGCATAGTATTGCTGGAATTGAATTCGTCCTCAAGGCTTGCTGAGTACCTTCACAAGATGGAGCCTGTTTTTCAAAAAATCTCACCAAGACAACACTGATATATAGAGTGTATTTTATATACAAGATGTCATAGACAGAAATACATTCAAAATAATAAAAAAATAAGACCACAAAACATGATAACAGCAAATAAATCCAAAATAGTAAAGCAGTTCAGCCCTTGATTTGGTGTCAACAATTTTAATCAACGATAAAAAAGCCCAACTGATAAGCCCTTTCATCTTGAGACAGAAGACTTCATCAGATATCAAATAAATAAATCATGCAACTTATATACTATTCAATAAAAATAATGAACAAATTAAACAATAATTAATTAAGTGCCTTAAAAGCATACACACACTATTTAAAATTAAAATTGTTTGACACCAAATCGAGGGCTGGACTGCTTTGCTATTTTAAAAATAAAAAAAAAGATATCTGGGTGTACAAGACCCAGGATAAAAAAGTGCCCAACCTTGGTAGGTGCTCTGGTGACAGAAATGGAAAAAATGACAGTCCGCCAGATTCTGCAAGCCTTGCATGGCATGCAGGATTAGTGCAGGAGCTCTAGCAGGCAATATGTC
Source organism: Protopterus annectens (assembly GCF_019279795.1). Classification (NCBI taxonomy): domain Eukaryota; kingdom Metazoa; phylum Chordata; order Ceratodontiformes; family Protopteridae; genus Protopterus; species Protopterus annectens. The sequence goes on from NC_056729.1 coordinate 311,593,602, forward strand.
TGCCGTGAGATCCAAGAATAGCCTGCAGGGGCGTGCACAAGCGCTCCTGCACTAGTCCTGCACGGACTCAGACCCTGTATGCAATTTACCCCATTTGCAGGAGAAATCCATGCAAATGAGGTGAATTTGCAATCCAGGAAGCTGGAAACTGGCCGTGCAGGACTAGTGTATTCTGCAGAAATGTACTCGGGTAGTAACCAAGTACATTTCTCAAATTCCAAAACTGAGCCATGACAGCTCTAAATAAAGGGTGCATATCATTCAGGAAGCATGCCGATGGCCAAGTATAAGGCCACTGACATTGAAAACAGCTTAAAAATAAAAAAAAATACTTTTATTTTTTTTTTAGCCAATCTCAGCTGTTTAAGCATAGGGCAGCGGCGTGCAAACGGGATCAGGGGGGAAATAAGAAAAGAAACATAAAATAAGCATTCTAACTAAAATCACTATTCTGCCATTAAAGTCAATGGTATGCAGAAGTCAACATGGCCAGTGAGTAGTGGTTGCTAAGGGGGGAGGCTCATTGTGAGACATGTAACTATGCATTAGCAGGAAATCCTTTGCAAATGAGGGGAATGCTAGTGAATCCCAGATTTCCCCAGCATGCTAGCCAGCTCCAAATAGTGTAAGAGCAGGAATAGCTTGGTGCAAGCTTAGGAGTTAGCTGACATCATAAGGGTGTGTGTCAGGCATACTGTAAGTGGATGGGAGCCCTGTGGCTCAGGTTTGCTCCTAGCTAAAAACAGCTAGGCAAGGGAGTATGTCTGAGTCTGCCTAGCACTCTTTACATTGCCTAAGCGGGTGTGCATTCCATGTACCGGGTTTGAAAGAAAAAAAAAAATGGTAAACCAGGAAATAGCAGCTCTGTGCACATTTGATCACTGTGTTTGTGCGGCACGCCCCTGGGCTTAAACAGGAAGGCAATGGGAAGGGAAAACAGTAGTAGGAAGTTAATCAAGGAGAACTAGCATAGCTGGCAGGTGAAATGTATCAGAATCAGCCAATTACACAGGCAGCAGACCAGCCCAGCCCAGTACACTACTATAAACTATGCAAACACCTTCTACTCTGGTTTTTACCATACTCTACATCAACGGTGTATATAAGTGGGGAAGTTTTAACAGACAAAACAACAAAATGATATGGGCTGCAATAGCTATCATAAAACAACTTGTGGAAGAGGCTGAGGGTGGTGAGGATGTGAATGCTGTCGACCAACCCACAGTGAGGAGACAGAGAAGAGTGTACAGACCCAGGGTAACCTACCAGGGGCTACATGAGCTAGAGATAGTTAAATGCTATAAGGTGGACAGGGACCTCCTACAGTAAATTGTTGAGCTCTGCCGGCCATGCCTAACACACAGAACTAATAGAGGGAACCCATCCCAGTGGATACCAACGTATGTGTAGGCCTAAGAATACTAGCTACAGGTACCTTCCAAAGGCTAACTGGGGATATGATGAGGATCTCACAGGCATCAGCATCCAGGGTACTCCACCAGTTCCTGGATGTAATGTCAGCACATGCCATTGAGCACATATATTTCCCCAACACCCATGAGGCATTGGCCAGCAATATGCAACTGTTCCACCAAATAGCAGAATACCCTAAGGTAGTGGGTGCGATAGACTGCATGCACATATGCATCAAAGCACCACCCGGTGAGCGGGATAGGGTCTACATCAACTGCAAGGGCTTCCCCTCCATCAACTGCCAGGTCGCGTGCGATGCCGAGAGCATAATAATGAATGTGTGCTGGTTGCACTGGAAGCTATCATGATTCCCACATTTGCATCTGACGCAGCTGTACCAGAGATTTGCCAATGGGGACATCCCTCATGGTCAACTAATGGGGGATGCTGGATACGCACTGGAACCATGGCTGATGACACCCATCAGAAATGCACACACACCCGAACAAGAACTCCATAATGAGGCACATGCACAGACATAAATTATAATAGAGCATGTGTTTGGGATGCTCAAGTCAGAGTTCCAGTGCCTGGACACGTCTGGTAGAGCCATGCAGTACTCACCAGCTACATGTACCCAAATTGTCATTGTATGTACCATGCTACACAATATGATCCTGCGGAAACAGCTGCAGCAGGAACAGCATGGGGCAGGGCCACACGGCACCCCACCATTGCCATAGCCTGCACAGGCACAGAGTGACTCGGAGGAGGGAAAACCTGAGCCTGCCCCAGCAGGCAGAAGGAGGCATGCAAAGTAAGTCCTAGCCTTGGCAAAGAGGCAACACATACACTGACATAGGAGGGACCCAGGGAATAGCACCTCTCTCTGACTCTCAGATACAGTAAAAGGGATGCCAAACATGACACTACCTGTGCTCAACCATGTGTAGGGAGTGTACTATGTTCATCCAACATAGGCAGCCCTGCAGCACCACCCTCAATACTGGGACACCCACAAGGTAAGTGACTCACACATGCCAGTCAGGGGGGTTCACATGCCCAACAACAGTCACAGCCAGCAGGACAGGTGTAGACAAACACAAACAAAGGCTGAGCTATGGCCTCTGAATGATGCCTATGAGTAACCTCCCCCCCAGACCAACACAGGCACACTAGAGCAGGTCAGGCAGTGGGATGTTAATTCTGAAGGGTAGGAAGTCAGAAATTAATATGTAGGTCAATCAAAGCTAAGACCTGTAGTACACTGATATGCCTCTAGTCAGCATGATAGGTTAGAATACAGAATGAAATGGAGTACCTGACATACCATTACAGTCATAGCAAATGTGCACAAGTGTCAGATATGCCCCCCATCCTACATAGAAATGTAATAACAGTCAGGTGTGCCCCCCCAATCCTGTGTTGAAACATAGAAATAGTCAGGTGTGACCCCCAATCCTGTGTAGGAATGTAGAAACAGTCAGGTGTGCACCCCCCAACCCTTTGTATGTATGTAGTAATGGTCTGGTGTGCCCCCCCAATCCAATGTACACATGCAGTAACAGTCAGGTGTGCCACCCCACAAACCTATGTAGAAATGTAGGAACATTTATATGTAGGTATAATACCAGTGGAGCACAGATGCACAGAGGTGGCTAAGGTAGCAGGATAGGTTGTAGCATCTGAACAATATGCAGGTATGTGTGTGTTAGGTTGGTGTGTGTTTCATATTGTGTGAGAGTGGTTGGCATGTATGCATGTTGAGTTAAGACCTGGTGGCCATGGCCCTCTACCACTGATGACAGAGACAAGTCCTCACAACTGCAGTGCCAAACACAATATCCACCAGTATAACACAAGCTAGCAGTAAGCCATTGCAAATGTATGGTGGTAATATGTGACATCATCTGAAAGACTGACATGGCATGGCTGTTGGGCTAGATATACAAGCAGTACACAGGGGAAAGTACTCCAGACATACAGTATATATTGTGCCACTGTGAAATGGACACACCCTTAGAATAGTACAAGCAGGTATGCATCACATTATCTGGTCCTGTAGTAAGAGATGCGGGTGCTGTCTGCTCAAACACTAGCAGATCACAAAGCAGGTAGGACTGATGTATTGGGAAACAGCTGCTGTACCTGCACATCCAAGCATAACTAGAATGCCCAATGCATATCTGTGTGTCAGATGCAAGTAGTGTCCATAGCACACATGCACCCAACTCATGCAAACACCACCCACAGGTACCTCTCTGATTGCACCCCTGCTGTGGGGAATGGGTGCAATATGACCCCAGCTGTATAAGGCAATAGCGAAAGAATGCAGCATGCAGTGCAGGTGTCCAATGCAGGTGTGTCTTCAAATGTAGGCAGCACCTTACCACATCCACGCCACCGATCAAGGCTGATAGAAGGCAGTGGCATGAACATCTAACACACTTACCCTGTCACCCCAGGGGAATATACTGTATGGCAGTCTGAGAATGTAGGACAGACAGAATGCAACGGCCTGCCATATCTGTCCCGCATCAACAGCTAATGGCCCACAGGCCTCTGCCAAGGGCCTGTGCCTCACATGTACTGCCAATGCACGTTATGTCATGGACACTGAGTTAGCAACACAACACACTCCACATACACCATATTCAAGGCCATGTGGACAAACCACAGTAACATGTCCACCATGTCCCACTGCATGAACTGTTGACCAGCACTGACACAAAGCCATGATGGGGTGATAACCATAGGAAAAGTATCAGAGAATGTATGAATAATGTAAGGAAGAGGAGAGAATAACTGGTGGGGGGTGGGAGCATGGACAGCATGGAATGTGCAAGGTCCGACACAAAGCCGTGTGCACACACTATCCCTGGCTATAAACACATAAATGGGTGCCTACATACCTGCCCATACACCACAATAGGGGTAATGTCCTGAATCATGGCCCCTGCCTTTGGGTAACCTTTGCAAATCTGTACAGCTCTGAGGTATTGCCATAGCAATGTAAGGCTATACTGTCATATTGATGGATGTACGTGTATGGGATCCTCTGCCAGCACTGTACCAAGGTGCTGAACTGGATACACAGACCCAGCAGCAAGTGTCTGCAGCACCCCCTTCAGGATGGCATAACTTACCATGAATATGTAGGTGTCTGCTTACAATACAGCACACAGCTGCAGTCACCCTTGTCCCTCAAGACATCACTGTGAGTAGGAATGTCTACCTGACAGTACATAAGGACAGAAAACATCACAGTGTATATCAGTACACATGCCTGAATATCTCTGCTAACAGCAGTACCAGGTAGCAGAAGCAGCACAGACACAATCACCTACAGTGCACACTATCCCCTGCACACTTTGTCCCCATATTGCCAAATGATCGATGGATACCCTGCAGAAACAGTTTGCTACCTGTAGATGTACAACACAAAGTTCTGCACTGGAGTACAAACTACCTGGAATCAATCCACACATGCAATACAGAAGGGCATACTGGGCATGCTCACACACTTGGAGAAATGAAGGCAATGTCAGACAACGACATACTGAAAGGTCATACTTGGCATACTCACACACTTACACACATGAAGCCCATGTCTGCAAACAACAGTGGACCAGACATATCTGGCAGTTGCAGATGTTAGTGCAGACACTCCTCAGTATGCACCACTCATGCTTTGCACACACAGTGGATAGGAATACAGACATATATCCAAGGACAACACACTATAATAAGCCAAAAGTAGATGTACATAGATGTGTGGAAGAGAGTGACTGTGACAAGAAGCCATCCAGGCCTGTCCCACCCAACACCTAGCCAAATGGCTACAACTGCATGAGGTTCAGATGTCACTCACTGCAGATACTAGCCAACGGTATCTGTCAGCAGTACCAACTATGTGGTGCAAGTGCTAGCTGTGCAACATGACTGTAGAAGGAAGTAATTATCTAGCAGCTGTATACACATACATGTGGAATATGACCCTGTGTGTGCCCGCATGTGGTATGTCAACCCCTAGATGAATGGGTTATGGCCCATGCACACACACTGGCCTCCCCACAGCCCTACTATGACAAGCCTGCTGAGGTCATCCACTGTGAAATACACCTTTGGGGATGGAGTATCCCACTTATCGCCGTGGTGTGTTCTATAACTGCTTCATGCTGTAGTGTACTACAGAATTCTGGTAGGGGTTCAATGCCCACACATGGCAGTTGTGGATGTTTTGTGTGTGTTTCAATGTCTGTGTAGGGAGCAATGCATTTTAGGCTAGTTACACTCACTACATTTCAAATGCCTTACTTTGGCAATCCTGCTGATGTCATTCACTGTGAAATACACCTTTCAGGAAGGAGTACTCCAGTTATCCCCGTGGTGCATCTTATAAGTGCTTCGTGCTATAGTGTGATATAGAACTCTGGTAAGGGTTCAATCCCTACACATGGCAGATGTGGATATTTTGTGTGTATTTCTATGTCTGTGTATGGAGCAATGCATTTTAGGCTAATCATACTCATTACACTTCAAATGCCCTACTTTGGCTATCCTGCTAATTTCATTCACTGTGAAATACACCTTTGGGGAAGGAGTACTACAGTCATCCCCATAGTGCCTCCTATAACCGCTTCATGCTGTAGTGTGATATAGTGCCCTGGTATGGGGTTCTATCCCCACACATGGTAGTAGTTGATGTTATGTGTGTGTTTCTATGTCTGTGTAGGGAGCAATGCATCTTAGGCTAGTCACACTCACTACACTTCAAATGCCCTACTTTGGCAATCCTGCTGATGTCATTCACTGGAATACACCTTTGGGGAAGGAATACTCCAATAATTTCTGTGGTGCATCCTATAACTGTGTAGTGCTGTAGTGTAATAAATGAGTTAGGTAGAAGTTCTAATCCCAGCCATGACAGGTGTGTCTGTGTTTGTAATTAATATCCTGTGTGGAGGTGGCTTTGAGTATGTAACAACTGGAGTCAATGGGGAGTGGATTTTGCAAATTTCTTATATGGTGGCCCTAGTATATATCCCAATGTCCATCGTACAGGATAACAGATGTGAAATAGCTGAGAGGGTGGGATGTATATCCATACCCCTACATTTGATATCAAGGACAGGCAAACAAAGTGAGTGACCTTAGTATTACCCAGATAACGCTCTCAACCCATGTCTCATACACACACATACACTTGCCTAGGCAACAGCCGCTATGTTGGTAGTACCCTGCATATTGCCCAGTGATAGCAACCATGGTGTGATTGCAGTGGGCTACAGTGGGTATGGCACCCCGACCATCAGTCCAATAGGCACGTACATGCCAACAGTGCACCTTCTCCATGTTCCCACTGGACACCTGCAACACCTGTGGTGCCTTCAAATGTGACCCACAAAGGACATACCATGCCTGAAAACTCGCTCTGTATGGAAAGATGACACTGACACCAGGGAATACCAGTATCATGCTATCTATGTAGGTGCTGGGTCAACCTGCCATCAATTAACAGTTCCTATCACATGAGGCCAGGACTGGCACATCTAATGATAATCTGTGTACACAACATGGGCCAGACACCCCAGGTACAGTTCCACGTCACTTTACATGCATGTGGGAAGTGTGTACATCCCAGACACCATCCATGTTATGGACTAAAGAACACATACATGGCAAGCAATGCACAGCATTGGCCACATGCAATAGTCACCCAGGTGACTGGATGGTGAATACAATACTCACCTTTGTGGTCAGATACAGACACTACACCCTTGAGCCACATTGATGACCATTGTCATGTGGCCTGATGCCAAGGTATACCCATCACCTAGCCTTGTATAGCCATCTGGCAGAGTCGATCATGACACACCCGTACAGCAATGCACCCATGCATGTCAGTACTGGCACCCTGTGTCTGTGTGTGTGTTGTATGATCCGTATGACCACATTCACACTCACTACAACCCCCATTAGCATACTGAGGTATGCTGTCTGATGTCAGACACCTCCACATACCCTTTGCCCATATAACCTCCGTATTACCCCTGTGGTGCATGTGATACCTGCACTGTAATGTGTTGTGGCAATCTCACTAGTGATGATTTGTATTCCTGGCCCTGCCAAGTGTGTCAATGTGTTTGCGTCCCTGTGAGAGTGTGGCTGTGTTGACGCTGGCACCTGTTCATGTGGACAGGCATGTGTACTACACCTACCATATAGCTACCATATCCCTGTTGCATATGTCACTCACCATCACATATACATTTTGAGGCTCCTTAGCATGTAACCTATGTGGCGCATCCAGTAACTGCATGGACATGTGATAGCACTACACAGTTGTCAGGGGTTTGATATCCTGTACTGTTAGGTGTGTGACACAAACATGCTTATGTTTTACTCTCCCACCCCTCCCTGACTATTCTTTGCCTCTGTCTGCCTCTCTCACTCCCTCTCTGTTGGATGTGGAGACTTATACCTGCTGTGCTTAGGCAGCAGCATGTGTATTTTAAGTGTTGCTCATGATCAGCTGATGGCCTCTGCATGAATTGCAGCCCTCCTCTAGCTGATTGCATGTGGAACAGATGTGGTAACAATCCCATAGTCAATTGCATAGAAACACACTCCAGTATCTAGGAACATCATGTTGGTGTTGGGCCTTTACATTCACCGTGAGGAGAAACTCGATCCATTGTTTGGCAAACAGCATTTCAGATGGATTGGGGATCTACCTCTAACAACATACACTGTGGAAACAGGGCAACACACAGGAGGGTGATGTGCATGACCTGACTATAGACTGTAAGTGCTGCTATACTGCATTTGGAGTAATGTTGGTTTAACAGGGTGTGTGTGGATATGGCTGTCCTACATGTTTTAATAGCTGCCAGTCCAGTGCGATGTTTATGAGGAAACCCCCATCTGTAGGGTCTTCTGCAGACTGTGCAGTGTGTGGTGCCTTTTGTTTCATGTGTTATCCACAGAGCACCTTTCTGTGAACTGCAGGTAGTGTGAGCATTGCAGTCTGTAGATGGTGACAGCCGTGAGAGTTACTGACTTCATATCCCTCATAGGACATATGTTGCAACAAACCGTGTTACAACAGTAAATGTATGAGGGTATCACAGCAACATGTCAATATTAGCCCTGTGTACGGGACTCCAGCCACAACTCTGTCAACCTTTGTATATATATCATGCAGTAAGAGGTGCATATATGCTGTAAACCATAGTTAGTGTCATCATATCTGATAACACGCCAGTGAGATATCAGACTGCTGCACATGTTATGTGTAAGTAGAGGTTGCAATTTATTACATAATCTGGACATTCTGTGGTTGTGCGTACAGTATTCAGGTCTGTGTACTCACTGAGACTGCTGGCACTGTGTGTATTGTTCATATGTACTTTGGCATGTGTACAGTCTGTGGTAGATGTCATTGTTCATGGTCCTGTTCTATCTGATGTTACATGCTGCTCCACTTTATGTTACCCTATCAGTTTACACATTTATAGGGGCATACAATCACATGTCCCATACCACAGACAGGCTTCAGACAACACTGTGGAGTGGCCCAGTATATATGTAGGGTTAGTGTATGAATGGCACATATGTGGATTGTGTTGCACAGATAGTCAATATACTGTAATATTACTCTAGCTTACCATATGTTGCTGTGTTCACATTGGTTGCGGTTATGCACTTCCACACAGGTGTATCATACTCTGTGCTGTGACATGCCTGTAGAGCCTGCTATACATGCTTGTACATGTGAATTCACCCATATGAAGTGTAGGCCAGTGTTGAGCCAGTCTGCCTGTAGCTTGCATAGTGCATTGTTACATGCCTAGCAGCTTAGTGTACTTAGCCAGTGAGATGTCATGTCCAGATACTTGTCAGATGTAGTGCTGCTGGGCCACCATAACAGTCATGTATGTCAGACAGAGCAGTGGGATGCTGTACAGATGTATGTCAATATCTAGTGGTTAGCATGTGGCCATGGCACCTCCGTACCAGCAGTTATCATGTGTCAGGACAGACAGGGGTGTGTGAATGCATAACCTATGGTTGCAAATGTTTACCAGTAGTTATGTGTTATACCCATCTACATGGCTGTTAACATCCACATTGTCAGGCTTGATCCACATGTCTTGCACTAAGAGGTACTTTGTATACCTCTGGACTGTCCAGAGTGTTTCAGACTGTCCACATATATTGGCCAATATCTCTGCAGTAGTCCAAAAGAGCATTACATGCTAGCAGTGGTACTGTCCTATGATGTCCTTAGGATGTTTGTTAGTAGCCAATGGCGCACATGATAAAAGCAGATGTGACCACCCACACACACCATGTCTATGCTACCTTAAGGTATCTGGATGTACATTACCTTGGGTAAATGCAGGCTGTTCTTTCTGTCAGTGTGCTTGTGATGGTGCTAGTTATGCCTTGTTATGTAACAGTTACATCCCATTGTGTCAACTGAGTTCTTTACCCCCTAGTGACTGTGTACAGCATGTAGATAGAGGCTGCTGAACTATACAGCTGCATTACTTACTGTTGATTGTTTGGTATCCTGTGGCCCAGACTGTCTTTAATATTGTACTACTTGAAGGCCTCGGCCTGGACAGCAACCTTTGTAAACCTTTCCAGACTACTGTATTAGTATAACTGTTTCACAGTTGCATTACTCTGTTTATGTGGATGTCAGTGTCTAAACAGCTATGTGACATGGCATATACAACCTTAATAGTACACAAATAAAGCTTCCCCATTCATGCAAATCTGTGTGTGGTGTTATATCCTTTGACCTCTCCATGGGTATATGTTGCAGGCAACGATTGTCATTTGTATGGGTGGCTCATACAGTGTCCAGTTGTTAAGGTATTAGCTGTAGGCATAGTGGCTGCTCCATATTGTGTGCACCTTCTACATATGTATCTTACTATACATATCTCTGCCTGTGCATGTGTAGTTACATATATATCTATATGTATGTATATCTGTATCTGCATATATGTGTCTGTGTATATGTATCCTAGGGATGTTGATAGCTTCTACATTGTGCATTCCCTATTGGAGCCAGACTGTACTGCATGATATGTTACTGATACCAGCCTGGCATCATACAGGTGGGATGGAGTACTGTAAACATCTTGTGCCCATGCCGTGTCAGAGCCTGGTTATGGGATCTGCAACAGTTGGTAGTGTATTGCAGGGCAGATGTGTTTGGCTGTGGGGGGTATACCTATTCGTACAAGATGTATGTTGATTGGAGCCTCTCAACCCTATTAGCGGTGCATGTGGACATATATGTTTTTATGTTCCCATTGTTATCTACAGATGTATGTCTGTATATACCTATATAGATATATATATATATATATCTACTTACATATATATATAACTTGCTGTCTATATATAGACAGATGTAGACATATATATCTACAGCTGTATGGATTTGTATGTATATATGTTTATATATATATATATATATATATATATATATATATATATATATATATATGTGTGTGTGTGTGTGTGTGTGTGTGTGTATGTATATATATATATATATATATATATATATATATATATATATATATATATATATATATATATATATATATTATTTATCTACATATATAGATATGTGCTATCTCATATATCTGACATGGCTTAGTGATAAATCACTTTAGCTATGGTATGCAGGGTCATGGGTTTGAGCCTTGCAGAAGCTGTCTATTTTATTGCTGGGCAGAACAAGGACAGTTGGATACAGAGTGATTAAGGTACTTTTGAGCAGTTGTAAGCAGGTTTCCATGGGTTTGCGCAGAGGTAAGCACTGCTAACTTCTGGTTACAGTTTCTTATACTCAGTTAGCTTCTAATTTGCTTAACCTGTGTAGGCAATGCTTACCTCCTTGCAAAAAGGCTTAAACCCGCTTACTGCTTCTTAAAAGGGCTTACTCCCACTTACCCCTGTGCTAATTTCTTTAAAAGAAAAGAAAAAAGGGTTAATAGGAAAGTGGTGAAAAAGGGACACAAAGAGGGAAAGACAGTAGGGAAAATAACTAGAGGTGTGCATGAAGGGTGTGGGGAAGGTCCATACCTGCCCATTTCTTCTACAGCAACAGCTGTGCATATACACTGAATTTGGAGGTAGATTTGAACACTCAAACCCCTGGGAGATGGTTGAAGACAACAATAATAAGTTGTGATGCCAATTAGACCTGATTACATGTGTCCAGTGGACATGCGTGCGAAATGGACATCTATGTATGGGGCGAGATTTTTTTGGGGGAACAGATTGCCCTTTTTTTCTTTTGTTTTTCAGGTGAGAGTGGGATGTCAGGGAGGGATAGTAGGTATATTTAGGGAGGTACATTAGGTAGGTTAACAGGCAAGACAAACAAGACGCATACAGGGGCGGTATGTGACACATGTGGGAGGTAAACACCTTGATGGGGAAGGATGTTGGGAAATCGGAAGCCCATGAGTCCCCTAATGGAAACAGTGTGACTGAAGTCCCCACCCATGGGCAGTCACAACTGCACCTTCACAGCCCTGAAGGTGGCTGTGCTGGGGGCTGAGTCGTAGAGCCAGCCTGACCCTCTATTCGTGACACATGGTCCTCAAGCTGGCATAGCAGATCCCCAAGCTGCTGGTTGAGCTCGCTGCACACCACAACCCTGACCTGGTGATGGGTGACAGGTTACTGTCCATGCCCACTCACAGGGGGGGGCCCCATCCCCTGAGGTGGTTACACCCAAAGGTGGTGCAGGAACAATGGACAGGGAAGTCCCAGGTTGGGCTCCAGACATGCTGGTGCCCGGTGCTACGGTTAGCTGAGGTGGGACAGGTGGGTCCGCTGGGACCGGCCTTCTCAAACATGCTATAGTGTTTAGACTTTGTCATCATATGTGGGTTAGTAATAGTCAACACATTCCATGGTTAGGTATAACAGCATGCATAGATATTCCCATTAACACAGACACCAGATACGGAACAGTTGCATAGCAAACAGAACACAAGTATATATGGGACCACAGTGGTATTAAGAACAGCATGCAGGTACATTGATGACACCATGCCACCAATGTTGAAATAATTCAATATAGCACATGCATGGGAACAACTAATATATTTATCAAACAATGGGGCATTATCAGAACATTGGAGTCATTACATAGCGGTTGGGGTGGGTATGTTGCTTATTGTTGGAGATATGGTGGAGGGAAGATATCAATTAACAACTAGTATATTCCTGTAGTCCACATTACTTTCCTAGTCAGTGCTGTTATCTGTACCTTACATGTCTTACTACACTACCCTATAGCTTAGTTTGGACAGTGATATGGCTGTCGTCATCATTATGCATGAACTGGTTTTACCTGCAGTATACACCTCTTACCTGATATACCTGTGGACAGAATATATGTTAACATTAACTGTTTCTACACATACTCCCAGATTCTGGGTTGATGTTGTGCACATAGCTATCCAACTCTTTCTGCACAGACTCTGACCATGTGTTGACCACATGCAGGTGTACCGGGACATATCTAGAGTATTGCACTCTTCAACCTTTAGTGACTTGACACACACATATACATGCTTTCCTACACAGTTATATTATGTAGCACAGTGTGGGTGACAGTGATCAGTGATAGTTTATTATTCAGAGAAACTGCAACACTCACAATTCCCTGCAATACCACAGTAAACAGTATCAGTACAGGGTATAATGTTTTTTATTTCTCAGCACAGTGTTCGTATCCAACGTACTTGTGGGAGCAATGTTTGTTAGCACTACCTGAATGTTGCCACACAAAGTTCCAGACTACACATTAGTATTGTGCACATACATCTCACTCTGTTACTGTACACACTCTGGTCACAGCTTGACAACATGGGGGTGTAGATAGGACATACGTGGCTTATTACTCTCCTAACAGTTTTGGGAGTTGCTACAGTGGCTGGTTTGTTCACATAGATGTTGGACAATCACTTGTTTTCCCTATTTGCTGGCTAAACATCTGGGATCATCCCACAGACTTACCAGGGGGACAGGGGGACATGCAGCAGATATGGCACATATACTGGATATTCTGGTCTCATCTATACAGTTGTGGGGTATGATTCTGCATGCAGCCTACTTCCATTCCCAGGATACAGAGCATGGCTGTGTCTGCTACAACTTAAACACTGTCCATCAGAGTTGTGTGTGCTATATAGATATTGCTGTATATCTCCTATCTGTTTTCTGTCGTATAATTCTCCTGTGCTTTTGCATTCTGACCTTGTATTACAACACTCATACAGATTTCCTAGACAGTTATATTTTGCAGGACAGTGTGGGTGACAGTGATGAGTAATACATCATTATTCAGAGCAACTGCATCACCCACAATGCCATACAATACCAATGTAAACAGTACCAGTACAGGGTATCATTCTTGTATTTCTGGGCACAGTGTTGGTATCTGACAGACGTGTGGGAGAAATGTCTGTTAGCACTACCTGATTGTTGCCACACACAGTACCAGATTCCACTTTACTATTATGCACATACATCTCACTCTGTTAGTGTACACGCTCTGGCCACTTCTTGACAAGATGGGGGTGTAAATGGGACATACCTGGCTTATTAGTCTCATGAGGGTTTGGGGAGTTGCTAGTGTGCCAGCTTTGTTCTCATAGATGTGTGTCAATCAGTTGTATTTCCTGTTTGCTGCCTGTACGTCTGGGATCATCCCACTGATTTCCCAGGGGGACAGGTTGACAGGCAACAGATATGGGCCACTTTACTGGACATTCCTGACATATCTGTACACTTGTGGAGCATGATTCTGCATGCAGACTACTAGCACTGGCAGGATTCGAACCATGGCTGTGTGTGCTAAAAAAAACAACAGTTCACATCTCTGTTGCATGTGCTATTCAGGTTTTGCTGTCTTCATTTTCCCTGTTTTCTGTCTATGTGTCTCTCAGTTGTACTAAATGGCCTCTGGGGATTAAACCAGTCATATACAGGCATTCCTACACACTCTATTTATGGTGCACTGTGTGGGTAATGTTTAATACAACAGTACTATTACATGATTGCAAATCTACATTACCATATGATACCAGAGTATACGCATGCAGTCCAGCACTTGGACCTTTATTGTCAGGCTATTATGCTTTTATTTACATACAAACTATATGAGACTCTTCCTGCCATATTCTCCGGTGTATGCAGTACTTGCCTTAAGCAATACAGGTTTTATACAGACAATTAATTTACTAATACTTTTAGATTTATTTCCTATGACAGTAAATGTGAGAGTATTACTGATCTGCCTCACATTGCAGCCTCTCCAGGTGACTTCCATGGGCCTCCTGGTTTTCAGCCTGCTCACTTGCAGCTGTGGAGGACATAGGAATATTTAGCCATACCTATCCATGATATACATGAGCTGGCAATTAATACACACATAGTGGGGTGATACACACAGCTGGTACAGCTGCTGCCATTCTAGCCTCTTGGATCCACTGATCCAAGAGGTCCCCCTTATGCCCCTTCAGGTTGGCATAGTGATGCCTGACCTGCTCACTGGTTCGTGGTATGCCAGTGGCACTGGTGAGGTCACGGGCAAGATGGTCCCAAGCTTCCACCTTATATTGGGAACCTTGGTACTGGCCCTGCAGCAGTCTCTGCTCATGGTCTTTGACAAGGAGTCCTGCCATGACTCTGGACTCCTGGATGCATCAGTGCTGCACCAGATAGCGCACACCCTCTCCCCTTCCTGACATAGTGCCTGCAAGGGAAGCTACAACCAGTTATGACATGTATTCCTGCCTCTTGTGTTTAAGTAGGGCCAATTTCCCTCACATTTTCATGACTGGCCAGATTTGAAAAGGCTAAGTTATGGGCAAACTTGCTTACCTAAGGTTGGCATTGTTTAAAAGGATATAACACTGGGCACATTGAGTTAGCTGGCATACACATTGCTTAGACCTCCTAAGCTGGCCTGTGCAGTGCTTAGCATTGCTTACATTTCACTTTACATTATATTTCCTTTTTGGCATTGATTTATTATTCATTACATTTTATATGTATGCCTGATATCCATGATTCATGTGTACGTACACTGTATGAGGTCCTTGTGTTTTATTGGGGACTTCAACATGCTTTTACAATTACACCTGACTTCTGGACTTACTGCTGTACTCCAGTTCACATATTTATGTTATGTAGTGGGTTATGGAACATATGTCTGTATAATGATTCCTTTCACAGGTTCAGTTTGAATTTACTAGAGTGAAGACTTGTTTGCTGATACCTCATTCTTCTGCACTGCTGTGATGGCTTGGTGGTTAACAACTGTGATTATAGTGTGTAGGGTCCTTGGTTCAAAACCTGCAAGGCTGTTTATTTTGTTGTTGGGCAGAACTAGGGCCATTTGATACAGAGTGATTAAGGTACTTTTGAGCATTTGTAAGCGGGTTTGCGTGGGTTTGTACATGGGTAAGCAATGCTAACCTCCAGTTACATATACTTACAGAGAGTTAGCTTCAGAATTGCTTAACCTGTGTGCCCATTGCTTACCCCCACGCAAACGGGCTTAAACTCGCTTACTAGTGCTGTAATATGCTTACTACTGCTTATTGGTGCTTAAACCTGCTTACTAATGCTTTATTCATTATGACACTGACACCTCACATGTGCATTTCCTGCAGTACTCCAGTTCATAAATATATATTATTTAGTGGGTTATGCAATGAAAATATTGGTCATAACATGCTTTGCCATGGAAAATGGTATGTGCTGCAGTATGGATCGAATTGGGAATGCCTGCTCGTAAGGCGAATTCTCTGCCCACTATACTATTGCTATGCTGCTTCATTTGCATATATCTTCCTTGCTATACTCTTCAGCCATTTAAGATGCATTAACCGTAGCTTAGCGATGGGCACACCTGTGAACCTATGGTTAGCTTTAATCAGATTTAAAAAAAAAAAAAAGATTTGTTCATTTTATTTGTATTTTCTTGCTGTTTTACACCAGGGGGAATGTTGGTGGGGATATGCGGACATCTGTGAGTGGTTTCTCTTATTTCATAGCCCTTTCTGCTGTTCTTCATTGCAGGGGCATGTATATTCTGAGAGCTCTGCTCACAGACACACCCCCTGCACTGTTACATGCAGTAAGATTAGTAGTTCAGGCAGAGTGCCTCATTAATATGCATGGCGTGTTGCTGTCCAGTTCCTAAACAGCCACTTCCATGCAGGACTAAGCTAGTCCTGCAATGAAGAATAGTAAATCCAGGGGAATGTAGAATCCTTGAGACAAGGAAACATTCCTACAATGGAGCTAGGCCAGGCCCAGGGGAAGGATGGCTCCCCTGTTGTAGAAGGAAGTAGTAGTCCACAAAAATCACAAAAATTGATAGGCCAAAAATAATGAACCATAAAGATGATAAAGTGGACTACTGAGGATAAGAAAGACATTATGCCTTGTTACTGTTATGTAAGAAGCACAGAATTTCCAGACAGATGATATACAAAAAGATTAAAAGAGAAACTACAGGAAAGAAAAATACTTGCACAATAAAAGCTGTCAGAAGCTTCAAATAAAAAAAAATGTGTTTATTATTACAACAGATTTCTGGAAAATATTATATACACCAAGAAACCTTGGGCCATTTGGAAGAAGTGACTGTGAAAACGCAAAAATATAAAGAACAAAATCTACAGAGTTTTGAAATGAAAAAGAAATATTGGCGTAGGAAAGAAAGAGAGATTTGATATGGTGCAATATTTATGCAAAGGAGAAAGCCAAATTAATCAATATAAAAAAAGCAGCTCCAAAGATATTCAAAGAAAAATACAGGCAAAGGCATCCAGCTATGGAAAATTTCAAAATCCAAAAAAATAAGATCACAAAGAGAGAATATAGAACAGAATATTAGTAAAATAGAAGTAAA
>NC_056729.1:311611484-311628850 GCF_019279795.1 Protopterus annectens
GTGTAACACCTTTGCAAAGTGTGTGGAAAAAGAAAATATATTTTGTGAGCAATTAAGTAAGGTAGTTAGGTAGAAGATAATACAGATTCACTTTGTCTGCAAATGGTGCGTTGTGATAATTATGATCATAAAATTGCCAGAGAGAAACAAGTTAAAAGGACATGTGTATAATGAGTAAAAAAAGAAAAAGAAAGAAAATTGTACCGATAATGTAAGGTTTGAATTTTTAGATGTGTTAGGTGCAGAGACTAGCTAACTGCAATATGATGGAATGTGGCTGGCCAGTGTAACAGTTTTGAATCTAATAACCTGCAAAGATATAGCCCACCTGCAAAGCTTTGTACTCCCACTCTGACGTTGCTGTTGTAGGCATAATAGGGGAGCACTGTATGTTATTAGAGTGAATTATCTCTCTCTAACAGGTAGAATTTTAGGTTGCCATTTGACCACTTGATGTCTGTGCATTTTCTTCATTCACAGAATATGTAGTCTTTCTGATTAATTTTCAACTTAGAAAATTTTATTGCAAGCTCCTTTTCACTAATGTCTGTGACAGCAATGCTCCTAAATACTGCCAATGCACTGTATAGACTACAACATAGTTACTAAAGTTAGGAGATGTCAACACAGTCTCTGAACGTTTAACTGACGAAAAGCAGAGTCTGTGTAAAATGTTCATCTCATTGCTCAAGTTCTTTTATATTACATTCCTATCCAAGACTGCGGTTTTCCTGCTTTAAATGTCAATTTTGCACATTTTTTAAGACCAAATGACATTCTTATATCATCTGAAAATGTTTGACCTCTTGCAGTAGTGCTTTCAGTTCCTCATCTGATGAACTATACAGTTTTAAATCGTCTACAAAAATAAGATGAGAAGTCTTTATATTTTGTTGTTTTCTGGAACAACTTATACCCATCACCTAATCGGTTAAGTAGACAGCTTAATGTATTAAGGGCAAGACAAAAGAGCAATGATGACAGAGAATCACTCTGGAATATCCCCCTTTGAATTTTTATCCCTGGAATAATTTGTCCTTTATCATGGCTTAACTGCAAAGTGGTTTGCCACTGTTTCATGGTCATTGCAATGTAATTGATCAGTGCATGGTGTATCTTATACATTTTTAAGCACTTTTCTATCCATGAATGTAGGATACTGTCAAACGTTATTTGCAGTCTACCCATGCCATACTTAGATTCTTCCCCTTTTTACAGTTCACCATAATGACTTTATTTAACAACAAATTATCCTTTCTTCCATATGCCTTTTTTTGTTACCCTTGTTTTCTATTTCCATGATTGAGTTTTCTTCTAAATGACTATAAACGCTGTTGGCATCAAATCCAGTGTATAGTTTATACACCGTCGGAAGGCAGGTTATTGGCCTATAGTTTTTAAAATAGCTTACAGGTTCACTCTTAAGTAGGAGCATTGTTTTTCCTGTTGTCAAGCAGGCTGGTGTCTGTTCAGGGTCCTCATGTAAATAGACCTTATTCATAGCTATGTCTTCATGAAAAGATGTTAATACTTTGAGCCAGAAGATAGGTACCACATCTGGGCCTGGGATTTTCCAATTAGGGGCTTTCCTTAACTTTCTTTCAATCTGTCTAGCCATTACTTCATCCCATTTCATATCCTGTACATTTGAACTTCTTATTCTTTCTTTTATTTCTTCTATATATTTAGCATCTTTGTTGTGTTCCACAGGATTTTCATAGATACTTCTCCAAAATGTATCTATTTCTTCTTCTTTTTTTTTTTTTGGTGGTGTTTCACTTCCTTTTGCCTTGTTTTCCAATTCTCTATACAACATTTTTGGGTCATTAGTTGCTTATTTTGTACTTTTTCTCTATTTTTATCTGCATATCTTCTAAATATTTCTGCTTGTGCTGATATTTTTAGTATATTGTTTGCATGATAGATCCTGATCTGTTCTAGTACTAAACATTGCTTTTATCACATCTATCTTTCTGAGTATTTTTATTGATCTGTACCCTGTTCTATATTCTTCTAACAGTGACACCTCTTGTCTTAATTGCTTTATAGTTTTCTCTTATCGATACTCCCACAATAGCATTTGATTTATCCCCTTCCTTTCCCTTACTGCCATTTTTTTTGTGGTAAGACTTTGACCAGGATTCACGTAGCCTCTGTGTAAGAGTTATAACTCATACACGGAGGCTGCAGTTAAACGGAGTGATGTCAGCATGCTCTGCATATTCATGAGAGCATGCTGAATCACACCTAAGTCTAACACGGTCCGTGTAAGACATGTGGGGGCGTGTCCGTAGGCTGATCCCTGCAAGCGGACACGCTATATGTGTAAAGGTGTCCAAAGTAGACACCCACAACAGAGTCCACGGAAATGTGAATAAACACAACACAACACATGCCCCTACAGACTATTAAACATAAAACAATCTAAATGAACATGTCATATTTTTTTAAAATTGTAACAATGTTTAACTGTGAATGCGCCGCTATGCTGGTGTGCCCGAAGGGCAGCTACAGTTAGCAGTCAATGGGAAAGCATATAAGAACTAAATATGCAAAATAAGCCAGGAAGCAATAGCGTGAAGGTAGAGATGCCGGCTGCAGAGCAGGCATTCATGGTTCGAGCCCCCACAACACAAAATTTTTTTTTTATGCAAAATAAGCAGGAAACAAGTCCCTGACACATATGTACACATAAAACCAGAATATATGTAAAATGCAATGAAATAGCCCATTTATATTGAATAAATGTGAGCTAAGAAATTAATAGAAACTGCCAGATGTGCCCATAGCTGAGCTACAGTTCAACAGAGTGAGTGTATGTGCCCGTAGATAAGCATTGGTTTAACTGGTGCAAAATGAGTGCCCGTGAGCTGAGCAGTGGTTTACCATGCTAAATATATGTGCCCCTAACTGAGCTGAGTGGAATATGCGCCGAGCAGCCAAATGAGGCTTAAACCAGTATAGCCCCGCTTATGCTAAGCCGGCGACCAAGCAAACAAGCTAACTGACGGGCAACGCTGGAGCAAGCCGTATCAAAACTGCCTTTACACAGACACCCCTCAACATGTCTAGACAGTCATGAAAATAAAAAGCAGGGCCAGGTTCGAACCCAGGATACTATACACCATAGTCAAGGTACAGAACCACTAAGCCATGACAGCAGTACCTAGAAATGCAATAATAGCTCATATATAGGAATGAATACAAACTACAGCATGACAATGCAGGTTTACTGAAGTTGATACAATTCCAAAATGGCGCAATCACAGATATGTGTGGGAAAAACGGACTATATAAGCCCCATAGGCGGAATACACAGCATAAACGATTGTAGAACAGACCTGCAGGCAGAATGTCAGGTGTAGGAGAGGGTAGTCGCCGAGCGCAGAGGTGGGTGTTGAGGAGTCCAGGTACATGGCCTGGCTCCTAGTCCACAAACCATGAGGCCCAACTCATGCAGGGCCAGGTCCTCTGGGGAGCGACAGGGCTGAGGCGTGGGACCAGCTGGCTCATGAACTTACCAGTGCCACAGGAATTCCAAGGACAGGTGAGCAGGTCCGGCCACCACCAGCGCGGACCTGAAGAGACGCAAGCAGGACCAACTGAACCTTGGATCCAGGAGGCCCGCAATCACCCAACGCCCCACCACTGAGTAAGTAACAATTAATTATGTATGTAGAAAGTTAAACTACCTGAAATTATGGAGATGTGTATTCCAATATTACTTCATTTATATTACAGCTGCAGGTGTCCGCGCTTAGCAATCAAGAGAGCCTAAGTTTATAGGCTGGAAGTGCCGATAGGCTGGTGCGGCATAGGCTTAGTGCTGTACAGTGCCACCAGGCAGGTCAGTAATCCACTACTAGTAACTGTAAAGATATATAAATGTATGACAGTCAGCAAAAGAGTGCAGTGTAGCCAGGAAGGAATTAAATCTGCAAGTAACAGTGTGAAAGTGTATGCAAGTATTGCCTGATTACAACAGTTCCCAGCCTGTAAGTGTAAACTAAACATGAAACTGTCCAACATATATTTTGAAATAAAACTGCCCTGCCTGTAAGAAAATAGTACACAACCTGCAGCAGCATGTAGAGTATAGCTGCAGAAGAGGATGAAATCACATGTGTGAAAGATATCCCTGTGGAAATACTGAAACATGACAGAAGTGAGACTGCTGGAAAGAACTGTAATAACTACTGTTAAAACATGTCAATAAAGCCTAGAAGTACCAGTCTGAATAGTAACATGAAAGCAAGTGAGAGAGGTGAGAAAGTGTCAGGAATACAGCAATACAGTAGTAATAACCCCTGAATAAACTTTTCATACCTGCAGTTAGGACAGAATTAAATGCATGTGAGACTCAGAACCAAACAGCAAAATCTGTTCAAAGTGTTGCTGCATGTGGAAATGTGTACACCAAAATCTGATATGTTGCTCCCAGTCTGAGAATATCATAGATAGGATGATTGTCTGATATACCAAACATCCACACTTGTCTACAAGTATATAAAGCAAAAGTAACAGGATGATGTATCTGAACAAAGCTCGATATGAATGTAAAATGAACAGCAAGAAAATGTAGATTGATGTTGCAGTAACAGTCCCATCTGCGCGTTGCTAAGAAGTTAACATATATAAGGTAATTGTAGTTAGAACAGTAGTGTGTATATAACTGTAGCTATTAGAAATGTACAGCATATATATTTGTATGGCCTCAAGGTGTTAATATTACTGTATTTACCCCACCTCTAACCACCTATAACCCATTCCACGTGAAAATGGTAATGTGCAATCACAATTAACACTCCTGGATGTCTGTCCTGTTGGGTCATATATGTTTGTGTATGTCTGTTGATGCATCCGCCTCTGTTCATACATCCACACCTGATGGCCTGTTGCCATCAATCAACCCCAGTGTTGTTGTGACTGTGTATTACTGTTCAAATTATGCATGTGTTATGCACGCTGTCTCTCAATGGTGTGAAATATCTGCACAGTTTGGTATAATGGAATACTCAATGCATGCCAAGTTACAACTAACTGTGAGAATGTGTAATATATGTCACTAACCCAAACTGTCATGACATAATGCAAAACATAGAATGACAGGGAAGGCGAAGTTCCGCAAGTGACCCACCTCTCCCACCTCAGCTGTCGAGTGCACCTGCACTAGTGCCGAAGTCCGGACCCTCCTCCGTGGCCCTGTGCCACCTGCGTGGTGGGAAGCGCTTGCAGGCATGTGGGCCTCGCCTGCCCGTGCAAGTGTGGCTGGAGGAGATCCACCACTCACCCTCCGAGTGTCCAGACTGTGGTGCGAGATTCGACTCTGTCCTGAGCTCCCTACGCCAGCTCGAGGCATGGGTGGCGAACTTAACGGGCTTGCCCATTGCCCCACTTGCCCCCACACAGCCCCATCCTGGGCAGTGAAGGGACAGTGGCAACTGCCTATGGGTGGGGATATCAGTTCCACTGTTGCCATCTGTGGGCTCATGGCTCTGGATATCCAAACCTCCGCCCCCGCCATTTGTGTGTAACCCCCACACGCGGTCATACACCGCCTTGTATGCCTTGTTTGTCTTGTCTGTTTACCTACCCAGCCTACCTCCCATCTGAACCAACTGCCTTCACCTGACATACCACTCTTACCTGAAAAAGGGCACTCTGTACCCACAAAAAAATTACGCCCCATACATAGCTGCCCATTCCGCACACATGTCCACTGGACATGGACCCTATCAATTACAATTGTCTGTACAACAAGTATTATTGTTGTCATGACACCTCTCCCAGGGGTGGAAGGTTTCAAATGTCATGCCAAATTACATACATATGCACAGCTGCTGCTGCTGAAGAAATGGGCAGCTATGGGCCTTACCTACATCCCTCCTGCACATCCCAAGCTTGTTTCCCTACTGTCTTACCCTCTTTGTGACCCCTTTTTCACCACTTTCCTGTCTCCCTATTTTCTTTTCTTTCAAAGAAAATAGCTGGTGTGCGCTCAGGAGTAAGCACCGTTAAGCAGTTGTAAGCGGGTGTGCGCGGAGCTTACCGCCAGTGCGCATGTGTGAGCTCCACGCAAACCGGTGCTAGCCCAGTTACAACTGCTTAAAAGTGCCTTAGTCACTGTGATTGACAAGTCCTGTACTCAGTTCAAAAGAAAAATAAACTCCCACTGTCAGTCCCGAACCCAAGACCTTGGAAACACTAGTTTGTACAACCTACCACTAAGCCATGACTCTCATACAAACATATTGTGCTAAAATAAATATAACCTGTAAAAGTAGGGATGAATGTAAAGTGAATATAGGATGTGTAGTACACAAAGCATGTAATCTGAAAATAAATGTCAAAAAACAATGGATAATCCATAATAGTAGTGTGTGTGAAAATAAACAGCCATGCTAGTTGGCAGCCTGTAGATAATAAGGTCAGTTAAAGTACATAGATATATGTATGCATATGTACACATATATATATATATATATATATATATACATATATATATATATATATATATATATATATATATATATATATATATATATATATATATGACTATATACTTGTAGGAGTCAATGTGCATACAACACTCTGCTACAGGGAACATGAAAGAGGAATGGAGAAATGTGAATATACAACACAGCCTGAAGCAGGAGAGAGAGATACCTAACCTTTTACACCTACAGAACACTGTCCACAGCATACCGTAGTGCATGGTCCCCGCCCACACAATGAAAGGGCAACCGCCTATCACACATACCCTTCTTATAGCAGTGCATCTGAAATCACAGTGAGAACTGCAAGTAAATCAGCAATACACACAACTGGCTAAGTAGTGCGTAATTAGCAAATGCTGGCCTCCAATTGGTGCAGAGGCCATCACATGGGACCTAAGTGGCAGATACCTACAAAAGCATCCAGTGGCACACACTCCCAACATGCAATAAGTTAATTGCATTGGTCTGTAAGCAGACAGAGGGAGGCCTGAGAAGTTGAAGAGAAAAGAGAGAGAGAGAGAGAGATCACACAAAAAAAAAAAAAACTGTGACCCTCTCTACCCTGAAGCTGTCAGCACTGAGAGTGATAGCAGCAGCAAACAGAAGCTGTGGAACGCAACCAGCCGCTTACAAAACAGAGTGTGAATACGTAAGGTAGCAGGTTAACAAGTGTGCATATCGTCAACCCTCCAAATGTGGTCATGTAGGTCTGTATCTATAGGTATGTCCATGTGATATGTTGTGTGTATGTACTTCCAACAAAAGGATGACCACATCACATGTCAAAGAAAGTGATAGGCCAGGATCCTGCAGCATGTGTTTCGCAAAGCTGCCATTAGCAAATACTGGCTGTAGTGACTGCTTTGACATGTCAGCCAGGCCCACATGTCAGGATCAGCCCATCCCAAAGGCAACACTGGCTGGCTGGGAACAAGTGTCTGCAGGTACCTGATGCCACTGCACATGCATCCCCTACTGCATTAACCCATAGCATAGCAGACCAGGCCCAGCTATGCATAATGATGTGGTAATCCCCAGGGTCAGTTGAGGTGCCCCACTAGTGTTGTGGGACCACTGGCCACTGCATGCCACCGTCCAGGTACACATATCCTGTAGCACGCCCAGGATAAACTATCAGTGTTACTATGCGGTGGTATGTCCCTCAGAGCTCTTGGGTAGCAACACATCCAGGGGACCAATGCGAGGTCACAGGGATGTTGTGTGTGTTCCGGGCTGCGTCGAGGGTGGTGGCCCCTGCACCTGACACATAAAGTGCTGGCGATAGTGATGTTAAGCATTTAATCTGTGATGGGGTGCCATCCAAAAGGTGAGGGAGAGAGGGAGGGGGGATATGTGCAACTAAGCACATGTCTGCAGTGAATGTAGCCAATATGCGATGTGTTGTGGTGAATGTTAAGGCAGGTGTGGATGTAACACAGAGCATATCTGGAGGCATGTGGTCATCCCAGACATGTGTAACACATAATCTGAAGAAGAAGGCCCCGTGGTCATCCACAGTGTTTGTGTCTATCACCCTCCCAGAGTAGGCTGTGGTTGTTGTTATGATGGATCTGTAGCATAGTACTCAGTGCTGACCACAGATGCCTACCCCTCAATGTGAATGTGCACTGCCCTGCAGTAACCTCCCGCTATTGTTATGCCAGTCTGCCCAAATCTGGGGTCCACTGACAGAGATGCCTAACCACATTGTGCATAGGTCTGGGGTAGACATGTGTGTGCAAGTGCCGCGTAATCTGCAGCATGTATGTGGTAAGTTATTTGTAAAGGGGCCAGCAGTGTGGCTTGTGGCTTCCACTGGGCACAGTAAAGCAGGCTGCATGGATAACATCCCAGTCCCAGCAAGTGCGAATAAACTGTCTGACCAGCGCATACCGGGTACACAATGTAGTCCACCTGTACTGGTGGTGGTGGTGGGATATGTGGTTATCCAGTGTTTGTAAACGTAACGTGAGCGTCTACATCAGGAGTAGTGGACGGGGTGTCCCACATACAGTACTTGGACTGGACCCTCAGAGGAGGTTGTGCATGGCACCTGCCAGTGTGTGTGCTGAACAATGGGGTACATGCTACTACCGGTGTGGAATGTGGCAGGTATTTGCTGCATTGCAGGTGTTCACATGCTGAGCACTGATATTCTGGCCATGCACATGTGTATCCTAGATCACACACACATGCAAATATATATATGGGAGTAGTAGTATATCACACACATGCATACTCATGTATAGTATGTGTGCTGCGGTTATACATTAAGCCATACCGTCCGGCTGATATCCTGTCTGTGTTCTCTTCCAGGAGATGGCACGACTGCTGCAACCCTGCCTACTCCTGTTGGGCGTGTGAGGATGAGGAGATCCACTGAGAGCCTGGGTGCGAGCATGACATCCAAGTTTTCCCCGCACCAGTCAGAACCAGCAGGAAGGGCCGCTACTGTGACAAAAGAGACCTGGTCCATAGGGTAAATGAAATTGGCACGCATAACAGGACATATGAGCAGGTACGACATCACTGCAGTGATTTAATACGAACTGTCTGGCAGCGCAGTATCAGATATCCACAGGCAACAGGTGGCATATTACAGGAGGGTGGCTATTACATCCCCCCTCACCAGACTGAGGGGCTACTCCTGAAGTGTTGTGGCTCCAGCCCCGAACACCAACAGCAGTGCACACCTGCATTATGATGGAGGCTGGTTCCCCACACAGCAGCACGCATATGGAGCATGCAGGTAAATGCCATAATGTGTACACCTGACTGTTCTGGTACACTGGAAAATATGCAATGTACACGGACAGATGTGCCCACTAACATTAATCTCTTCATCATTTCTTGCAGGTCCCTCCAGGGTTACTGGTGAGACAGGCCATCCATGCTGGTGAGTGTGTTTAACATAACCTATAATAGTCCTGATAATGCTAGTAACAGTAGTGTAACTCAGTAATTGCCTGGGTGTATACTGCAGGGCGGCATGTGCATGTGTGCAGGTGTGAAACAGTACCCATGTGTGCATGTGTGTGTGCCCAAGGCCCAGTTGTGACATGTGTGCCTGTGTCCACGTGTGCATGTGTGCCTGTGTCCACGCAGGTGCATGTGTGTGCATGTGTGCCTGTGTCCATGTGTGCATGTGTGCCTGTGTCCACGTGCGGTGCATGTGGTGCCTGTGTCCATCGCGGTGCATGTGTGCATGTGTGTGCCAGTGTCTATGTGTGGTATGTGCGATGTGCCCATGTGTGCATGTGTGCATGTGTGCATGTGGACATGTGTCCATGTGTACACGTGATTCATAAAAGTGATAAATGTGAACATGCGGTGGCATGTGTGCATGTGTCCATGTGCATGTGTCCACGCGGTGCATGTGTGCATGTAGCATGTGTCCATGTGTGCATGTGTCCAGTGGTGCAGGCATGCGGTACGTGCATGTGTGCTCGCAATGTGTCCAGTGTGTGCATGCGTGTATGAGCATCACTGGTAACAATGCGTCTGGAGAATGTAAACCAGTTTCCTGTCTTCATCCTATTGCAGGTTCTGGGCTGTTTCCAGGACCTGCAGCAGGGAACCTGGAAACTCCAGCTGCCACGGCTACTGGTGATGATGATATATGTGTAATGGTACAGGAAGGTGTGTCAGGGTCTGCCATATTGGTCAGCCAATTGGATAGCACACAGCTGTCAACCCCATCACGCGGCAAGACAGTCATCCTGCTCTATGGCGATCTCTAGTGTCACCACTGTCCCGTAGGTGATGGACAGGATACAGCTGGCATAGACCAGGTAATGTGGTACCTGTGGCACATGCTGGCCCCCATTGACAGCAGCCAAGTGGGCAGGGTCCTCCAAATGGTACCACATACAGACAGTTGCCCATGGTTCTCGCTGGAGCATCCCGCGGTGTACTCGCCCCCTGGCCGACGTGCCCAAAGAGGCCCTGTCAACCTCAGCGTATGTTTCGGACTGCCGTCATGGCTCAGTCAATGCATGGGAAAAGTACACCAGACAGGGTCTGAGGGAGCTCAGGAGCATGCCGCACAGCCACATGACGGACAGTATGCGTGAGCATTGCGGATGCTATCCGTGACCCCCACCATGCGTCAGACAGGCTGCCAGGGGAGAGCATATTACAGCAGTGCCCCACAAACCAGATGTCCATGAGCCAGGGAGAGGTCGGTGGGCGTCATGGGCGCAAGGCCGACGCGGGCCGTGATGCCGCAGCCGCAGCAGCTGGCAGTCGGCGCTGACGGCAGCCAGGCTCGGTGACACGCTTCTTATAGTGCCAGCAGCAGCCCAGCAATGCCAATTCTGTGCCAGTCATCGGAACGCCCCAGGAGACCCGTTAATATGCCATGTGGCTCTTGACAGTCCCAACAGGGGGACATGTGTCCAGTCAACACACACCCGCTTCTGATGCCGACACAGTACCCAGTCAGGCGTTGTAATTGATACGGTCTCGTAGCACCTGTGCCAGGCACAGGTACCTGTATCGCAAGGCACGCAGACACTGATCTGTATGGCCTGCCAGGGTGTAGCCCTGTGGCTGATCCACAAAGCCCCTGTATATGGCAAGCTCATGAGGGTGGAACTGTGTGCGCAGCACATACACACATGGAATGTTAACACCTAGGGCAACCACATACACGCGACACACTGCAGCAAGCAACACTGGGCTCCACTCCTGTACTGCTGCCTCCTCACCAACACACATACACACACATGTCAATTGGTGGTATCAGTGGCTGACTCCAGGCATACCTAATCCACACCCTGTGTATATATGATGACACTGTGCCACCTCCTGCAATCTCCAACATCATTAAGTGGAACAGGTAAACACATTGCTGATGCACAGGTGTGACTAAGTACATAGACGTGTATTAGTAGTATCATGTTGGTGAGAAACAGTACACAGTGTGCTGCTCTGACTGTGTGTGTACCCCAGCATGCCTGCTGTAGTAACTGTATGAATGTCCTGAATTGTTATCTGCACTCATAGTACATACCAAAGCATAAAACAGATGGCAATATAATTGTACGCCGGTGGTAAGGTTGTCAACAGATAGCCACATACATGGGTAGCACAGGTGGGGAAAGCTAACGCAAGGCAGTGATATGCAATGTGTGGACATGTACAGTAATGGTGTCAAGATGCCCACAACAACTATGCCATGAGTATGTTCACATACGTAGATATGTGTGCAGTACCAATGTTGTCCAGACCACAACAAGTATGACATAATATCGGTTCCACCATGGCCATCTGTGCTGTGTATTCCTGGGTAATATGTTGACAAAACGCCATATATGCATTGTGAATTACTGCTATTGTTACCCTTCTTTGTTGTATGACGCAATTTCCAGCCCTGTGTACCAGCCTTGTTTGCATGCATGTTTGCTCATCCCTGAACACTGCTTACACCTGTAAATGCAGGGGTTACAGTGCTTCTGGGTAGACTGCTAGTGACATCTTCGTATAAGGGTACCATATGTATGTCAACCTTACAAATGACAGAACGCCACTGTCTGTCCTGTACGCATGTGGGTAGCCCAGACACATTGCACACGCCTTTACCCGCATATATATACCTGTGCAGTCATATATGTCAGTGCTAAGGGAGATGAGTAAACGCACTCCACATACACACACCTTCAGTATGTTGTTCTATTGGCCCTATGTGTTGGCACACACCATGGCAATCACACTACTAGGTGGCATGTCCAAAGGTAACCTGTGAACCGCCTCTATGGTCTAATGCGGGTTTATGTGGGTCAGTGTGTCATTGTCACAGCTGCTACACGGGCGCAGTCAGCCATCACCCTTGGCCAGCTATATACAAATACTGCGTGGGATGCCACACACAGCCAATCTGGGACTGCCTCTGAACCTAGTGATGCCAGCACCCTGCCATCAGTGGGTGTACGATATACTCACGCGACAGGACAAAACGGCCAAACCTAACCTGCTGCTACTGCTAATGATAATAATTCCACACAGTTCCATATGGCTTTGGACCAGTCCTTACTTGAGATGCAGGCCCTAGCTTGCCATCTACCTCCTCTAGAAATTCCCAACCTGGAAAGCAGCACCCTAGAAACCCCGCGCCCAGCCAACCAGTCGCCACTTCACCAGTACCCTGTCAGCCACAGTGAAACCCACTACACTGTGTGCCGACCAACACCCCGCCAAGTACCTATCAAAACCAGATAGATGTGTTATTATTACCCCACAATATTCTAAAGGTGTAATCAGAGGTACTATAAGTTAGAATCAACTTCACCACCATCTAAAATGTCATATAATCCCACTTCACACAGGAGGCAGCTCACTGACGCCTCCACCGATAGGCCAATAGCTACACACCTCCACATGTGGTGAGATTATGGGTGGACTTCTGTCATAGACAAGCCATGCACCACCTAGTCCAAACTCGCACGGCAGAGACACTCAGCATGAGCACGCCCTCAACACAGCAGTCCGGCCAGGCCTCCCAGCCTTTACTAACACCTATAAGCCACTGTAACATCAATGATGTATCCACAGCCCCTCTTTTGATAACTCAAAGGCATAATGACAAGTATTGATCACCAACTTGACTCCACACACCTGCACAGACTGGTTCAGGATACTGGAGCCTCTCTTAAATGCAATGGTGTCAATCCTACCTGCATGGTCACACAGTACCGCCTCTGGCAGACCAAACCCTCTAACTGTCTACCTAACACCCACAGAGTGTCACAAGGCTCTTATGCTAAGGACCTTGCTGTCCTCCACGCCATTAATGACCATTATAATGTCAATCCCAAAGGCCAGCTGTATCCAATATGCTGTATACTCTACCTGATCTGCCCAGCCACATCTCCAGTAGAGTTATGTTCAGCTACCCACCACCTGTATTAATAGAGAACTGGCTTCTGAACATCAGCTCTGTTCCTAACCTAATCAAAACTGATCTGGCTGTTATTCCACAAACACGTAGGTCTACCACGCCTAATTGTTACCATGAATATCAACTGATGGTACCAACAATCACCCTGACCCATCACAACAATTATTAGGTGTCACCATAGACAATAACCTTCATGTGACATACATATAACTAGATTAGCTGCTTTCATCAATAGAAAGCTAGGTCACTGTACAGAATTAAAGCCTTCCCAGCCCCTCCAGCTAAAGGTGCTATAGCTCGCTTTCACACCTTGTTGCAGCCCCTCTGTATGCATCCCCTACTCTCACATAAGGAACAAGACTGTCCTAACAAGCACTGGATTTGCTGCATCCATACTGCCAGGTTTACACTGTCCGCCTGTTAGGACACACATTATTGCATCAATCTAAATCAGTTTGGTTGGCTATCAATACCCAGCCTAATACAGTATGACCAACTGATTAAGTGGCCTATAAAATCCTGTATAGTCCAGACAATAATTCCTGCAACTTAAAATTACAATCACCCCCTATATAACAACCCTAGACCACTCTCGGGATCCTCTAACATTGTACCTACTAACTAGCGTAGTCTATTAACACAGCTACCCTCTCTTTGCAAATCCCACGTGAGATCCTAAACCTAATTTCCAGCTGATATTACCCCTAATGTCCACCTTAGGTCATTTAACAGTAGACCCAAAACAACATTTGTCATGTAACTGGCTATGTCAGTGTATCAGGCCTGGCTAACTCGGATGTGTAACCTGTGTGAACCACTGTACTGTGTAAATACAATTTAATCCTGGCTTGTGCTCAGGTCTAACATTAACCTGTGGAACATGTTGGACCTGCTTACTTATGTAATCTCTGTAAATAATCTGTTTGTACTATGTCATGCTAGTATTCTGTAATGCTGTATCTGCTACCCTCGTAGCTTGTCTCCACGGGCCTACCCTGGGAATGGACATGCATCCAGTTGGGCTATCCCTGTCAACATATGTAGGAAAAATAAATAAAGCAATACATGATATTACAGTGACGACAATACCAGTCAGACATTGACACACACTGACAGCATGCTGAACACACTGGGGCATACGTGGGGACTCAGACTAGCAGCCTGCCTGTGCATCACACACCTCCGCAGCTGGCACACAGGCATATGTTCCGTCAGAACAGAGCACATGCCACACATGGCACGCACATCCCTGTGCCACACACCCACAGCCTGTAGGGCTACACAACACACCTGCTACAGACGTGTCAGGTACCTGTCATGTGTGCTGCACTGGTGTCCCGCTCAACAGGCTGTATCTGGTGAAGGGCACGGTGATATGACTCAGGGGCACTATGGTCCACCACAGCACACATGCATACAGGTCAGACAGAGGCATGGACAGATATGACTCACTCATTGACCATGCCAGTGTGGCTGCCTGGGACATACCTCCCTGGACTACATGATAGGGAACATAGAATGGATCTCTCAGCATGTGGCACAGGCCAGTATGAGCCTGATGTTGGTTGCCAACATACTCTCCCCAGGTATTCTACCACTATATGTGGGAAGGCTGTTGTATGTCTACATTATGCTCAGTCTCCACTGTCATTCATAGGGTATCCACTGGCTGTCAACGTCTGCTTACATGCTAGGGAAGCCACATTGATGTTCACGGGTCATCTTGCACGTGACACACATGGCCCGATGTATACTGGCATGGCTCCTTGGTACACACATACTGCCTTATGCTGCAGGACATGGTTTACATAGCGACCTCCGTGGGTATCACACAGGTTAGGACACTAACAGTGCTGCTACACAACACAGCAGTGTACACCGGAGGATGCATGCACCAGACACTGCCCTCAGCACGGTGAACTGCAGTGTCTGTGCAGTACCAGATGCATGATTCATGGCTCACAGGTGTTACCCATCACTGACAGGTTATGCCCCTTACCATGCCTGTCGTCCCCTACACATGTACCACACATGGATAGGTGTGGTATCCCAAGTTAGCACAGATACACACACCTCCAGGTTGTTGGCACAGCACAAACCATCAGGGCCTACTCAGGTGCAGCTGACAGTGTGTCGGACTGCCATCTGGTTCATAGCATGGCACACACAACCCTCACATACACAGGAAGACCACCTATCCTCCATAACAACACCCGCAATATGACAGTCCCATGAACTGTGTTTATAAGGCCATACTGCATCCAGCCGAACATTGTGTGTGAGCATTACTGTAGCTACAACACTCTAGTTGAAGAGTTCACAGCATGTGGTCACCGACATGCAGTGGAATGACATGTTACCACTACCACAACAGGTGGGAACATACAGCACCTGTACATTGACTACATGTACACTATATGGGCCAGACCAGATGTGTATCCCCTGCTGTAGGTCTTTCACCATAGACACCCACACTGTATAGGGACATACCACATGCGGACCCTGCACAGTAGGACACACAGTCATATTGGTATACATTGCTAATACCATTTATCCACACAAAGCATGTGTCAGACATGGTAACTACTGCAGGTCACAGGTATTTCTGTGTATGTGTCACACACATACATCATGTGTGCAATGCCATTGCTGGGTTAGGCAATGGCATGCATTGGTATATGTACAAACACCCGCACAAGGTCATACTGTGTGACACAACCACACGTGATAGTTGTGGGTTACCCAAACATGCCTATCTGTACTCTGACGATGGTAATAGACACAGTAGCAGAGCACACTATTGGCATTACTAGCCAACCAGCCCTGTCTGGCTGTGCTGATAGTGTGGTGACATCCCCTGTGTTTACTGGTGGGGTATGCAGCATCTGGTGTATAGTAGTATTTGCCAAAAGGATCTGTTCCCTCACACTTGCATTTACACACACCCTACTACCCCCACACACATGCAAACTTGCCATATGCAGGATTCATTCCCCTACCTACCTATGTCATGACACGTGAGAGTGATGCATTAGCAAAGCGCACTGTTCGGTTTACTAGATAGTTCCTCGTCTCTGGCTATACTTAGAGGGTGCTGACAACATCAGTACTTTGAAAGGGTAATGTGCATCAGGTAGTGTGATCTCCTGATTGCCAAAACTAACATGTTTTTCAGACGGAAATGCACACACACAAACTCCCCACATCCAAACACACACACATGCCATTTACAGGTTTCAAATTCCTACCTAACTACATTACGATACTCGGGAGAGACGCATTAGCAGAGTGCGCTATTCACATTACTGGGAGGCTTCCCTTCCCCTGCTGTACTTATAGGGTGCTGACATCATCTGTGTTAAGAAAGGGGCGTCTGCATCCTGTAGTGTGTTCTCCCAGTTGGCAAAAGGAACATTTTCCTCATACATATCTGCACACACACACTACCACAATAACCCCCATCCAAAACCCACATCACACACTTGGCATCTGCAGGATTCAAACCACTACCTAACTATGTTATGACACATAAGACAGATGCATTAGCAGAGCGCGCTATTCACATTACTGGGAGGCTTCCCTTCTCCTGCTGTACTTATAGGATGCTGACATCATCTGTGTTAAGAAAGGGGCGTGTGCATCCTGTAGTGTGTTCTCCCAGTTGGCTAAAGGAACATTTCCCTCTCACAGCCTTTCACACACACAAACCCCACTCACCCACACACATACACACACACTGAGCATTTGCAGGATTCGAACCCCTACCTAACTATATTATGACACTTGAGGGCGACGCATTAGCAGAGCGCACTATCCGAATTACTGGGCATCTGTTCTACACCTGTAGTATTTTAGGGTGCTGACATCATCACATGTGGTTGTCTTACTACCTGTCAGGTGATAGCATGTATATGCATATGCAGCCACCACATCAGGGTCAGATTGCACCGCACTGGCAGGTTATGTTCTAT
>NC_056729.1:311629350-311691850 GCF_019279795.1 Protopterus annectens
AGGAAGCTAATATGTTGAAATCAAGAACTTAAGATGATAGTTAATATTTACAAATCGTGACATACCTTTCTGCCGTTCCTTTATCAAAAGGCATGGTAAAATATTTGTTAAGTTGGCAAAATCTATGACGTGGGCAAGCTTAAAACAGAGGCATAAATACTAGATAAAAAGTGTTACATTTCTCTAAACTTGTACTGGTACAGAGTAAATGTGGTTTAAAGTTGCTGAGACCCTCTCCTTAGCATCAAAGTCCCTGATTGCTTTTCCTGATTGAAATCGCTGACCCTGCAATAAGAGTGCTGGCCATGAGGCATTGCATATAGGCTCATCTCTTTTATCCATAGTTATGTGCCTGTGATGTTAATAAGGGAATGCTGGGGTGAAGACTCCAGCAAAGGAATGCTTTCTTAGGAGTTCTGTCAACCTGAAACTTCTACCAGTTTGTTTCATCCTGTTAAACTTTCATGGAAGTTTGAAAAGGGTGAAATATAAGGAAAACTATAAGGGCACACTACACACATATTAAAGCCCCAAGGAGAATCAGTTTTATCCACAAGTTGCACTACAGGGGCATACAAAAACAAAACAAAAAAAAACATTTTATAAGCATAAAAACACTAAATAAGTTCCAGTTACTGATCTGATAAGAGAGCACACATGCCATTAAAGGCATTCAGCAAAGTAATCTTACTATACACTAGGGATGTACGCTTCTCAGGCTATAAACCTACTTTTCATGTCTAATTTGCATCCAGTGTAGATATTTTGCTTTTGTGGAGTGTTATGCATGCTTTTTTTTCCCTTCAGAAATACTGACTGAGGCATATGATTCATTTTCTAAGCATGCTTCACTCTAAGCATATGCTAACTAGTTAATCAAAAGAGGAAGCACACAGCATAACATGAAACGTTTGCTAAGAGTAGCAGAAGAGCTTAGTCCTTGTGAAAGCTGCAGGAAACAAAGGAGTGTGATAAACAACTTGTTCACGTCTCATTCTGATGGTTAGATGAAACATGATAAAGATGATGTAAAATAGTGAGAGGCATTAAATGCTAGGCTGTAACGCTAAGTCAATCATACAATATTGAGATTTTTCACCAAAAGTATTGGCCTGTTCTTTAGGAGAAAAGGCTGTAAAAATTAAAAGATTGATGAAAGGGAAAAGCATTGACATTAAGAAAGCAGAGGTGGCATACAATACTTATTGTAATTGGTAAATACAAAATGGACAGTGGCTTTAAATTATCAGATTTTCTCTCTGACTACAAGGGTTGTTATTTATATTGCTTAAAGTTCATAGGCAAGTGTTACAAACCTGTACAGCAGGAAAATTTGAAAAGGTCAGTATATTAAGTGCCAGAGAACTAATGAGGTATGAAGTAGACATTGAATAATACCAACTATCTGAGCAAAAGGACTGCATACATAATTAAAGAGATGTGCAGTGCCGTTAAGAGAAGCAGCACTCTGCTGATTTACTGTGAGAGCAGCAATATAGTGGGTCATGTGACTGGTGAGATGGGTGTAACATATGGGTTGAAAGGAGGGGGAGTGGTATTTTTTTAGGGCATGTGCCCCTTTTTAAACATGTAGAAAAGAAGTGTAGGTGAAGTAGTGAGGGATGGTTGTAGAACGGATAGAGGGAGAATAGCAAATAACAGAAGTAGATAAACCAAATACAGGCTGAGAAAAACAGGGATGATAATCACAGCAGAGATTTATGGGAGAGTGAAAGGACACAGACATGCAAAGAGTGGAAAGGTGGTAATGTGGAAGGTTGGCCAACCAGCAGGGAATCAAGGGTGAGACTTAAGAGAGGGAACCACCATTATTTGGAATGTGCATTGTCTTGCCATAGCTGGATGCCAAGCTACCCAGAAGGCAACAAACTCAGACATCACTCATTTGGGTGGCCAGTGTTATGGTTTGGATGTTCTCCAGTTGCATGAGGGGTGAGGCTTGCCAGTTGCATAACTGCACAAGCCCAGAGGTGGTCCACATTGCCAAAGTGAATATGCAGTGGCCACTGCACCTTCACAGCCATGTGACTCTGCAACTAACATTAGTAAACAAGGTGCAAACCCTTCTAGACCAAATTCAGATGAGGAGACCCCCCCACCCTAAGGTGTGGACATGAGGGCGCCAGTTAACCCTCCAGTTTACCTGCTTGCTTTCTTGCTAAGAGACAGACCTGATAGACACTGGTGACTCAGTACCTTGTGCACTGGGAATGTACAGACAGATTAGTGTAGTTTCACCTCCTCCTCCTTTTTAAAAAGTGCACCTGCACTTATGTTGCACAGATAATCACACTTGTACAGTGAACTGGCACAGATATCATAACATCAAAGGACCCAACACAAAGAAACTGAAAAACTGGAAACTAGATAAAAATCCAATGACCACTTAGAAACAAGTGTATTAGCGCTTTCATTCACTATTTATTTGGTGAACTTCTTCAGAAAAAACATCTGTCTAACCCTTGCTTCCTTTTATATAAAATCATATAGGAAATGACCTCATCAATCAAAAATATGTCTTTGTACATAAAGCCAAAAAATATTAACTACATGTTGAAGAATTCATACACTTATGTACTAGTATATTATGAACATTTTATAAACATCTATAAAATGTTTATAATATACTAGTATATAAGTGTATGAATTCTTCAACATGTAGTTAATATTTTTTATAAAAGGAAGTAAGGGTTAGACAGATGTTTTTTCTGAAGAAGTTCACCAAATAAATAGTGAATGAAAGCGCTAATACAATTGTTTCTAAGTGGTCATTGGATTTGCATCTAGATTCCAGTTTTTCAGATATCATAACATCCCACTAACAGGAGGGTTGTTCCTTCCTATGGCACCCAACCATTTTTTTTGCCTTTCCTCTTAAAAATGGCAAACAAAGTATACTCTGAATTGTACATGTAAAACAATTCTGATAGGAGAAGACAACAATACAAAAATAATACTTAACAACTCTGCATCCCATGGGTAAAACAGGTCAGTATTACACCACTTCAGATTACTTCATCAGTGCTTGCAATGCTCAGCAAAATGGACAACGTCAGTGTCATCACTAATTATTTTTTCAAGTTCATGCAAGGCATTGACCTTCTACGATGGGTCATCAGACTAATCCATCAAATGCTCCTCAAAGATCCTGTGCATAATAAATAGGAAAATATTACCCCCCAGCACACCATACAGGGGCCCTACATTCCACAGTGCCTGGAATAATCATGGCCCCTCACTGACGAAGTTCTTCTTAAGGAGCAAACTGCAGTTGCATTCGCACAGAGACATGTTTGTGGATCATGTGTCATGTGAGGTAACACTATACAGTGGCAGTAGTGTATATAACCAGAGCTGCAGAGTAATGGTAAGAATGGATGTAATGCTACAGTTGGGACTATAGGCATATGCATAACATATGCATGACCATATTGGTCACATGCGTTATGGACACCATTACGTCCACAGTTGCCACTGGTATGTTTACGTATTACAATTTGATAGGTCAGTGACTCAGAAACGGGTGCACTGAGAAGCTTCATTTGCATAACAACTACACTAATTGATCCTTGTTATAGACTCATAAGATCATAGGTGATTACTAGACTAACAACATCAGGGGTTGTTTTAAGTTTATCAGTGCTTCCCAAATATATCTGATAAGTTTTATTACCCTAGGGTTATTGCAAAGTGCATATGCCAGCTTGGGCATGGGTGGTGATGCATTTACAAGCTACCTCTGCCTTCTAGAGACCTAAGTACTAGACCAAGGATAAATTTCCAATTACCCATCCATTGATTCAAGTTACTCTTGAATTGGGTTAGAAAGGAGCTCTGCTTCACATGAATGGGAAACTGTTATAGAAAAGGTTTAGTCTCTGAGAGAGATACCTGTACCGCCAGCATGTCCTATTTATGTTGCAGACAAGGTTTAGGCCTTAAAGCAGGTAATTATGATGCTATTTGTTTTGGATATGTGCAACAGTTTTCCAGATGGGGATGTCATTATGCTTTGTAGGCCAGGCAGAATTTATATGTCAGTAGTCTGTAGGAGACTAACTACAGGGATAGGGCTTTGAGGCTATCTGCATAGGACATGTATTCTTTTTGTGAGGGACCTCTGTAGATGTTACAGTTGTTGCTTATGCCAAGTCAGATGCGTATTGCATGGAGTGCTGTACTCAGAAAAAGGTCTGATGAGGCTGAGTACGTTGGAAGAATAACCCTAGATGCCACACATTTGCTTGTAGGTTTCAAAACATAGAATGATGTCCAAACTACCATAGACACATGACAGCCAAAGGCTATATTACTATCTGCACATTCCAAAACCCATGAATATTGGATCTACTCTTAGGAGAATAATTTCAATGTAATAGTTCCCAGTGCTAACCATATCCCCAATGTATACTATCATGCATTTCTTGGAACTGAGTTTTAGACTGTGGTGTTTCTGGCACCAGTTATTAGACCGTATCAGGTCTTCTTGGAGGCTATTTACATCTTTGGGAGATTCTATCACTGTGCCTAATGTGTAGTCATCTGTAAACATGGTTAGCTAGATGCCCTTGATGTTGGCTTTGCCTTCAGAGAAGTAGATGTCAAAAAGGAATGTCCCCTTCACTGACCTTTGAGGGTTTCTGCTAGTGACTGGCCCCTTTGTGGAGGTAGGCTCCCCAATTTTAACATCTTGTATCCTATCTGTCTGCCAGCTAGCTATCCAGCAGGTGACACGGGGTTTATTCCTTATTTCATGAGTTTATCTAAAGTACCTTACTGGGGTATTGTGAAAAAAGTCAAGGTAGACAATATGCAGTGATTCCCCTAGTCCATTGCTTTATTGTCTTTCTTGAAGTAGTCCAGCAGGTTGAGTAGGCATGACCTGCCCTAGAAGAAACCAGATTGGGTTGGATCCTTTGTCTGAAGGTTTCCTATGTCATTGTTTATCACAGACATGATAGTTCTTTACATGGT
This sequence comes from Protopterus annectens, assembly GCF_019279795.1. Taxonomy (NCBI): domain Eukaryota; kingdom Metazoa; phylum Chordata; order Ceratodontiformes; family Protopteridae; genus Protopterus; species Protopterus annectens. The sequence continues at coordinate 311,634,346 of NC_056729.1, forward strand.
TTTGCATAGGAAACTAGTCAGACATATGAGTTTGTACCTACTCCTGTCCATAAATAGTCCACTCTTGTGTTGTGGGATGATAGTTACAGTCTTCCAATTCCTTGTCATAAAGCCCATCTGGAGACTACGGATAAATAGTGGTACTAGTGGGCCTGATAGATCTTGTTTTGTGCTATTAAGGAGACATTCTGTGATATTATCAGGCCAATCCATGTAGTGTTCTTGGCTTTGTACACTGTATTGAGGACCTGTTCCCTAGTGATAGTTGGAGGAGTTATGGTTTAAGGGATTTCCTGAAGGGTGTCTGAGTTGAAGAGGGGGGGGGGGTGAAACTGATGACCAGTATATGCCATCAACACCATTTTGTGTAGCAATTAACATTACCATACATGTGTGGAGTATAGGAATTTCAGTAAAGATTCTGTAGATTTGCAAATTCACAAAATTATGGAATGAGTCTGGGAAATGTTGACTCCATATGTGCCTCTTTCAGAAACACTACAATGAAAATCTATTATGCTTCCACAATCCTTGTATTCCATGTCTTTGGAATGGTCCAAATAGCGAGGGGAGACAGACCATCCTAAATAAGACTCCACAGACCACTTGTGAGATAACAGGTCTGTAGGCAAGTACTAGGCTAGTTGTCCTTGAGGGCCTTTTAAGCCTTTTCCAGCTTCCTTTTTTGTGCTTGAAATAACATACCCCATTGGGTTATCGATTGGCCTTACCCATCCTTTGGTCGATAATTATATAATCATATATTGCACCAAACGAGAATAACTGGAATCATACCATAGATAATTTGAGGGGACCCATGCATGGGATAAAGCATTTGTGAGTCGCCTTTGTCCATTAGTAGTACAGGATGCAGGCCTGGTGTAAATTTTCTGTTTGTTATCTATAGATCTAAGTTGCATTAAAATATGGACAGAGATGAACTTTGTTTTATGTGGATGGGGAGTGTGTTGACATTGCAGAAGAGGTTTATATCCCTAGACTGAATATTTCTGATACCATTTGACTTCCCAATGTGTAGCAAATCCATCAGTGTTAGGTCAGAGGATGCCTTGTATTCCAGATACTGGTAACCTCCTAGCAGTCTGTAGGATACCAAGTATAGTGACAGAGCTTTGAGACAATCCACATAGGACTTGTTGTTTAGGACTTGTATCCTTTTAATGAGGAATCTCTGAGGATGTTGGTATTGTTGCAAGTGTCTGGACAGATACATGTCAAAGTGGGAATTATATTCAGTGATTGGCCTAATGATGGCTGAATAAAGTGGGGAGGGGACAATGACATTCCCTAGAGCTAGACACAATACCTTTGTCTATAACATCACTGTCACCTGTGGGCACATAGCCTGATAATTCAAGCTGTGCATACCATACAGGTTGTGATCAAAGGCTATCATTTGCCTGAACCCTGATCAGGCTGGTCATGCATATTACCATAGTTCTAACCCTTCACTTTCATTTATGAGCACACAGCCTGCCATTACCACACATGGGTGATGGCTAGTTTGCAGGCAGTAATGCTCATCAGGTTACCAGGGTGAATGCTCATGGTCCTGATTTTTTACCTTTTCTCTATCATGGACCACATCAAGCCCCAGCAATAAGGGATCTACACAGTGGACACCCCCAAAGGTAACATCAAGGTAGCTTTACCCTCCCATTGGGAAATGTGATTCCCTGACTCTCCACCAACTCCCACTATATGTGGCTATTGTGCGCCACTTCCCATGACCACAAAACATTTTCAATCCATTGCAGTCATGTTTTATTCTGTTCTCTCTACCTAGGCAAGTGATGATGACTCTTCCCTGCCCACCTTCCTACGTCTGTAGATATGGTTGTGTCTGATGCACATCATGCACAATCAATGCACTGTCCTGTAGATCCTGAGTGTGATAAGTGACCATTTGTTCCGTGCTGACTCTGTCATAGCCAATAATTGTGAACCAGATTCCACTTCTTTGCCAGTGCTAAAATATACTATTTCTGCCCTGCCCAAAGTGTAATACTGCTGCTTTAAGTTCCTTACATGATTCTCCATCCTGCTCTCTTCTGCTACTGGGATAAATGATATTAAAGGCACTGCCAAGATGCTTACATGCCCTTTCATCTGTTTTTGCAATGTCATGCTGTGTGACGTGGCACAATCAACAGAAATCTTGATGCAGATGCCTAGACTGTATTATAGTGCCCCTTCTAACATATCTAGGCAATGTAAGTTCCTGCAATCTCTCTCTCTCTCCCTGTCACTCCAGTTTCTTTAGGGTGTCTGTATAATCTGCATTATAGGCAATTTCTTGCAAGTGTGGATTGTGCATGGGGGTGGGGTTCATCAACAAGGGATCTAGTACATATCCATTATCATATGCAACAAATAACAGGCAATATAGTATATGATGTTTGCTCCCTGCTTGTACAGTACCTGTGTGTACAGACCTGCCTACCCAGTATGTGTGTACACCTCCCTCCAGATGACTCTTTATGAAATTCCCCAACAAGAGCCTTTGCTATTTTGGGGGCATTTGCCAAAAGACGAGAATCATCAAAACTGCCATTTGGTTTATAGATACATTATAAATAATGTCATGAACATTACAAGCCACCTGACAGCTAAAGGAATACAACTATATGTTGTTAATGTACTGCATTTCTCTGAACCAGAAATGTGTGTGTGCGTGTGTGCGTGTGTGTGTGTGTGTGTGTGTGTGTGTGTGTGTGTGTGTGTGTGTGTGTGTGTGTGTGTGTGTGTGTGTGTGTGTGTGTGTGTATGTGTGAGTGTGTGTGTAATCTATGTCTCACTGGACATCAGGAAGATATGCTATATCATAATATGCCTACACAGAACTGTTTCTTTTGTCTGTAGTTCCTGGGAACCAGATATGCCCCTTTACATACTATAAAATAATGCTGAGAAATGTTTTCCAAGAAAGGTTCCTGTAGTTAAGATAGCTAAAACTATACATGCCATAATATCCAAATAAAGGTGTATGTTATGCACCCCCTTTATTCTTCTTTCCGGAGGCTCAAATTAAAAAGACCCTTTACAGTCTCTTGTTCATATGGGAATGGTCCACTGCCTTCAAATCTGTGTGCTTGTAATATGTCATATGGGTTGTACCTCGGATCTATATTATCTTATTGAAAACTGAATTCGCTGAACTGCATTTACATTGGAAATGTTGCTCAGTGAATTTGCTCTTGTAGGGGGCTGCGTCCCCCACACCCCCCACTAATTATATACACCAACTCTGAGAACACACTACAGTGAGGAAAGGGCTAATTTTCCAATCCTCACTCTACCACGGTTTCACTATTATCAATTCGCTGAACTGCATTTCTGATATAGATGCAGTTCAGTGAATTCAGTTTTTGAGGATATAATATAGACCCCTGTACCTCCTGTGTTGGCACAGATGGCCATAAGGCACAGTATTGTGGGAAATGAAGTCAGTGGTACTTGATATCATAATGTGGTTAAGCTACTGCTGCTAATACTGGCATTATTTCTCTGATGTAGACTATGATTCTCAGTGTGAAATAGTGAGTACGTGTTGCGGTACAATGGAACCATTGGTTCATTATTATATTGCTGTTTTGAATGCCATTATTTGAATACTCCGTATCACTTTTTTGTGTGAATCTCATTTCCATACCAGTAAGCACTCATTAACATATATTGTATACTGCATGATTTTGTCACTTCTTACATGACTTCTCTGTATCTTAAAACTCCACACACACTCTCTGTATTCATGCAGCCCATACTAATTTTTGTTCCGCAAAGCACTGTGGTTTCTTTGATTCCTGGCCATAATGCTGGAGGTTGGCTTAGCTCAAAAAGATTCTTCAGTAGTGTTTTTTAGTGTTTGATCAAATCACTTTATGAAACATATTTGGGGTTGAATGCATAGAAAATAACGGCTTTTAGTCCACTGGAATGGAAGATTATATGAGTTGTAATAGTAACCAAAACAGCATAGGTTCGACAATTTCAGTTCTTCTAACTTGTATAATTCTCCCCAAAGCAATCCATGATAATAGGGGCAAGAATAAGAACAGAAAAATAATACCAGGAAATGGTTTGGGCTGTAAAGAAAATTAAAGATAATCCCCAGGAATTAATAAAATCCATGTATGCACAGTGTAGAGCCTACATGGAATGTTACCATGTCTGTGTACATGGTTCCCCCTTGGCAGCATGCCATGCATATTAATGAGAACTGAGGAACATGGGTATTGAATCAGTGTAGGCAGAGGTGCAGTGCTAATCGTGTCCACAGATGAGTCCCCAGTCTGTCATTTACCTTTACTATTATTTGTTTATTTTTTTTAATAAAAAAGCATGTTTGTGCAGTGTGGCACGGAGCGTAGCAATGCTAAGCAGTGCCCACAGATAAGATAGCAGACAACTGCCAGACATCTAAAAATAGAAACTGGATGTATTTAATTATTTATTTAAAAGTATGATTAAACATATCTGATCATGTTTGCATGGTATGGCATGGTGCTCAGCACTGCTTATAGGTAGCTCTGTGTTATATGTTAAGGTACACCTGATGTCTGAATATCCATGTAGCTTAATGGGTAGAGTCACAACTCTATGTGTAGTAAGTCTAGGGTTTGAATACATGGATGGCAAATAAGTATTTAATTTTAATATACATATTTTTGCAGACTTATTTAAAATATGGCCCTGCTGCGCTCTGCTAGGATCTGCTCAACTGTGCTTAGACCTGCTAAGCACCACGTAAACATGATAACTTCTGCTAATGTTTATGCACTGCTTGGCTGGTTTGCATGCTGCTAAGCTCCACTAAGACTCTGGTTCTGCAAGTTTTCACATGTCTTAGCTCATCTGCACTAATTTGTGCAGTACTAAGTGATGCGGCGCTTTTTTGGATGTTGCTCAATGACATGTAAGGGTGGGAAAAAAGCCTATATTAAGCCCAATCGGTGGGAATACAGCAGAATCCATTGCAGTTCTGTATTTGAAGGGTATTATGGCTGGTGTTGGTGAAGGTGCACACTTTTGAGCACAGCGTTAGGGCATTCTGTAGTCCAGGGTAATGGTTGGACTCCTAGTTAAAAGCCATGATGACTGGCTGATGCAGGGAGGTGTCCAGGGCTTAGAGCATATAGCAGAGGCCTGGGACCAGCTGGCCTGAGAACTCAGCACTGTTTCTAGTATCCTCTGCACAGGTGAGTAGTGTCGACACCATCATGACAACCTGAAACGTTGAAAGGGGGATCTCTTGGACACCTGGGTTTAAAAAGCTTGGACAGGGATTGCCTCACAACTATGTAAGTAATTTTAATTCTGCTTCACCAATATCTAATCTGAATGTCCACAAAACTGGTATGCATAATAATGTGCTTCTCTCCCAACATCTCCAGAGGAGAAGTCTCGCAATGTCTAGTTGCACTCTGGGCATCTGGCCAGGATGTTCCATGAATTGGTGACTATGGACGTAACTAACTGTTGTGAAATAAGTAAGAAAGGGTAAAGCATTAACTGGATTAAAGTATATACAATGAAGCCTGCAGTGCAATAAATGTGAAATTAGTGCTGTATTGCAAGAAATGAATAATGCCAACTGTTGTGCAATAAAAATACAAAATAATACCAGTAACTGCATTAAGGTATCTACAATAAAGTCTATAGTGCAATAATTGTGGAATTAGAGCTGTTTTGCAATAAATAAATAATGCCAACTGTTCTGCAATGAAGCATGAATCAATACCAATAACACCAAGGAAAATGGTATACATCAGGATTTTCTTGTTTTAACCATTGAAGTAGAGCTGTATATATTCAGGTTGTAAGGTAAGGTGCTGTACTCAAGTATAAAGCACCTCCAAAATCAAGACCTTTTCAGTTCCCAAGCAGGTGCCCGGACCGGTGGAACCAGCCATAAAACAAACTTCTACAACAAGTGGGGAGAAAGCTAAACAAAAAGCAAAACAAACATCAAGGAAGGGATCTCTCTACATGACTAGCAAAAAAACTCCTCTCATCAAAATCATCAAAAGCCAAACACTACCAAAAAAATAAAAAATCCAACAAAAGACAATCATAAAGCATAAACAGCCTTCTTTAGCATAAACTAGAAACCTGCGGCCCAGATAGAGAATATGCTAGTCCAAAATGATAAAAAAGAAAAATCAAAAAACCAAACAAAACATACAACACATACTGGCAGACAGGTTCAGTGCAAATTCTCCCTCCCCCAAAAGGAAATATTTATCCCACCAGAGTCTAGCCTCCCAAACATGTCTCAGATGCCCAGGTGAGAGCTGCTCTCTAAAAAAAAAAAAAAATCAGCAAAACACAGGATCGTGTCCCCGGCGGGTGTGCTACATCTAACTCAATGAGGAAACTAAACCACCACAGGAAATGCTGTTTTTTCTACTCTACTACATACATCTCATTAATAAAAAATGATGGCAACTGTGGTCCCACTCCACTGGCAACTGTGCTGGACTCCCCTGTGCTTGGAAATTACCTCAGCAACTGAAGCTTGTCTGCAAAGCTATGGCCTGGAGAGGAATGGAACAATCATAAAAAGACACAAGAACAATACAGACACTGGGGACCCTCTAATTTGGTTTTGTCAAGGGGCAGATCTCTTGAACTGAACTGACTTTTCTTTTCAGTAAACTTACTAAGGATGATGAGGTAAAGTTGGTTCACAGACACAGCCTACCTTCACCAAGCTTCTTGCACAATACCCAACACCCCACAATACCCCCATAGAGCATCAGCCAAAAAAGCACCCCCATGATGTAATCACAAGACACACAAGATGGGTTGCAAACTAAGAACAGGACAGAACACAGGGGGGTATGGTGTCAGAACGGTCGGACTCTAAGCCGGCGGTCCCGGTGTCCCAGTCCGGTCAGTCCTGGCCCTCTTGTTGGCATTTATTTTTTTGAGGCAAAGGCCTGGGAGGGGGATTGACAAAATTTAAAAATGACTGACTGCAAATGACCATACCATAATTGAACCCCATCAGACACAGACATCCTCCATCCTCCAGAAAGGTGATGGATAACTGGTGCCAGAGCCATGGCCAATGCCAAAAATGTATAAAAATGCTTTATAGGAAATGGGAAAAACCAAATAACACCCCATAGGTGGTGTAATCCATTAATACACGGAGAAACGGAAGAAGTTATCGGGACCAAGGGTTGACAGTAACCTCTTTGACACTACATTGCCAAGCCAGTTAAGACCTTCTACATTGGAAGACCTTCCATGAAGAAGTGATCATGAAGACATCCAGAGAGGATCATTGTATTGTGTACTGTATCAGACCAATGACTGAGATTGTTGAGTACAACGCAATGTGATCAGTACAATTACCCCAGCACCCGGAAAGTTGGAAAAACCCCAAAAGTTCCTCACCAAAAGGATAAAGAGGGCTCATCACATGTCATATCAGATGCCCGACTGAAGAAAGCCAGCTCTATTCAGTTGCATACTGCTCAGAGGATCTGTGTCTGATCAAGGCCATGTCCAACCCGACAGGAATTAATGGACATGCTCCACAAAAAAAAAATCCTCCCAGAGCCACGAGAGCAAGAGACTTAAAACCTCAACACGATATAAATAGGACATGCTGGAGGGACAGATTCATCACCCAGGAACTCCTACACTATACCAGATGAATCCCAGTCCATGCAGATGCCCCCCACTGACTCCTGACTGAGAAATCTTGTGAGTGGATGAGTGGATGATCGTTTACCCGGGGAAATCTCAATGTATCACTGCTGGACAGAGACACAGCAAACTAATGGGTATAGTATTCTATTCTCATCCTAAGGGGTGGTGAAAGCCACACACACTCTGGCTAGGCTTATAAATGCCCTAGGGCAGATAGCCTAGTATGAACCTATGAACCTATGAACCTATAACAATGTAATAACTGTAGAAAGCAAATCTAATAGCTGCCAGTTGTATTGTTTAACACATATAGCACTGTTCAAGACTGTCTGTAGGCCAATATTGTTCACATAATGCTCTGTCATCCACAAACATCAGGCAAGCAAGGTATATGGGTGAGCCACTCCATGATCTGATATTGTTTCTTGACTTCACAGATATTTCAACCCACTGAAAATAAAGTTTGTACTCCAGCATTGTTAGACTGATATACCACAACTACTCTCTGCATTCTTCTTTTATATCTAGGATGTGTGTTCTACTGTTACTGCAGTCTAATATAACACTGTAGCAGTACTGCCAGGCCATATTCTGGTTCCAGGTAAGCTCTAGACAAATGTCAGTCAGTTAGTAATCAGCAGTGACTCAGCAGTTTAGTTTGTTAAATGCTCTGTATATAGTACATTTTGCCACGCACAGACTAGCATTCAAATCCATAGCTAGGTAGCACTAAATATTACAGTAGCAATCATATTGAGACTGCTGCATATCTACAAGTCAAGCTCCACTCTAGTAACCCGCACGTGAGACCTCAACCCGGTCCGTGACATCAATAGGACTTGGTGGGACAGATTTGTGTCCCAGGGACTCCCCCTTTTGTGGAATAGACTCCCTCTCCATGTACAGCAGAGTACCACATTAAACCTTTTTAAGCACAACCTGGATAACTGGATGGGAAACAGAAAATACACCCCTGTGATTCCACCTATGTCCCTGCTGGACAGTGGCATAGGGTGCTAACTTGTTGGAACATGGGCTAAATTCTTGGCTCGGCTTGTAAGGGCCTCAGGGCCAATAGCCTAGTCACTTCCTATGATCTTATGATCCTATGTAATGCTCACAAATTCTCTCTTCACAAGGCCTACAGGTAAATGGGTGAGGTAACCCATGTTATGAGTAGAGAATTGTATGTTTAGATTTCCCAGACTGTTGACACCATTAGTAAGAATGTGAAAAATTAGCAAAGTGCAGTCAGAAATAATATGTGTAATCCTGGTATGGCTGCATGACTGGAATGTCTGTTAAAAGTTGCTGCAGTCGCAGTCACTGCTATTGAGCTCTATTCCCATGCCTGCCAACCAAGGCATGACTGCTGTTTAGTGTCTGTACTGTACACATACATGTCTCTCAAGTATCATGATTTCACATTATATAATTAATATTGCATAATCTGCCTGCTACAGAAATACCATGATAATGAGTATCTAGATTGCACAGTATTACCATTTCAACCCGCAGAACACCTTGGTAGTTATATAGGTCCACTTAATGTGCAAGTGTTCAGTGTAGGTGTGTACCCGCAGTCATCACCATTTGGCCTATAGTGTCCCGTGCATATAGCTTAAGAGGTATGTAAGTGTTACATCAGCTACAGGAGACTTGTACTCACTGTAAACATACAGAAAATACTGTTGTCAATGAAGTAAGCTGCAATGTTACTAATGGACTGAATTTCTCTCACTCCCCACCCCTTAACTTCATTTATTTATTACTGTTATTAATTGGTTATGGTTTACTATTAACATATGTTGTTACATTAACTGTTTTTGGGGCATGTGTTATTATTGTTATGTATTATAATGGATGCACATTGACATATCTTGTTAAATTACCTATTTTGTTGGCCTTATGCTGTAACTTTTACTGATATGCTGTTATACTGACTGTTCTGTTACTTATTGTTGTGTTGCACGTAATTTGCATTCATATGTAATTGTATTTCCAATGTTCTGCCATGCTGTTATTACTAACAATCTTTTGTTAATAACTAACCTATACTTATTGCTATACCTCCATTACCACAACACTTCGAGGTAAGCCGGTTCCTGGTGATCCTCCTACCTGGCCTCAACTGGCTGCAGCACCGGGTGCTAGCAAGTCTGGGACCCAGACTGGTTGTGCCACCTTCACTGCCCCTGCACCACCTGTGGCATTGGGTGGAACCGCCTCAGTGGACCGGACCTGGCCTCCCCCTGGGAGTGGTAGTGGAGGAGCTGCAGTCACCCAGGATCAACTGCTGGTCATGGTACACAAGATTGTTCATCGGAACTATGAATGCCACCTGCAACAGATTAAGAGAATGCTGGCTGACCTGGTGCCCAGCCTCCAGCATCTCCACTCTCGGGGCAGTGAAGAAGCAGTGTTGACTTCCCATGGGTGTGGATGTGATTCATGCTGCTGCTGTCTGTAGGCATGTGCAACTTGGTTCCACAAAACCATCCCCAACTAAGGTGTTTACCTCCCTCATGTGTCACACACAGCTCCTGTCTGCTGTCTTGTTTGTCTGTTTGTCTACAAATGCATCCTCTCCTACCCAACTTACCTCCCCACACTTACCTATGTCCCTTCCCCTACATTCCAGTCTCACCTAAAAAGAAAAATGGGCACGTGTCCTAAAAAAAATCACCCCATACATAGCTCTCCATGTTGCACACATGTCCACTGGACACTACTAGTCTGGTCTAATTGGCTTGACAGCACAGTTATGTTATCCTCACCCCTATCTCTGGGGGTTGAGAGTCCAAATTCATTTACAAAATCTGTCAAAATGCACAGCTGCTGTACAAGATATGGATAGCTATGGGTCTTTCCTACAACCTTCCTGCACATACCTAACTACCTTTCACTATGTTTTCCCCCTGCTTGCCCCATTTATCCATTTTCCTATCACCCACTTTTTCTTTTGTTTATATATTTTTAGAGTGGGTTTGCGTGCAGCTAAGTGAAGCGGTGGGGCACTTTAATGATGAAATGTGTTTATTACATTGTTAGACGCATGTACAAAATGAACACCTCTGCCAAGTTTCAAACCCAGGCCCCTCCTACCTACAGTACACTGCATTAATCCACCATGCCACACAGATCAGATGACAAACAGGTGTTTCCAGCAAAGCATACTGATTGCCACTTACAGTCATTAGGCATGTAACTGAAATAAAAACTAATGGGAAAAATACAGTCATTAGGCATGTAACTGAAATAAAAACTAATGGGAAAAAATGGGAGTGTATCTTGGATTCTGGTGCAATAATACACCAGTAGATAGCCAAAGACATAATAATGGATGTAAGTAAGGCCTGTGATAGCAGGTATAGGTTCCCTTTTATCAGCAACTTGTGGAAAGACACCTGCTAAGACAGCAATGGCAAAGCACATGTGCAACTGGGACCATGGTGCACAAATACAGCCATATAAAGCCATGCACATACTGATGAATGTAGAAATGTTTCTCACAGCCTCTATATGTGTACATATATCTTGCAAATACATATGCTTTTTGCAGTGACTCAGTGGTGTAGGCTGTCAAATGCCTTGCATGCAGTGCATTTTGCCACACACAGTCCTGGGTTCAAATACAGTTTTATCTAGCAGTTCAATTACATTATTGTGAAGACAGCAAGTAATGACTGAGTCTTGTGATCCTAATCTGCACAGGTTACTGCTAGTTAATGAACTGCTACACACTTTTGCAAGTCAGAGGCCTGCAGGTAGGGACACACTACACATATCCTTATAGCCTAACAATATGTTGCCTACTACTCTGTTATTAGCACCGATGTATAACAGATGTATATTATGTACATGCCTCAATTGGACTGTACAGGGTACCCTTACCCTAGCTCTGCCATAAAAACAGAGCTGACACAGCTGCCACAGTTACATGTACAGCTTGCTGCACTCACAAGTCTCCACACTCCCCCCATGTGTGCTATGCTGCAGCTGTTTCTGCAGCCTGTAACATACACAGCTGTATGTAAAGGTAGCTGATACAGACCTACCATACCTCCCAACCTGCTAGAACAAGGGATTCAGACACAGTCATATGTAATGAGGGTGTAAGGCCCACAGATAGAGACATGTGCAATGGTTTGCCCCTACAAAGATAGGCCTATCTTAGATCTATGATAATGATAGAATAACAGCTATTGCATTAGCATGCATATTCTGATGGATATGAAGTCTGACACTCAAATGTGTCTCTTTCCTTACTGACCTCAACCCACAATGTTTGCCAGTGAACTGCTAGATGACCACTATGTCATGGGACACTGACCACACATATGAGGTGAAACTGTGGACATAGACTATAAATCTCTACAGTTGACAGTTATGGTACCTCCCCTCTGTGATGCTGTAGTTGCCACACTTCAGTGATGTCCATCTTAACAACTAAGAAAAGGGCCCAGGTCTACATGAAGGCCAGCAGCAAAGTTCAAGAAAGGAGTATTGCACTTCAGCAGGTAATAGTTTCTCCTTATAATAGGATGTGGATGGGAGGATGGAGGTATGGGTAATAGAGACTACAATAGTAAGCCTGTCTTAGATCTATGATAATGCTGTGTCAGTGATACTCTGCTATCCTATACCTACAGGCATGTCTCTCAACTGTCCCAGATTTTTAATCACTTCTCATGTATGTCCCTCTCAATCCCTCCTACACTGGTTGGCCATTGTAGGAAAGCTGGTGGATTACACATAAGACATAGTGACAACAAGTAAGGGCATGCACTATAATGTCAAACAATATACTGTAATTCACCCCCCCCATTCAGTCAATGTCTCACATTCATAGTTCTAACATTTTAAAAGTATCCCTGAATGTCCCTGATGTACTCTGGCTAAGTCCATGTGTCTGTTGACCTATCTCTCTGTTTGGTTGACAGCTATGCCTAACATACCTGTCAACATCTTATAAAATGGAACCAGGACAAAGGCATCATTTATGGGGGAACAATGGCCCAAACTCAGTGACAGTGTTTAAATATTTGTCAGAGATCCACAAGTTTGTGAGAAAATGACCAAGACTATGAGGCAAACATCTTGACGTTCTGCAAACATCTGTATAGTTGGGAGGTATGATGCATACAGGGAATATATACTACAGCAGGTTTGCATTGTTTTCTGTCATTGAGGCACACTGCTGTTACTGGTCTGTCAAACAGTAAAATTGTGGAACAAGCAATAAGGTGGAGAGAGAAACACCAAAGCAACGGCAAAAAAGAAAATAATCTCTCCACACCATCAAGCCAAATAAAAATTTATTAAAAAACGACAAAGATTTTGGATATAAAAAACATCCTTCCTCAGTGTCTTACACAAAAGAAAAGTTAAAACCAACATTTATAGTAATAGCACATGACACAGCCATTAATTGATAAAGGTAAACACCCAGTTCTTAAAGATACAGAAACAGTGATAAGAGGGATAAGAAGTATATACATATCTTCCTCTCATTTTTTTCTAATTTTCCTTTGTTTATTTTTTAGAATAGGTTTTAGTGTAACTTGTTTATTTAAGCCCGGGTCTTTATCTGCTTCAAGCCTCACTATCCATTCATATTCTTTCATGCCCACATTATTAACATGGTCTCCAAGTCTAATACCTGGGTATACAATAGATATGACCCTGAAGTCAAATTCATGAATAGCACCCATTGCAGAAATGTGGCAAGCAAGTGAGTTAGTAAGTATATTCCTACGAATCTTCTATCTATGCTCAATAATTCTATCCCTCAGGCGCCTGACTGTTTTGACCACATAAAATCCTGAACATTTCTTACATGTGGCAAGATATATAATACCAGTGGTATTACACGTCGCTGTACAGTGAAAAATGAATCTACTGCCACTCATAGGATGTATAAATTCTGGGCACTGATTAATACTCGTATAACATGAACAACTGAAACAAGGAAAAGTGCCTTTTTTCTTAAACTCAATTCCTTGTGCATTATTCAAAGAAAAATCTTTGTAACATAATAAGTTGTTTCAAATTATTACAATTACGATAGGTAAACATAGGTTGGTCTGGGAGCCATTTCTCATGACTGGGTATAGATTTCAGGACAAACTCATTTTTTCTTATAACATTCTCAATTGTTCTGCCCATTCTATTGCATGTCATGAGATATCTAAGGGGTTGTCCATTACCAGGACATAGTGTCAGTATTGGAATCCTCTTTAACAAGAAAGTAGTGTCTGGCTACAGAGTCCCTTAGTGTCAGGGCATCCCTCCTAGCTGTCTCTATTTCTGTCATATTGTATCCCTTCTCCAAAAAACGTACAGTCATTTCCTGCATTTGAGCATTACATACATCCAGCTCTGTACTAAGTCAACTGGCTCTTAATTACTGACTTTTTAAGATACTCTTGAAGGTTCTCCTCGCATGCATACTTTTTTTATGGCGATATTTGTTTACTTGGACATCCTTCTTATAAACACTAGTTTGTAAACCATGATCTGTAAGCATCAGCTGTATATCCAAGAAACATAGGGATTTGTCAGAGAATTTCATCTCAAATTTAAGAAATTCAACAGTCTCATTCAAGTATGTATAAAAATTTTGTAGATCCAACATAGTACCTTGCCAAACTAGGAAAATGACATCCACAAAACGCTTATAGAATGAAACATTCCTAGCATAGGGGTTACTTACACCATATATAAAGTTTTCTTCCCATCTGCTCAGAGTCAAGTTAGCATAGGTTTTTGCTACGGCAGTGCCCATAGCAGTATCCGAAACTTGATGGTAAATTTGCTTATTGAAAACAAAAACATTGTTTTCTAGAACCAGATCTAATAGCTCACAAATTGTCTCAGAACTTCTGCCATTAACTAAACCATGCTCAACTAGTATTTGTCTGACACAATCAACTCCATGGGTGTTGGGGATGAGAGTAAATAAAGATTTTATATCTAATGTCACTAGGAAAAAGTCCTGATTAGTAACGTTATCATACCAGTTGTTAAGCTGAGATAAAAAAACACCGCTATCTTTAATATAACTAGGGACACATTTTGGATAGTCCTTTAGTATATTTTGGAGGTATACAGATATAGGCTCTGTAATCCAGCCACCACTTGAGGCAATGGGCCTCATGGGTGGTTGCTCCACAGACTTATGGATCTTAGGAAGTCCATAAAGTATGGGGATGGTAGGACAGGGCACACTCAAATAATGAAAAGTTTCAAGGTCTATTTCATTCATTACTTGGAAGTTGTATATAGATATATTTAATTTGCTAATCATACTGTTTAATTTACTAATCATACTGTCTATTTCCTTATTAAAAAAAACTGCGGTGGTGGTGCTGCAGTAGCGTTGTCGCCTCACAGTTAGACGTTGCCCATTCGATTCTCAGTTAGAGTGTCTTCTGTGTGGCGACATGCATGAATGGGCATTCCTTCATTGAAGGTTGTGCATTAGGCCCGGCAAGCCAACACGTCAAAATCTACCACCAATCATTAGCGGACCGGAGTTCCGCTGTGGCGACCTCTAACCGGGAAAAGCCGAAAGAAACAAACAAACTGTCTATTTCCTTATTACCAATAACTTTAAACGTAGACTCATCCCTAAGAAAATCCATCATGGATTATATATACTGTTCCATGTCCATTATCATATTGCTCCTCTCTTATCAGCCTCTTTTATAGTAATTTGTGTCTTAGTTTGTTGTGATTTTAATGCTTCACATTCTGATCGAATCAAGTTATAATGTTTAGGACTATTATTCCTTGTATATAAATCACAAATTTGTTTCTTACATAATTCATTGAATACAGAGATGATAGGGTCACTTATTGGAACAAAAGTACTAGTTCTCCTTAGATGATTTTCATAGTATCTTTACTATTTCCATATATATTCTTTAAATTCAAACTTCTAGAGAACAGACCCAAATCAGTAACAGCATTAACTACATCATCAGTGGCTGTGAGAATAAACTTAATTCCATGTGATAACAAAGATAGTTCAGCTTCAGTTAATTGGTACTTAGAAAGGTTGACTACAGAGTGGCGAGGTACTGTATTATCCATATTAGTCAATCAATTAACAGAAATCATATTTTGACAATTTTGGTGAAGTGTATCTAAAGACTCAATACTATCTGGAATAATAGAGGTTTCTATCTGAAATTCAGAAGGTAGTGCCGCATGGCTAGTGTTAGTTGTAGCTCATTCATCAGTAATATTATGTATAATAACATCATTTCCTCTCATTTGACTACAAGTTAATGTATCAATATCAACATAATTTTGTCCAGTAGCAATACTATCAGCACCAGTTACATTGTCTCCAAGTGGTTTCACCATATTAATCGCCCCATTAACATAGCCTTGATATAGTATGTCCGAACAATCAGCACTTAGTCTAATAATAGGAGTTTTTATTGGGACTTCAGTGGATGGTACCACATAGCTATTATTAGTTCCAGCACGTTCATCACTAGAATTGGATGCCATAATAGCATTGTTTCCTAGCATGTTGCAACAATCAACAACATTTCGTTGAGTAGTGTCACTCACAATATTAGATACTTCACTGGTTATGAATGATAGTGAACAATTGGCATCATTATTAAAACCAAGAGGTGTAGCTACATTATTATGAACATAAGTATCCTTAGAGTCATAAACGTCATTCGGCATTCCAGTGCAACAGTTATTTAAATGTCCAGCAAACCTTATATCAGCAGATGTTTCCAAGGAGCTCAAGACATTAAATTCATTGTAAATCTGACTGTAGTCATTAGTACTAGACATCAAAGACGTACGTTCATTCCGTGTTTTAGTGTTCAAATTATGACATTTCAACAATAAAAAAGCTTCTTTCTGAAAGTGAACAGTACTGTTAAATGCTACCTTATCAGAGCATTCTGTCACTTGCGAGCTCTGCTCCTTGTAATTGGAACAGTTCTTGATCCCCCCCCAACCTCGAGCATTGTTGCAGCATATTGCGTTCCCAAGCGACTACTTTCTCTGTTAGCTGGATGTTGCATCCCTGTACAGCTTCTAAAAAATGATTTTCCGGCAAGTTCTCACCTCCTTTCATCGAGAGCCATTGTTCTCCTATTACAAGTGAAGTATGAGCGACCTTAGAGCATGTTGAAGTCACTGATAGACTCGAGGAGGCAGAGTCAGCATCTCACTGGTTGTTAGAGGCAGGACATTCATTCTCAGAGCATTGCATATTGGTTTCAGGCAAACAATTGGTAGAAATCACATTACTATTACGTGAGGCAGTTTGGTTGTTGACAACGATTGTAGCATTATCATTATAAGATGCCCTTGGCCAATTAAAAATATGACTACTATTGAAATCATTTATGTCATGCTGTAATTTTTTCTTTTTAGTAGCTTCCAACTGTTTATCAAATGTATCCAACTTCGCCAACATGGCATCATATAGGGAGATATTTCTATTAAAGATAGACATTTCAGTAAGTTGTTTCTCCAATTTATTAATTTCAACACATAGTTCAGTCTCTTTAGGCATGAAAAATTCATTCATTAGACATATGTAGTCAAGGCCAAGTCTAATATTCAATTCCTGCCATTTTTTTAAAAGTTCAGGGTAGGTGTTGCCATATGAGGGCATGTTGAGGACACGCAGCCCTCTTGGTACAATTCCTAACTCAGGGTAGGCATTAAAACTAAAATGTTGCCATTGAAGCTTCTTGAAACTTTTAACCTTATTTTCTAAGGTCTTAACCATCAGTAGAAAGTCATTAGTCTCACCTCCCATATTAGTTGGATTAGTCATTCTTCTATCCATGGAGGCAGTGTGTCCAGCAGTGAGTTTTCTATCTGTAGAAGTCCATTCAATGTTCGAACAACAGAAGTATTCTTGATAGGCTGTCATATTGAATGCAAGGCAATATGACATCCACAGGTCCACAGGAAAAATAGAGCAAACTCAAACAGTAAAAATGTAGAACAAGTGATAAGGTGGAGAGGTAAACACCAAAGCAACAGCAAAAAAAAAAATAATCTCTCCACACCGTCAAGCCAAATAAAATGTATTAAAAACGACAAAGCTTTCAGATATAAAAAACATCCTTCCTCAGTGTCTTACACAAAAGAAAAGTTAAAACCAACATTTATAGTAATAGCACATGACAGAGCCATTAATTGATAAAGGTAAACACCCAGTTCTTAAAGATACAGAAACAGTGATAAGAGGGATAAGAAGTATATACATATCTTCCTCTCATTTTTTCTAATTTTCCTTTGTTTATTTTTTAGAATAGGTTTTAGTGTAACTTGTTTATTTAAGCCCAGGGCTTTATCTGCTTCAAGCCTCATTATCCATTCATATTCTTAAATGTCCACATTATTAACATGGTCTCCACGTCTAATACCTGGGTATACAATAGATATGACCCTAAAGTCAAATTCATGAACAGCACCCATTGCAGAAATGTGGCAAGCCAGTGATTTAGTAGGTATATTCCTACAAATCCACTAGTAACCAAAAGCACAAGGCTGTAGACAAAACCAAAAGCAAAGCAGCTCCGGGGACAATAAAGGTTGTCTTCTAAATTCCAATGTGTAATACCAAAAAAGTCCAAGACGAATAATCCAATGGAATAAACAGTTTAATACCACACCAAATAAAACAAAAACAAAAATATAAATTGCATCAACTGATTAAGCGCTTTTGTCTCCGTTCGGAGACTTCTTTAGAATCAATTAACAAGAGTCCTGTCATCTTTTATATTCAAAAACTGGGCTGGCAATCTAAATTGAATAATTAATATTAATTCTCTTAAAAGAACCACTTTACATGCAGTTCCGATTAATAGGTACATATAGATATTGTTGAACATATCTTAGACAAAGGGTAAAGGGTAAAACCTACCCAGGAATTATAACCACACACCTCAGTACTTTACTTATTAAAGTTAAATAATATTGTGTAGTATAATCAGCGTCAGCCGATACCATTGGAGTATAAAAATTCCATGTGGTCGTCATCCAACATCCATCACCACTAAAATAGATCACACGGTATTTAATACAATTGCTGAATACAGTTGTTCAATAAAATTGTCTTGTTTTATAAATATTTTGAATTGTAATAAATATATGAGTATGTGAGAGATGTATATCTATAAAATATGTAAGAAGATAAATGTATAAATAAATATTGTAGATATATATATATATATATATATATATATATATATATATATATTAATGTATGAATATAAATACTATATATAAAATATATTAAATATTAAATATTTATAAAATAAGACATCTATATGTACCTATTGATCGGGACCTGCATGTAAGGTGGTTCTTTTAAGAGAATTAATATTAATTATTCAGTTTAGATTGCCAGCCCATTTCTTGAATATAAAAGGTGACAGGACTCTTGTTAATTGATTCTGAAGAAGTCACCGAATGGAGACGAAAGCGCTTAATCAGTTGATGCAATTTATATTTTTGTTTTTGTTTTATTTGGTGTGGTATTAAACTTTTTATTCCATTGGATTATTCATCTTGGACATTTTTGGTATTACACATTGGCATTTAGAAGACAACCTTTATTGTCCCTGGAGCTGCTTTGCTTTTGGTATATTCCTACGAATCTCTGATCTATGCTCAATAATTCTATCCATCAGGTGCCGAACTGATTTGCTCACATAAAATCCTGAAACTTTCTTACATGTGGCAAGATATATAATACCAGTGGTATTACACGTCGCTGTACAGTGAAAAATGAATCTGCTGCCACTCATAGGATGTATAAATTCTGGGCACTGATTAATACTCATACAACATGAACAATTGTAACATGGGAAAGTGCTTTTTTTCTTAAACTCAATTCCTTGTGTATTATTTAAAGATAAATGTTTGTAACATAAAAGTTGTTTCAAATTATTACAGTTACGATAGGTAAACATAGGTTGGTCTGGGAGCCATTTCTCATGACTGGGTATAGATTTCAGGACAAAACAATTTTTTCTTATAACATTCTCAATTGTTCTGCTCATTCTATTGTATGTCATGAGATATCTAAAGGGTTGTCCATTACCAGGACTCATAGTGTCAGTATTGGAATCCTCTTTAACAGAAAAGTAGGGTCTGGCTACAGAGTCCCTTAGTGTCAGGGCATCCCTCCTAGCTGTCTCCATTTCTGTCATATTGTATCCCTTCTCCAAAAAACGTACAGTCATTTCCTGCATCTGAGCATTACATACCTCCAGGTCTGTACTAAGTTGACTGGCTCTTAATTACTGACTTTTTAAGATACTCTTGAAGGTTCTCCTCATGTGCATACTTTTTTTATGGAGATATTTGTTTACTTGGACATCCTTCTTATAGACACTAGTTTGTAAACCATAATCTGTAAGCATCAACTGTATATCCAAGAAACTTAGTGATTTGTCAGAGAACTTCATCTCAAATTTAAGAAATTCAACAGTCTCATTCAGGTATGTATAAAAGTTTTGTAGATCCAACATAGTACCCTGCCAAACTTGGAAAATGTCATCCACAAAACTCTTATAGAATGAAACATTCCTAGCATAATGGTTACTTACACCATATATAAAGTTTTCTTCCCATTTGCTCAGAGTCAAGTTAGCATAGGTATTTGCTTACAGCAGTGCCCATAGCAGTACCCAAAACTTGATGGTAAATTTGCTTATTGAAAAAAAAAATACATTGTTTTCTAGAACCATATCTAATAGTTCACAAATTGGCTCAAAACCTCTACCATTAACCAAACCATGCTCAACTAGTATTTGTCTGATGCAATCAACTCCATAGGTGCTGGGGATGACAGTAAATAAAGATTTTATATCTAATGTCACTAGGAAAAAGTCCTGATTAGTAACGTTATCATACCAATTGTAAAGCAGAGATAAAAAATCACCACTATCTTTAATATAACTTGGGACAAATTTTAGATAGTTCTTTAAAATATTTTGGAGGTATACAGATATAGGCTCTGTAATCTAACCACCATTTGAAGTAATGGGCCTCATGGGTGGTTGCTCGACAGACTTATAGATCTTAGGAAGTCCATAAAGTATGGGGATGGTAGGACAGGGCACACTCAAATAATGAAAAGTTTCAAGGTCTATGTCATTCATTACTTGGAGGTTGTATATAGACATATTTATTTTACTAATCATACTGTCTATTTCCTTATTACCAATAACTTAAACATAGACTCATCCCTAAGAAGATCCATCATGGATTGTATATACTGTTCCATGTCCATTATCACTATTGCTCCTCCATTATCAGCCTCTTTTATAATAATTTGTGTCTTAGTTTGTAGTAATTTTAATGCTTCACATTCTGATTGAGTCAAGTTATAATCTTTAGGACTATTATTCCTTGTATATAAATCACATATTTGTTTCTCACATAATTCATCGAATACAGAGATGATAGGGTCACTTATCTGAACAAAAGTACTAGTTCTCCTTAGATGATTATTCATAGTATCATTACTATTTCCATATTTATTCTTTAAATTCAAACTTCTAGAGAACAGACCCAAATCAGTAACAGCATTAACTACATCATCAGTGGCTGTGGGAATAAACTTAATTCCATGTGATAACAAAGATAGTTCAGCCATACAATTTCTACATACAATTTCTGCATGCATAATACCTATTCTCTCTGACCTAGGAAACTTAGTAAAATCAGCAGTTCTATAACACAAATGGCTTTTCAAGGACATATTATTGCAAAAGGTAAAGTTTGCTTTTTCACCTATCACCTCTTTGAGCCCTTCCACTGTGGACAAAATGTCCTTATTAATAACCTCACATACCACATTAATGTCGCTAGCAAAGGTTAAAGGCATCCGTAGCACATTATTAGTGCTACGTCCAAGTTAGTAGGAATGATGGCATGCAGACATATACACAAGGGAGAACCTTTTACACATCCCAGTCTAGGTTTTAAGATTGACCCTGATATCTATGCTGACTGTAAGACATGTAATGTTATTTATTTTAGCTATTGTGTTAAATGTTTTTCTTTCTATGTAGGTAAAATAAATCATTGCCTTAAAGACAGGATACTAGAACACTTTAGGGACATCAGGAATATGAAAGAAAACAGTGCACTAGCTATGCATAATATGAAGGAAGGCATGGACCACACTTTTAAGTTTTTAGTACTTCAGATTGTAGCTGCTAAGAAGATAGGGGAAGATTTTAAAAATACTACTGAACTAATTTAACAAGAATGGGTTTTGCGATTGCATGCTGACAAGTCTCCAGGCTTGAACAGCATGGTTTCACTTAAACTCTTTCTCAAGGCAAAGTCACTGAAGCATTGATTTTATTGTTTTAAGAGTTGCTATACAGTGTTCATTTAAGTAAGTTATGTTTTAACTGCATGATGTCATAATTAGTTTGATTGTTTTAGTATTTAAATGTGTTGTTGTTTGTTTGATTGTAGTCTGAAGAAGCGGTGTATCTGTGAAAGTGCTTACTCCATTAAATGCTCTTGTTTTAGCCTTGTTACAACCAGTGTTATTGTTTTTTTCTTAGTACAAATGCTACTATGTGTCTGATGCACAATGTGTCTATATCACGTGACATGTATTTGTGTAGTGCAGTATTGTTTTGCCATGCCACTTGTGGGTCACAACAGGTACTGTATGTTGGCATGTGTCATGACTATACATCACACTTTATATATCATTGTTGCATTAATTTGGACTGGTGGTAGTGTTACAGAATAACAGTTGTGTCACAGACCTGTATATATTTCTGTTCAAAGAGTCTGAGGGGATAAACTCTGGACACATGGCAGCAATGTAGTGGCATAGGATGACATGGCAGCACAGCAGAAATATGACATCAGCAAGGTACAGCCATATACATGCATGGCACCCTAGATGCATATGTGTTGAATAGTCTATCAGGGACAATGGGAGCAGTCAGCGTATTCATGAATGCATATTTTATGATAATGTCTGCTACCCTGGCTACATGTCATTTGGGTTATCTGAACTTACAGATCTAGAAGGTGTGGTGATGGAATTGACATGTCTACAAATATCCTGTGTCCAGGTCAGACAGGTGGCGGACATAAGTTTACAATTTAAGGCCAACAGCTAGTCACAGGGACAAAAAGTGCTTTGCACAGGGATAGTCCATATAGTTGCAAACCCATAGACTTGGCTGATGTGAGATTAGAACCCCTACCTATCTACAGTTACATACTATAGCTTGCAGTATTTATCCCATGCTCCACGGAGTTGACTTGATATTAGATTGTCAGCCAGTGCTCTTGAGGTGGATGACATTGGCAGGCTTTGTAAAGGAAGGCAATACAGAGGCCAGGAGCTAGACACAGGGCCATTAAATGCATAACCCTTGCACAAAGATAGCCCATATGGGAATGCCCATAGTGCTGCTCAGGGATATATTTACACGCACAGTTGGCAGATATGAGATTAGAACCCATACCTCTCTACAATTACACACTATAGTTCATAGCATTTATCACATGCACCATGGCTTATATCTGTTATATATGTGATTGCAGGCACAGTAATTGTGTAGTAAGAAAAGTAACCTTGTGTTAGACAGCATGTGTGGCCTGCAGAATGATATTGCTTGGTACTGTTATTGTATCTAGTGTTCTAGGAGTGGGGTTCCTGTCACTATCCCTGCTATGTGTGTACAGTTAGCAGCATGTCCATATTTGGCTGGTTGCAGTTAGATAGGCAAACATGTGGGCAGGAACAATATGGCATACCTAAGGCATGCTTTGAACCATTGTACAGTACAACACCTGCTCACCTGTTCCTGCCTACAAGATGGCATTCCACATGCATAGGGGTGTGTGGTGAGTGGATTATGTACTGTTGCGGCCTTGTTTTGTTTTGTTTGGGCAACTGTTTTGATGTGTGAGTGCAGATAACATCAGCATTCCTAGGGAATGTGGAGAAATCCATACATCAACACGCACAGACACCCACACCCACTCCCCCACACCCCCCCCACAAACATATTATATATATATATATATATATATATATATATATATATATGTGTGTGTGTGTGTGTGTGTGTGTGTGTGTGTGTGTGTGTGTGCATGCATGCGTGTGTGTGTGTGTGTGTGTGTGTGTGTGTGTGTGTGTGTGTGTGTATAACAGGGATGTCTCTATAAATGTTGCTGTGTGTGTACATTATGTATATGACTTCTGTCGGTATATGTTGAGAGTCTATGATTCATGGTAATATATATAGCTATCTCTCTCTCTCTCTCTCTCTATATATATATATATATATATATATATATATATATATATATATATTATATGTATATGGGGCACATACTGATAGATACACTACACATGTGATAGTGGGATAGGCTCAGACAGATATGTAGAGGTAGCTGTCTATATGTACAGACATATTTCCACATAGTAAGTCTTTGTGAGGAGTAGGCAACAGAATTGTACTCAAATTAGCTAAGTATAGGAGCATGCCAAGTGGGACTGTTAGTACTTACAAGGTGACTCCAGACCAGAGCTACCTGCACTCCTGGCAGGCATTTTGTGTGCTACAGACATTGGCAGCTTCACCTGTTTCCACAGTACAGCACTTCCCTTACATTGTCCACGGCAGACCCCAGCTGTGTGCTGTAATTAATATGTGACTGGAGTACATTAAGTAACACATCATACAGGGTGATAGTCTGCATAACTGTCTCACTGTACATGTTTTTTCATAATGTCCAGCATCTCACCCCATATGTCTGGCCTGTTCCTCATACATTTGTGGTGATCCAATAAAATGTTGTATAAGGCAGTCAGTGAATAGTACTAACTACAGACAAACATTTGAGTGCTGGACTTTATATCCTTCAGATATGCTGTACTGATGCAACCCAATTTCATGATAGTCACCTACTAGGTGAATCAGAGCATCTGATTGTCTGTCTCTAGTTTTGGCCCCTTGTCCTCCAAGAAGTGGGTGGCCTAATGGTTAAGGTGTTTGCCTTACAAACACAAGGTGCAGGGTTTGAGTCTCACAAGGGATAATTGGCTAGGCTTAAAATGGCTCGCAAGGGCAGTTAGCTTAGTACTAATCTATGAACCTATGAACCTATGAACCTATGAATTCTCTCTGGCTTTGTCCAGCTTGCATGCAGTAACAGACTGAGGGGTATGAGAGTTTGTGGGGACAGCACCATATAACTACCTGACATGCAAACGATGCATAAACTGTCAGATTCAAACCATCAACACCATTACCCATGCTAACGTCCCTAGCCTACTGAGTTACACAGGTTCCCAGACAGGGATGTGGCATTCATCACACAATCAACAGCATACAAACATATATTGTCATCCTTGTGTAGAAAGTGTGGCCAGGTTCCTTGTCCCAGCCCTGGAATTGGCTGCCTTGCTGATATATCATTGCAGATTTACTATTATAGCAGTTGTATGGGTGCACTGATATGTTGGGGTTGGGGACTACCAGCCAATTCTCTGCTGGTATATACAGATGTGTGACTGCTGTGTTACCCCACTGTTTGCCATCTCCCTTGAATAATGTAGTGGACATTTCAGCCATGTGGCCTAGTGCAAATTATGCTGCACATACTATTGGATAAAGTACCTGTGTTCCAAGTGGTCGTCAGATCTTCCCAAGTAGTCCAGTAGCCCACTATATTCCCTTGAATACATACGGCAGGTCCATACATATGCTACCATATGCTAGTACTCCTTACAAGTGGTGATTAGGTGTGTGACTTACCTTGCAAATGCAGCAGTGGACAGACCTGTAGTTTGGGGATGACTTTGTCTGATGCACGTAGTACACAGCCAATACATGGTTAGGTGCAAGTTGTGTGGGCTGGCTGGCATCATTTTTATGAATATGTATATGAGTCAGAGTAAGGTGTCAGTCCCTAGGGCCCTAGGCTGTCAATGCATATGCTATGTGTTGTCTCTTGGCCAGGACCAGAGCATACTGCACACACCAATGTCTGCCTACATGGACAACCTCAGGGGTTTCCTCCTTGGAGTCATCCTGTGGGTGTGGCTGTGGTGATGTAGGCACTGGAGGGGGACTGTGTGTCCATTCCCTTTGCTGATCCTGCTGCAGCTATTTCTGCAGCATCATATTGTACAGCGTGGGACATACTGTAAACATGTGTGCACATGTGGCTGGAGAGTACTGCAGGGCTCCACCTGATATATCAAAGCACCAGAACCATGACTTCAGCAGCCCAAACACATGCTCAATGATGTTCCAAGTTTGTGCGTGTGCCTCATTATGGCATTCTTCGGTGGGTGGATGTGCATTTCTGATGGGTGTCATCATCCATGGTTCCAGTGCATAGCCAGCATCCCCAGAAAATGGCCATGTGGGATGCCCCCCATAGTAGACATCTGGTACAGTTGTGATGTGTGCCAGATATTGGAGTCGTGATAACTGCTAGCGCTGCCAGCATACATATTCATGATAATGCCATGGGCATTGCACATAAACTAGCAGTTGATGGAATGATACCCCTTGTGGTTGACATATATTCTACTCTCCTCACTGGGTGGAGCCTTGATGTGTACATGAGTGCAATCTATGGCACCCAGTATCTCAGGGTAGTGTGCTACACATTAGAAGTGTTTCATACTGCTGGCCCACACCTCAGGGGATAGGGGAAAATAAATGTGCTCACTGGCATGTGGTAGCATGGTATCCAGCAACTGGTGATGTACCCTGAATGCTGATCCCTGTGAGACCCCCATTGTGTCCCCAGTTGGTCTTTGGAAAGTACTTTAACTAGTATCCTAACAGTTGCACATACCTTTGTTTCCATTGGGATGGGTTCCCCTCTGTTGGCTCTGGGTCTGAGTTGGGGTTGGCAGAGCTCAGTGAGTTCTTGTGGTATGTCCCTGTCCACCCTGTAGCACTACAGTCTGCAGCTTATGTAGTTCCTGGAAGGTTAACCTGGGCCTGAACACTCTTATCCTTCTCAGTCTTGGCCTATAGTCAGCGGCAGCAGCATTAACCTCAGCATCAAGGATATGCATATGTAGCAGACCTGCAGCAGCCCATAGTATTCATTCAGTTAAAATTCCCAAGTCTGTACTCCACTAGTGCAGAGTGTGGGAGAGAAATGAGATTGTAGGGTGTATGCAACCTTTATAGTGGTCTGCTGTAGGTCCAGCATGTATGAATGGCTACCTATGATGCATTCCACCTGCCAAGCACATCATTAAGAACTGTTAATGGCCCTAGTTTAAGTGAAATAGGGGTCATCAGTAATTAATATATAATTGCCTTTCTCAGCCATTTTTTTTGAACAGCCTTCCTGGCTCAGCAGAGAACCCACTTCACGCAAACACACTCCATGAAGGTAAACAGCACTCAGCACTCAGTGTACACACTGCCATGAAAGGTCACACTCAGCACAGTGGCACACCATGAAACATGCTCAAACCTGATGAAACATGCACCCCAAAGGTAAACAAAGCTTAGCAGTCAGTATACATCCCCCCCATGCTCAACAGGGCACTGCTTCACACAAACAGGTGCCGCTGAGCTCCAGTGAGCTTACAAGTCCTCAGACATGACACACCTCCCTTTGATGTTAGCCAACTCTTCTGTGGACACCAACATGGTTCTGTGCCTACACAGATGGGATCTGCGGACAAGGATAGCCAGTTTTGGTATTCAGTAATTCCAGCTCAATTGGATAGGGATCTGTGCACACAGCCTGGAAATAACACGGTTCCAGGCACTGCCTCCATAGCAACAGAACCGTTCCACCATTGTAGATACTCCATGCAGGATCCTATAATACATTACTGTCACATACTATTAAATTTTATTTTTACAATTTTTTTTCATAATGATATGTTTGCACACTGTGGCATGCCATGCAACCATACCCAGATTATTAAAAAAAATTAAATTATTTTATATTATTTTCCATACAGTTTTGGATGCACAGTGGATAGTTTTGCACATATCTGTCTCTGCTATGCTATTTCTGTCCATCTACCTGCACTTTTACAGCCCCTGTTTTTTTTTTTACTTCCAGTACACAGAATATTTCTATGTACAATACAGACACTAATATGGGGTCTGCAGGACTGCCTATCTGCTTCTTGGATCACTCTACCCATAGCCGACCTTAGGCATAGGTCAACTAGGCAGTTGCCTAGGTCATCGCTCCAGCAGAGGCACTTTTCCAGTATTTATTTGTATATTTGTTCTAGTAAAGAAATTGTTTCTTTAAAATATGTTGAATGAATACAGGAAAAAATGAAGAGTGAGACAAAGTGTGAGAAAAAGGAACAAAAAAATGTAATCTGGATGGTGTAGGTAGACCAGGATGGGAGCACCGGGTAGTGTGGGGAGGGCACTGTGGAGCCCTTTTGCCTAGAGCATCAACTGACCAAAGGCAAACCCTAGCTCTACCTCCCTCATTTACATGCAATTCACCTGCTTATCAGGTGACTTGCATGCCACGGATACTTCCATGTAGGCACATGCGTGCGTGCCACCCAGCTCTGTTTGCTGGATCACAAACCTGCTTACTGTTGTTTAAGCAATGTGCCACTATGCCTACACAGGAAAAAGTCTGTGTAGTCTTTATTAAATTACTCCCAATAAATACAAAAGATTAAAGTTATGTTGTAATTATATAAAATATGTGAAGGAAACAGAGTTAAAGATGAGCATTCAAAAATATAACCATTAAGATGAGGCTGAATTGATCATCAAAAGAATACTGTATAGTTTCAAAATGTCTCAGTAAGGTACTAGATCATTAGAAAAAAATTGACTGTCAACTGAATTCCTACAAGTTGACTTTAGTTAGCCTAAAATAAGTTTTTGGTCTTGTGTTTAGCTGTACCCATTTATCTGTCCTTCAAAGCTTTTAGTTGCTATAGAGAATTCAGAATATAGATACATAAAGCTTGGAAAAGATGGTTTAGTCTAGACTGTAATGAATATTATTAAAAGGTTCATAGGTTCATATGTGTTTATTAGGCTAACAACCACAAGGGCCATTTTAAGCATAGCTATGCATCCCAAATATCTGATAAGTTCTGATGTAAGCAGGTGCTTGGGAGATAAAACATTTACAATCTAGGGCCTGTAAGATGAACCATTTGCAGGCTGCCTGTGTCTGTTAGAGTCTTAGGTGCAAATCAGGGATGAATTTTCCATTCCCCATTTAATTGTCCAAGTTACACTTTAATTGGGTTAGGGAAGAACTCTGCTTCACATGGATGGGGAGCTTGTTCCAGAGAAGGGTACATACCTGTCTCTCTGGGATACATAGCTGTCTCTCCAGCAGGTCCTGTTTATATCACAGTCATGGTTTAAGTCTTTAGAATGGATAATTCTGGTGCTGCTTGTTTTGAAAATATACAGGAGGTGCATCAGAGTGGGGTGAGGCATAGATTTCCCCCTCAACAATCTGTAGGAGACTGAATCCAGGGATAGTGCTTTCAGGAGGTCTGCATAGGACATGCTACATATGCCCTGTATTCTTTTAGTGAAGAACCTCTGTGGACATTCCAGTTGTTGGATATGCCTAGTTAGGCACATACCAAAGGGGGCATTGTACTCAGTGATAGGTCTGATGAATGCCAAATACAGTAGAACAATGATTTCCTTGGACCTAGATACCATAGCTTTGTTTATAAGTTGCACAACATAGAATGATTTTCTCACTACTGTAGATACATGATGGAAAAAGTCTAGATTACTGTCTATGCATATCCCCAAGTCCCTGACTATCCCCATCAGATTTTAGGGGTGTGTTGTTAATATGATAGTTACCAGGGGTGGATGACTTCCCAAAGGATACTATTATGCATTTCTTGGCATTTAGTTTTAGTCCATGACTCTGACACCAGTTCTTTGTCTGTGTCAGCCCTTCCTGAAGAAAATTTGTGTCAGTGGGGAATTCAATAACAGCTTCAAATTTGCAATCATCTGCAAATTTACTCAGCCAGAGGCCATTCACATCGGGCTTGACTTCAGAGGAGTAAATGCAAAAAAGGAGCAATCACAGGACCAATCACTGAGGGACTCTGTTACTGGCCTCTTTGTAGAGGTGGACTCCCCTATTCTAACTTCCTGGGTCCTCTCTGTGAGACAGCTGACTATCCACTGGGTGACATAAGGGTTTGTGCATAACCTCTTGAATTTGTCAACAATGCCTGAGTGGGATATTGTGTCAAATCCCTTTGCCAGGTCAAGGTAGGCAGTGTGAACCATTTTGCCCTCATCCGTTGCTTTGATGACCTTTTTAAGAAATTCACCAGGTTGAGTAGGCATGATCTGCGCTTGACAAAACCATATTGGGGTAGGTCCAGTGTCTGGAGATTTCCTATGCATTCACTGATCATTTCCATGATAATTCTTTCCATGGCTTTACATATAAGACTAGTGAGACTTACGAGTCTGTAGTTTCCAGGGTCTGTAGATTGCCCACCTTTGTGGAGATGGATGACTTTTGCTGTTATCCATTCATGAAGCATGAAGCCTATTTGGAGGATACAGTTAAATAGCAATGATATGTCATGTTTCATGCTATATGAAGGCATCCTGGGATATTGTCTGGGCCCACTGATGCAGTGTTCTTGGCCCTAGAGAGACCATTAAGGACCTGTTCCCTAGTCATAGCAGGTGGAGTTATATTTGATATTTCCTGTGGGAAGATTGAGGGGTAGAGAGGGGTAATACTGGAGCTGAATTTATCACCCAGTAGGTTTGCTATCTCTTCTGCCTCAGTATAGATGGCTCCATTTACATGAGCTCTGCACACAGTTGTGCATTGTCTTTGAGGTTGCAGACATAGCTAAAGAACACCTTGTGGTTGTCCTTGGCCTGGAAGGTCAGATTCAGCTCAGATTTGGCTTTGTTAGACTTCATTTGTCCTCTGAGATGTGTGTTTAGTTTATTAAGAGTGCCTTTATCCTGCTGGTTGCTGCACCTCCTAGTTTTGCTCATTTTCTTCCTTCTGTTATACAGCCTATTAATTTTGTGATTCCACTATGGGGGCTTGTTTTATGAGTTAGTTCTGTACATCTTCCTGGTGGGTATAGTCACCTCTATGTAGCTATTAACAAGCTTGTATAGGGTTTATGTGAACAGTTCCACATTGGCAGCAGTGTTCTCAGGGTTTATGAGGGCTTGACATTTTGTCAAGTTATCATTTAATAGTAGGAAGTTAACCTTAGGATAAATCCTGTATATTCCACGGTTAGATGGGGTTCCATATTTATTTTTACTTCAAAGGAGACCATTTTGTGGTCTGACCTTACCAGAGAAGACATTACACTAGAGAATGTGCAGCACTCAGTCATATTAATGAGGATGAGATCCAGTATCTTTATACCCCTGGTTGGTGTATCAATCTGTTCCAGAGAGTTTGTGCTTAAAAAACCCAGGAATCTTTGTGCCTGTAGTTTTACTGTCATATATGCTTCCCAGTTTATAGTGGGATAATTAAAATTGCTCATGAATATGGTATTGGGTTGGATGTTGAGTAAATGCAATCACACAAGGACTTTCTGTAGGTAATATACAAAGGCAAATTCCCTACCCATGTTAAAACAATGAAATGATGAAGAAATCAGTTGTGGACTTATTTGACAGATAACACACGTCAACAGTCTTTGGAGAATCTGATTTTCTTAAACTAATGATGTTTTTATTAGAAAACAGTAATATAAATCCATATTTGTAATTATAAAAAGGAAATTACAATGAAATGGCTTTCACCTTGTTTTTTTTTTGAACATTCTTAATGGCACAATAAATATATTATCTTTCTTTCCCTAGTTGGTTACCATTCAGTGATTTTTGACAAGGGCCTTCATTATACCATTATGAGACTTAGGAGAGCCATGACGAAACTAACTACTTTTGAGGGGTGGTGAAATATAAGGTTTAGTGCAGGAAAGCTTATACTTCCTTTTTCATCTTTCAAGATTATTTCAGCATGCATCCTTAAAATAATCATTTATGTTTCTTACATTAGTAAGCAACAGCAATATCATATAATATTATAATGATACCATTTCCTATATGCCATTAGTATAGTCATGGTTACATAAACTATCAGCATTTTGTATTGTAACCACAAAGAATGTTCTCTGTACTAACAAAATCATTTAGAGTAAGGCTTAGTATTTTATTTTGGGTTCCTATTACATGAACAAACTTTTCAAAGTTCGAATGTTATATATGGCGCTGAACGTTGCAGAATGGGAGAATTTCCCTTTTCTCCACTGAAGTGCGATCTCAGAGTTGGTATATTTAAGTAGGGGGTGTGGGGGGTGCAGGGGAGCTTGACCCCTGCTCGGAGCATTAAGGTAAGTTTTATTTTTTTTTTATGTTTTATTATATATTCGAAGTTTCAAACTTCGATCAAATGTTGTCGAGCATATGGGATTCGAAGTTTTGAAACTTTGAATATAATATAGAGCCCTTATTTATTTATTTATTTGGTAATAGAATGCAGATTTTTTTTAAATATATCATACATTAAATATGTTGGTAAACAGAATAGTAATTCAGACAGAACAGTAGAATAAAAGTTTCTTTTAGTAACCACTGATTATATAACAATATTGAAAAGAATAAATGTGTGTGTGTGTGTGTGTGTGTATGTGTGTGTGTGTGTGTGTGTGTGTGTGTGTGCCAAACACACACACACACACACACACACACACACACACACACACACACACACACACACACACACACACACACACATTTCTATATCTGGCATCCTTGTAGACTTAATACTTCTAAAATAATGTACACAATTACTCAATTGTAAACATAAAATTGTAAAAAAATGCCTCAATCACTTCAATACTTGATTAACACATAATCAGTTTGTTCAGCCTGTGACACTTAGTTTTGTGGAAACTTCATAATGGATGGATTTTTTTGCCTAGGTACAAATCTTTTCTTAAATCTTGGCCTTCCCAATTCCTGTTTAATTCACCATGTGAACTTTTGTTGAAAGATATATCTATGGTATTCACAAAATGTCTTGTGTTTAGCTATCTCGTCTTAGAAAAGCATTACAGTGCATCAGGGTTCTGTAAGAACAATTGGGAGAGATGGTAAAGGCTGTGATCCATAGCTCCTGTGGTACAAGGATTGATTCTTTTAAGCCCTCATCTGCCTATTGAGTGACCCTGCACAGGTCATTTAAACAGACACAGCTTCCTAGTTGCCCCTGAAAAGGGACTGTGTGTCAAGTGGTTTTACCTGGTTAACTAATGGGTAGAACAATGATGATGATAGTAATAATAATAATAATAATCTTCTTTCTTCTTCTTCTTCTTTCGGCTTTTTCCCATTAAGGGGTCGCCACAGCGGATCACTTGTCTGCTCATGATTGGCAGTGGAGTTTTTACGGTGTCGAGTTGCCAGCCCAGCGCCCAACCTTCCAGAGAAGGCACACACATGTAAACAGTCACACCTAGGGCCAATTTAGAGTGTCCAATCCACCTACAGCATGTCTTTGGGATGTGGGAGGAAACCGGAGCACCCGGAGGAAACCCACATGACCACAGGGAGCACATGCAGACTCCACACAGAAGGCACCCCAGCCAAGGATTGAACCAGAAAACCTCTTGCTGTGAGGCGACAACACTAACTGCTGCACCACCGTGGCTAATAATAATAATAATAATATTATTATTATTATTATTATTATTATTATTATTATTATTATTATTATTATATCAATTAGTTTATTTCAGTGATGTTGTTACATAGACAGTGAGAGTTGAAGTTAATAAGATTAAGATATGGTGGATTTGGGGGTGAAATGGATACTGGTGACAGAGTAGGACTGCAGCAAGGCTCAAAGTCTCCACACAAGAGAATGGACGTTATTGTAGTAAAATAAAGTTGGTACAAAAAAGTTGCTTGGTATGTAAGTCAGGATGAAGATGGAATGCTTAAGTTTCTATGATAAGTTGAGTTATTTAAAGTGGTGGATGAGTATTATGTTGAATCAACTGGATGAGATGGGGTAATGGTAGGGCCAGGTGGCAGTGATTGCAATTGATGTGGGTTATTACAGTGGGAATATTGTGTAAGGTATAGTAGGCTAAAGCAAGGAGGAACGTGGGAGAAAGGGAGAAGAGAGGGTTGTTAGGGAGTATGGTACATGGCATTTGTTGCACTGTGAGAAAAGGAATAGTAAAAAACAGTGGGAAAAATGAGTTGCAATTGGCTATGAGGTGGGGAGTCTCAAGTGGTAATCATCCAATAACAGTGAAATAATACAGTTTGCAGTGCTGTGACATAGTAATTATCATCAGTGTTACTTTAGGACTATGCGTCAGAAGTCATATGACGTAATTCTCAATAGTATGTTTACATGTGATGTTCTAATTGCTCCTTCTATTTCCTCTTTCTTATTGTATTGTGTGTCTTTTGTCCTTCCTTCCATTCTTACATTATAGGATTCCTTTACTTTTGCTTTTAGACCTGTGTGTTGTGTTAATGACTGAGTGAATGCAAGGAAGATTCTACACAGTTGTTACATCAATGCAAGAAAAGCTAGTACAGACTGACAATTTCAATAGCATGGACTAAACTCTTGGCTAGGCTTATAAGGGCTGCAGGGCCAATAGCCTAGCAACTTCCTATGATCCTATGACATGAGGATCAGAATGCTTCAATCATGTTTATTATAGATCATAGTGAATGGAAACAGATAACATACAACTTAATTCCATAAGAATTGAACTATTCAGCCATTTAACTCAACTGTCTTTGTGCTAGCTTCTGCCAACAGATGTAAGATGTTAAAAACGGATTGTTCAACATAATGTGTATATAAAATGAGGTCAGGTGGGAAAAACCTTTAAGAAAAAAAAAACATTTTTTGCAAAAGAAATGTTGCAGTGTGCAGCATTGCATGGCCTGGAAAGCTTATGGCATAGAATAAGATGATTAATTTATCTGTATTCATCACTTCTTTTCTTTCTCCCTTTGTTTGACTCACTCAAGAACTACAGTTGTGAAAGTTCTATTGAGAGTACAGCGATGATTCAAATTATGAAATTTGAATATCAGAGTTTCCAATTTCTGCAAGCGAGTGATACTTCCCAGAATAACTGCAAGAAAGCCTGTAAGGACAATGTTGCATTACTGTCTGTGAAGACATTATTAAGAGAAGTACAGCTACGTTTATTAATATTATACTTAATATTAAGTTTAGCTACAGAGAATACATTATTATTTGAGTAGTAGGATGCATGGGTTCTTTTGTGCCTAAAATCAAACAATCTCATGTGTAATATATCGCAGCAGAGGCAGATTTAGTTATATGTGCTTAAAATCCTCATAATAATAGGATTTGTTCACTTGGCTGCTGTCTCAACCTCATCTTATTACCATTTCAATCACAGGTACTGACATGCCAGAAATACTGGAATGAGAGCCTTCATATTCAGCCTTTTGAGTGTTATGAATATAAAGTGATCTGACAATGAAGATAAGGAAGGGCATGGTGTCATTAAGGCTGGGTTAAGGTATATAAATTAATAAAAAATGGCAATTACTTTTCACAAAATCCTGCTCATCTACTTTTCACAAAATCCTACTCATCCATTTCTTTTTAAGGCTGATTATTACATCTTTCTGTTAAAAAATAACAAAGATTTGAAAATCGATGCTGGTACAGATTCATTTAACACTATGTGTTCACTCATCAACAGAAGTGTTTCTGTGCTCTCTTTATGGATATTATTGCATCAGTTTATGTAATATTAATAGGTTATATTCATTTTAATGTTTAAC
Organism: Protopterus annectens; assembly: GCF_019279795.1. Classification (NCBI taxonomy): domain Eukaryota; kingdom Metazoa; phylum Chordata; order Ceratodontiformes; family Protopteridae; genus Protopterus; species Protopterus annectens. Next base: position 311,669,892 of record NC_056729.1, read on the forward strand.
ATTTCTGGAATTTATTTTATATACACATAATAAAATGTACTGGGTTATTCCAGTTGCAGAGGTTATACATCAGCAAATAAGTTAATGAGTGCTAACTGTAGCTTTAGAATGCCTTTGTCTAATAGTACCTGAGAAACTAGTTCATTATGGTAAACTGAATACCTCCTAGTAGACTATACACTATAGCAAGCTTTTGCCAATTGGATAACATCAGAATTTAATAACTCGATTTAAACAACATTAGCCTGGATTAAGCAACCCACATGTTCTTTTCCCTTGTTGTTGTCAAACAAAAATCATCTTTACCGAATTATCATTTATGACATAGGCAGTCATACAATTATATAAATGAAAAAAACATATTGACATATTTTCAGTTGCAAACACTGTGCATCACATATAATTTTCTATGCAGTCATTTTACATTTGTCATTACACAGCTCATTCAATTTCTGCCTTTGGTTAAACCTCATTCCTCCCTCTAAACATTATTCTGCATGTATTGTTCCCACAATTCCCACTTTATCTCTGTTACTTTATTCACTACTTCTAGTACAGTTGGTTTAGACTTTGATTTTCCATTTTCTTGCAATTGCATTTTGGCAGCCACAATATTTAAACCCAGCAACGCCTTACTATATCTAGAAAATTCTGATTCTGCATTTCAGCTAAAAATAATTTCCTTAGACTAATTTGCTCACAAAGTATTTCTGGCAGAGCAGTCCACAGGGAATTGTTAAAGACTTTTAACTTATTTCACTCCCAAAAAGTATGTTCTGAATTATATCTTTCCTCCCCATCACACCTACAAAATATGCAATCTGCACAAGGAAAAAAAATTTGTAGTCTGCTTGGGGTATAAAAATATCTATGCAATCACTTCCAAGCAAAGAGCTTAAATCTTCTAGACTTTGTTGTCTATTTGGGAGCCATACATATATACACTTCCATTGTTTCTTTGTGGATTGCTTATCCAGTCTCTCTTACCAATTCTTTCTAACCTCCTGAGATTGATTCTTATAGTTAGCATGTAATATTTTATATGCACTATTAATTATCCCTTTTTAATACCTGCTTCTATTCCAGATTCTATTAAAATGTTACCAGTGCTAGTCTTTCACTTAGGATCCCCTTATTCCTTTCTCTTTGCTTATACTCTAGGGAAGGCAAGCTCTAGCCTGCAGTCCAAATGAATTATTGGCTTCTACCCATTACATTACTTTTCCTCTGTCTAAATATTTGCTCATAATATCTCGCTTTCTTTGCCAGTGAATTTTAGACCATCTTGCTTATTCTCTGTACCCCAAATTGCTGACCTCTTTATCTGCAAAATATCCTTTCCCTATTCTTGTGTCAGCTTAGTTCTTGGAATATTTCATGCTACTTTATGAATAATAATCTGTGTGGTTGTGTTTATTTTCCTGAAGGATCTGCATCGAAAATCTAACTCTCTTTTTTTGTGAATTTACCCCTACTTCATTATCATCCATTTCCACTTTAAATTTCAGCTTTTGTTTGTGATATGTTGTGTTGTGTATGTGAAGCTTAACTGTGTACCTCTAGAGTATCCCCTCAAATCAGGTAACCCTAATCCACATCTTTCTATTGTAAGGATAAATTTAGCACACTTGATCCTTGCCCTTTTCCGCCACAGATAAAATCCTTCAACTCTTTATAAATCATTGCCCACAAATTCCCCTCACATTGATACAAATATACCTGAGCTTTGTATAAAAGGGACTAAAACATTTTCACTGCTTGCATCTTGCTATTCATATCCATAAAAAGAGCTTGCAATTTTTCAGTCTTTGTATTATCTCTTGTTTAGTCTCTTCCCATTTATCCTAAGCCGCCAAAACAGAGTCCGTTTTAATCCATAATCCTAAATACTTCATTTTATCATGTCCCCATAGATATGGGTTTTGCTGGACCATGCCTGGATACAGAGTTTGCAGCTATAGCCTTTGCTTTATCTTCATTAATGTCATATCCCAATAAGTCTTGAAACTGTCTCAAGATGTTCCACAACACTGAGATGTCCTTTTCTGGTTTTACCAGTGACAAAATAATATCATCTGTAAATAAAGTCAGCTTTTCTTGATTACTATACCAATTATATCCTTGTATTTCTGAGGCTCTAATTTTCTTTGTCAGTGAATCAAAATATAAAATAAATAACAATGGGGAAAGAGGACACCCTTGCCTAGCTCCTCTGTTCAGACACAATTTGTCAGAAAGGAACCCTCCCACTTTAATCCCTCATATATCCTGCTAATTAACCTTATTATTGTATCAGAGAATGCAAATGCTTCCATTGTCCTACTCTTAAAATTCCAGCTTACTCAGTCGAATACTTCTTTGCATCAAGACCCACCAACAACATCCGTATTTTCTTAAATTCTGCTTCTCTCTGGATCATCATTGTTCTATTAATGTTATCAAATAGGTAAGTGCTAGGCTAGCTGGCCTTAAGGGGCATTTTAAGCACAGCCATTTTCCCTTTTCATGATTGAAATAACCTATCCTATTTGGTTATAGAATGGCCTTACCCATCCCATGATCAATAATTATATATTACCCCAAAGGAGTAATAGGCAAAGACACTGGCAATCGAACCACAGACTGTTTATTGAAAGTTAGCGCTTTCGTCTGGCATTCACCACAAGACTTCTTCAGAATAAAATCATTTTATTCTAAAGAAGTCTTGTGGCGAATGCCAGATGAAAGCGCTAAATTTCAATAAACAGTCTGTGGTTCGATTGCCAGCATCTTTGCCTATTACTTCTTAGTGAATTTTTATTGTTACCCCTAAGGAGAATAACTGGGATGATACCATAGATGATTTGTGGTGGCCCATGCATAGGATGAAGCATTTAAGAGTTGCATCTGTCCATTAGTAGTACAGGGGGCAGTCCTGTGGCACATGCTCTGTTTCCCATCCATAGATCAAAGTTGTTCTTGAATATAGACAAGGATGAACTTCATTTTATGTGGAATGGGAGTCTGTTCCAGAGCATTAGTGCCCTCTGCAAGATACAGCTGCCCCTCAAAACAGCTCTGTTGATCTTGAAGGAGAGATTTACATCCTTGGACTGAGTATTTCTGATGACATTTGACATACTACTCAGCAGTAAATCTATTAGCAATGGCTTGGAAAATGCCTTGTATGCCAGACACAGGTCACCTCGTAGCAGTCTGTAGGATTCCAAGTATAGTGACAGGACATTCAGTCAGTCCATGTAGGACATGTTGTTTAAGTCTTATATCCTTTTAGTAAGCTATCTCTGTAGGTGTTCCAGTTGTTGCATGTGTCTGGACAGATACACAACAAAGGTAGCATTATATTCAATAATTTGCCTAATGAGGGCTGAGTACAGGAAGACAATGACATCCCTACATCTAGACATAAACCCTTAGTTTATAAGTTGTGCAATATATAAGAACTTTCTCACAACAACAGAAAGTTGTTGGTCAAAAGTTATGTCACTGTCTGCATAGGTTCCAAAGTCCCAAATAACTGGGCCAATTTTTAGGGGTGTATTGTCAATGAAGTAGTTCCCTGTAGTGGATGACTTCTCATAGGATACCTTAATTATTCTTTTTGGTATCTTTTTTCAGTCCATGACTTGGGCATCAGTTATTTATTTGAGACAAACCTTACCACAGGATGGCTAGGTCATTTGGAGATTCAATGACTGATCCTAGCTTGCAGTCATCTGGAAATTTAGTCGGCAAGAGCCCTTTGGCATTGGCTTTTATTTCAGATAAGTAGATGCCAAACAGAAGATGTCCCAGCACAAAACCCTGTGGGACTCCACTGGTGATTGGTCTCTTTGTGGAGGTAACTTCCACTATTTTGATTATCTGCATCCTATCTGTGAGCCAGCTGGCAATCCAGTAGATGACATAGGGGTTTATTCCCAGTTTATTTAGCTTTTCTACTATGCTTGAATGGGGAATTGTGTCAAAAGTTTTCGCCAGGTCGAGGTATGCAGTTTGCAATTTTTTGCCTGCATCCATTGCTTCCCGTCAAAAAAAAACTCACATTGATGCATATCTATCAATTTTGGCAACATTTCTGCCATTCTGCTAGCTGTCATAGACAATATTATATGCAATCATGGTTTAAAATTGAAATTAGCCAATATGATGTAGGGTCAGATGGGTCTTTACCATCTTTAGGTATTGCAGCCTCCACAACTTTTTACAGGGTGCTGGTGCTTCCACTATTTTTAAAATACTGTTAAAATCTTCAAGATCTTTATCACTTTCTTCCATCTGAGCTTCCAAATATCCACAGGAATACCATATATTCCTGGACACTTTCTTGCAGATTGATTTATGTCAACATTTTATCTTATCTCCTTATATCTTATTTGTTAATTGTTGAGCCTCATTTATCTGTAACCTTGGCATAATTAAATCTTCCATAAATATCTCCATTTGCACTCATTGTTGATTTCCACACTTCTCTGTTTTATACACATTTTCATAAAATTTCTGAACTAGCTCAAATACCTGTACAGGATCTCTGGTTATTCTTCTTGATATAGGCTACCTAAGACTGACAACAACCCTTTCAACTTTCTGTTGTCCAAGTCATCATGCTAAAAGATTGTGTGCTCTAGCACTATTATCAAAAACAGTTGCTTAACAGCAGCATTTTTAAGCTCATGCATATTATCCAAATGCTCCCTTGTTTTCTTTTTAGCACTCTGCACCTCCTCTTGTTCTGTGATATTCCCATAATTCTACAATATGTTAACCTTTGTCAGCCCCTTTAAATAATTTGTGTTATCTCTTAGCCATATCTCTTTTTCTTTTATTTCTACTCTGTACTTAAAATCCACTTTTATTTTATCCCACTCACTTATCTATATCTTCTGAAGAAATTTCTATCTTCCCGAATAACTCTCAAATAGATTCTACTACCCACTCCTTAAGTTCTCTTTTTAACAGGTAGGTGAGAAAGAACCAGTGTCTCAATTTTTCTTCATTAGCCTGCATTTTTATCTTAATTGTTATTATTGCATGATCTGAATTAGTTATTGGATGTGTGTCAAAGCTTTCAATTAAATGCACATGTTCCTTTGAAATATAATTTCTATTTAGACTTGCCCAGTTATTGTACCTTGGAGAATAATATGCAAATTTTCTTTGAGTTCCTGCTCTGAATTAACATCTTCCATACCAAGTATTTTCAAACATTTCTTCAGAAATATACACTATTTTGTTATTTGTTCCCTTCTAGGTCCTCTGATGTATCCTCACAGTGTCAAATCAAGTTCTAGTCCCCACATATAAGTAAGATCCCCTGGTGAAAGTTGATTAGCTCTTCTAAAATTTTCTTAAGCTCCATAATACCAGTTTTTGGTGGAATATAAATACATGCAAGGGTAATCCACCTGCCTTGCCAGTAGCCCCTTACTGCCACAAATCTACCATTATCTTTTTTTCCTCTTCTATCACTACTGGATCTCCTCAAGCAGTTAGTATATGTACCCCCTTTTCCTTTTTCCTCTGATGGTCTGTGGAATATCCATCTTGAAATCCTTTTTTCTATCAAATTTTCCAGCTCATTTCTTTCCAATGTGTATCCTGCAGCATAGTTATTTGCACTCTGCATTTCTTGATGTACTTCAGTACTGTTGCGTTTTTGTCTGCACCTGTGAGGCCACTCCCATTTCAAAATAATATGTTTAGTGTAGCTATTATAATAAGAATTTTTTTATTTCCACCTATTATGTAGGGCAGCTTTTTTTAAAGGATGCAAACTCTGTCTATCCATGAAGAGGTACCAGGTTTAGCAGACATAAATGTAAAGCTAGGATTGGAGTCAGAATACTCAACAGCAGCATCATCTGCCTGTACACTTGCCAGTTAATTCCTAGTTTACTTACTTATCCTGGTTATCTTCTACGTCCTTGGGCCTTTAATCACATCCTTTGTGCTAGTGATTAAATCCCAGTCCTGAAAACAAAGTGATCCTCTGTGAAAGAGTAAAATCCAAAACATTATTTCCTTAAATTCTGTTGTTATGAACCCTGGGATAAGATAAAGGGACAAATAATTATTTTCACACCTTAGTATATTCCCTTTTTTTGTGCTTATCTTCCTTCTGGGTCTACAACTTGAGGCACAGCAAGAAATTAACCATCTGCTAACAGAAAAATAGCCAGCACTCTTCTTGCACTTTCATATACTGGTGAAATCATACCCTGCTTACATTTTCTTTTCAGTAGCATCTGATGTTCAGTCTTACCTAAATGTGACTCCTTTAACAAACATAAACCAGCCCTAAAAGGATTACTATATTGAAATACCCTTTATCGTTTCACTGCGTTTAATATTCCATTTATATTCCATGACCTTAACTTTACAGTTCTCATCTTGACTTCAGTGTAATCTTATATATTTTTTTAATTTCTAGGACACACGGTCTATCATTCCTTTTCAAATCCTTTCTTACCGTGTTGTGCAGTCCATGTATCTTCTGTTCCCCATCATGTTAGCTGACTTAAATATAAAGCTCTAACAGTACCTACTATTTACTAAAGGGTTTGTGATGGCCACAAATATAATTTAATACAGTGTGTTATTTACTTATTTGTTTATTACTTCACAGTTTCCCTTTGACTAGGTTAAATGTTAAGATTGCCACCCATCCCGTTGTCAGCAGGACACTCATGGGTTGACCTGCCTCATCCCATTGCCTGCTGTGCAAAGTAGTGGGACTGTAAAAGTCCCACTTTTCAATCACACTGAATTGCCATAGAAAAGCCACAATTACTTCTGGCTTTTCCATGGAAATTCAGTTACGTCACCAACCCAGACCTGCAGGCAAAGCTGCTGCCTGTTAGGTCCGGGTGCTTTAATTTGTGCAGCAATTGTCTGCAATTCATGAAAGGGGTGAGATTGGGGCAGGAAGAGCCCTGCAAAGATTGTGGTTGTAGGAGCACTTTTCTGGTTTTTATCTGTGGGAGGAGTGCTTTGTTTTAAGTGCTTCTACAGCCGCTAAAAAAAGATCAAAATTTGTTTTTTGTTTTTTTCTAATGAGCCAGCAATCCATCCATTCATCCAGCCAGCCAGCCATCCAACCAGCCAGCCAGCCAGCCAGCTATCCATCCAGCTAGCCAGCCATCCATTCATCCAACCAGCCAGCCAGCCATCCATTCATCCAACCAGCCAGCCAGCCATCCATTCATCCAACCAGCCAGCCAGCCATCCATTCATTCATCCAGCCAGCCAGCCAGCCAGCCAGCCATCCATTCATTCTTTCATTCATTTATTCATCCAGCCAGCCAGCCAGTCAGCCATCCATCCATCCATTCATTTATCCAGCCAGCCATTCATTCATTCATTCATTCATTCAGCCAGTTCATTCATTCATTCATTCATTCATTCATTCATTCATTCAGCCAGCCAGCAAGCCAGCCATCCATCCATTCATTCATTCATCCAGCCAGCCATCCATCCATCCATCCATCCATCCATCCATCCATCCATCCATCCATCCATCCATCCATCCATCCATCCATCCATCCATTCATGTAACCAGCCATCCATTCATGCAGCCATCCATCCGGCCAGCCCTCCATTCATTCAGCCATCCATTCATTCATGCAGCCATCCATCCATCCAGCCAGGCATCCATTCATTCAGCCATCCATCCATCAAGCCATCCATCCAGTCATTCATCCATCCAGCTGCTACTCCCACCAACCAGCTAGCCACTCCAGCAGCCAGCCTGCCAGTCAGCTAGCCACTCCAGCAGCCGGCCAGCTAGGCACTCCAGCAGCCAAACAACCAGCCACTCCAGCAGCCAGCTAGCTAGCCAATCCAGCAGCCATCCGTCATACCCATAACAGCATCTCCTTTACCGTTCATGTGGTGATGTCATGGTAGAGGGTGTGGCCAGTGTCATATTGGCCACATCCCCATGTCCCACTTTGGCCTGATTAAAAGGTGGCAACCCTATGACATGTAGTTTTCCCTGCAGAAACATTTGTTGCCTGGCCTTGTGGTTAGTTTTAAAGAAGAAATGTTGGGGGGGGGGGTCGAGAGTGTAGGTTAGTCAGAGGCTTATGATAGGTTAGTTTGTTGGGGGCAGGCTGCTGGAAGTAATGAGGAAAAGAAGGAGGGGGTGGGGGAAGTCAGAATTTGACTTTTAAATCTTCCTTTTTGGCACCACACTTTGAATTTGCCCTCCCAGCCTACTCTAGCTGATTTAGCATAACAGGTGTGAATAAGATGGAAGAATAGCCAGCCTTTCAACTAAGGAAAAGAAGACTATTGTCTCACCCTCAAATTCATATTTCTTCCTTCATAGGTCAAGTGGGCGAAGTTATGCTGCTTTAGGAAGTACTGAGAATGGTTAGTGACAGTTTGGATGCTGCTACTGTATGGGTTGGTGCACTGCCTGTCACATTACCTGGTTGGTTTAAATGTCATTACAGATTATAATTATTCATGATGTGTATATTGAGGTGAATGTTCTGTCATGCTATGAAAAGCTGGTTAATTTATGTATTGTTTATGGTGAGGTTATGCTGACATATTATTTGTGATTGAATAAAGCTGATTGCAAAGTCTTTGAAATTTCAACTAAGTTTTTATGATGGACAAGGTGGGGGTGGGCGACCAGAGACAAATGAAAGACTACATACAATTTAAAATTGTGCAACCATTTTTATGATTATAAATCTTTGCCTGTTTATACATTTCATCCAGATAATGAAACTTTATAAATCATTAAGCATTTTATGATAATTTTATCAAAATTAATATTTAATATTACATGTTGTTATGCATTGAATGACCACTATGACCAGAGACTGAGAAATCACATCTTGTTCATCTTATCTTAATGATCTATGCAGTGATACCTTTGATACAATATTATAAGTCATTATTACTAATGTTAATTTGTTCTAACCTAAATTGATTTGATATGAGGTAGGCATGCCGACAACAGAAATTATTTTATTTTTCTTTCTCTTAAGGTAAAATATGCCTCCACAAAATGAACTTATAATCCTCTGTCTTCTTTTTCACTATTTTTTTTTCTATTCAGGTATAATGGTAATACATTCTTTTAGATTTGCTCAGTTTATCACTAATTGTTTTCCAGCAATTCTCTGTGAGTTTCTTTTTCTTAGATTTCTTTTACAGCAGCACAAAATACTTACGTGAATCAGCCTGATTTGTGAACTAGGAATTCATTCAAGCATTCATTTCATGGATTACGTAGAGGTTTCATGTATCATACCATTCCAGTCACAATTTCTCACTCAGCTATGAAAAACAAAATAAAAACAATGATGGTTTATCTCTTCAGTAAACCTACAGCATTAGATTCAATATGTTTATATCCCCAGTGGGAGAGAACACGGAAATGCTACAAACACCTTGCTGCAAAGGGGTAGCCCAGCACATAAATCATAAATGTAATTGACCATATCATGTGAGAATTAGTCAGACAAATTCCTTAAGAAAATGTCATCTGATTTCAGTCTGAGAACTACACAAATTCTTTAAGGCAGTATCATGTTATTTCCTACAAATCCCATATGGCATGCACTGAAAAGCTGAAAACTACGCAGAAACAGGTAAAGCGTATTTTATTTACATGTGACAGTATTAATGATCATTCTTAAAACTGGAAAATACAAAATAAAAGAAAAATATGATGTTCAGAATATTGCTATCCTTGAAAAGGCAGCTTCACCCTAAACACCTCTTTTTCTCTTCATTGAAATGATCCCTGTACTGTCATGTGCAAATAAAACTTGAAATACTAATTTGTCTCTTTCTGTGTCATTTATATGCTATTCAACTTCCTTAGTATATACCATTTTGACTCAGTACAAAACGTCATGATGATTATATTAGGAATCTGGTTCCCTTATTCTTGCATCATATTACCCATCACATTTAAATAATCTCGCCAAGGGAAATTCCACATAGAGAGTATTTTAACTCCTTCTCCCTTTCTCTTCCTTGGTAGTCAAAACATTTTGAGCTTTCTGTTACATTTATTGAGCTCTGTTTTTCACAGCTGTGTTCTCTCCCATTAGTGAAGTTATAAATCTAATGAGTCTTTGAGCATTCACAGCTCTTTTGCTATGCATAGTCTGAAAGGAGTTAATGCTACAATTTCATCATGTGCAAAAGGCATAATGCCACTGAGAGAGAGAAAGAGAGGGAATGAGACAGAAAGAGAGATGAGTTCTTACAGATTATTGATTCCTGTTTTATGAAATTCTGGGTTCACCACTGTGTTGTACCTAGAGAAAAAGGACTCATTACAGTTCACAGTAAGACGCTGTCTGGTTCGATTCTCAGCTAGAGCGTCTTCTGCGTGGAGACATGCGTGAATGGGTGTACCTTCGTTGAAGGTTGTGCGTCAGGCCTGGCAAGCCGGTATGTAAAAATCAACTGCCAATCATTAGCGGACCAGAGTTCCGCGGTGGTGACCCCTAACCGGGAAAAGCCGAAAGACACAAACAGTGTGTTTAAAACATGCCCTGCCATAAACACACCCTGCCATAAACAAACTCTACAACAGAAGAAAGAAACTGTTGCAAAAAAGAGTAAAATCCCATGATTGGAGGAACTCCCTGGTCAGCCTCAGTAATAAGCTGAAATCCCTCATAAAATCTTCCAAAGCTAGTTAGGAAAACAAAATCGCCACTGATTCTAAAGACAACCACAAAACATTTTATAACTATGTCAAGAATCTCAATGGCAACACTCAGATCTGCTCTGAGTTACAGCACAATGGCACTAAATATACAGAACCAACTGATATTGACAACATCCTGGCAGATAGGTTCAGTGCTAACTTTACCCCTTTCTCATCCCCTAAAGGGCCCATCCCTGTACCAGAAGAATGCAAAGTACATGTAATCGTGGCTGCACAGGTAAAAAACATACTCTCCAAAGACAAGAACACAGCATCCATGGGACCTGACAACATCCCAGGCTGCGTTCTACATGAACTACAGAATGAACTGGCACCCCACCTAAGTACCATGTTCAGTCATAGCCTCACCTCAGGCTTTGTGCCCACTGAATGGCGCACAGCAATGGTTATACCACTCTACAAAGAGGGAGCCACCACGGACCCCGGGAACTACCGCCCCATTAGCCTGACGAGCCTGGTCTGCAAGGCTATGGATCATATGAAACTTATAAACAATGACATTGGTAATCTCTAAACTCTGGACCCTACCCAGTTCAGGTTTGTAAAAGGCAGATCATGTCTCCTAAACCTGATAGACTTCTTTGAAGCAGTCACCAAAGCTGTAGATGAGGGTAAGGTGGTGCACACAGCCTATCTAGATCACGTCAAGGCTTTTGACACCATCCCTCATCTGGAATTATAGACAAACTCACTAAACTAGGTATAAATTCCTATATCAAAAGATGGGTTGCCCACTGGCTCACTGACTGAACCCACACCGTGAAAGTAGCAGACTCTAAATCCAACTTCAGACCAGTGACAAGTGGAGTACCACAGGGTTCAGTCCTAGGTCCTCTCCTGTTTGGTATCTACTTCTCTGAAGTACAGGTTAACACAGAAGGTCTTTGGCTAACAAATTTCACAGATGACTGCAAACTAGGAGCCATAATCAAATCTCCTAATGATGTGGATACCCTACAAAAGGGCCTCACTGAGACAGATGCCTGGTGTCAAAGCCATGGCCTCAAGCTCAATGCCAAAAAGTGCATTGTCATCCCTGTTGGTAAAAACTCTGTACCCATGAACTACCACATAGGTGGTAGTCTACTTAACACTGAAAGTGTGATAAGAGACCTTGGGACACAGGTGGACAGTAGTCTCTCCTTTGATAATCATATCGCCACAGTGGTCAGGAAATCCTTCTACGTGGCACACCTCATCATAAAAGGTTTCTCATCCAGGAAAAAAAGAGGTCATTGTTCTCATCTACTCATCACTCATTAGACCCAATATAGAGTACAACGCCCCTTTTGGCATGTACCTCACAAGACATCTACAACAACTGGAAAGGCCACAGAAATACCTCACAAAGAGGATTGCCAGCCTCAAACAGATGACCTATGCAGACCGTCTCAAAAAACTCCAGCTTTACTCTGTCACATATCGCCTACTCAGAGGCGATGTCTGCCTAACATACAAAACTATGTCAAACCCAGAGCTGTTGGACATGCTCCACGTAAAGAAATCCTAATCCCTCTGAGCTACATGCTCTAGGGACCTAAACCTTGTCACCACAATAAACAGAACATGCTGGAGGGATAGATTCCTGTCTCAGTGACTTCCCATACTCTGGAACAAATTACCTATCTATATCAAACAAACCTCCTCATTAGCACTCTTCAAGAAAAATCTTGATGATTGGATGGGAGATAGGAAATTCACCCCGGGGATCACTTCTGTGGCTCTGCTTAACAGGGGCACAGGAAAATAATTTTCATGGGTGGCAAAAGCCAGGGTACCATTTGGCTAGGCTTATATAGGCCCTAGGGCCAATAGCCTAGTACCTACCTATTAACCTATGAACCAATGTCACAAGATGGGTTGCCAACTGGCTCACTGACAGAACACACACTGTGAAAGTAGCAGACTCCAAATCCAACTTCAGACCAGTGACAACTGGAGTACCACAGGGTTCAGTCCTGGGTCCTCTCCTGTTTGTTATCTACTTCTCTGAAATACAGGCTAACACAGAAGGTCTTTGGCTATTGAAGTTTACAGATGTCTGCAAACTAGGAGTCATAATCAAAACTCCAAAAGATGTGGACATCCTACAAAAGGGCCTCACTGAGACAGATGCCTGGTGTCAAAGCCATGGCCTCAAGCTCAATACCAAAAGGTGCATTCTCATCCCTTTTGGTAAAAACTCTGTACCCATGAACTACCACATAGGCAGTAGTCTACTTAACACTGAATGTGTGATAAGAGACCTTGGGACCCAGGTAGACAGTAGTCTCTCCTTTGATAATCACATTGCCACAGTGGTCAGGAAATCCTTCTACGTGGCACACCCCATCACAAAAGGTTTGTCATCCAAGAAAAAAGAGGTCATTGTTCCCCTCTACTCATCACTCATTAGACCCATTATAGAGTACAATGCCCCTTTTGGTATGTATCTCACAAGACATCTACAACAACTGGAAAGGCCCCAGAAATACCTCACAAAGAGGATTACTGGCCTCAAACAGATCCCCTATGCAGACCTTCTCAAAAAACTGCAGCTTTACTCCTTAGCATATCACCTACACAGAGGCGATCTCTGCCTAACATACAAAGCTTTGTCAAACCCCGAGCTACTGGGCATGCTCCACTTAAAGAAATCCCAATACCTCCAAGCTACATGCTCTAGGGACCTAAACCTTGTCACCACAATAAACAAAACATGCTGGAGGGATTGATTCCTGTCCCAGAGACTTCCCATATTCTGGAACAAACTACCTATCCATATCAAACAAAGCTCCTCATTAGCACTCTTCAAGAAAAATCTTGATGATTGGGTGGGAGATAGGAATTTCTCCCTGGGGATCACTAATGTGGCTCTGTTCGACAGTGGCACAGGAAAATAATTTTCTTGGGTGGCGAAAGCCAGGGTACCTTTTGGCTAGGCTTATATAAGCCCTAGGGCCAATAGCCTAGTACCTACCTATGAACCTATGAACCTATAAGAATTTAAACCAAAGACTGACACTTCAAAAGGAAAACAAACAATTTCAAGATATTCTGTTAGTAACCAACAATTCCTGAGACCTGCCAATCTAAGTATCTGTAAAGAAAATCCTGCATGCAGAGATATGCCATTTACATTGATGGTGTGGCACATGAAACTCTGACAGCAACCTAAAAATTCCAGATCAATAGTGAATCCAGGCACTGCATGAACCAACCAAGCAGGATTGCATGAAACACCAATGCCAGCTCACCTTTCTTGGGGGGAAATGAGGTACTTTGATCTGTAGTAATCCTGATTCTAGAGATTAGAACTGATCACAATGTAAAGAATGCAAGTCTGGTGTATGTGCTTGACTCTTCCAAAGTCTGATAGGCAGTGACTTTGCATGATGTCATCTGTGGCTGCACGCAATTCCAAGTAAAAGATAAGACAAACCAGGGCTTTGTACTAGTGAGCAAACACATCAGCTTTCTGGGGATGAGTTCTTAGGTCATACTTGTTGAAATCCTTGTGTGAGATTAACAAAAAAAAAAATGAAAACCATGCTTCTGGGACAGAGGAGTGCATTGTAGGAAACAGAAGCTTTATCCCCACCCCCCCCTACCCAAATATCACACCATTATGGTGACCATTACTATGTAATTTGGGGTTAGAATTAAATCAGTTCTACACAGAAGTTCAACATTGGATAAAACATATACTTAGTTTTTCAGTTTTGGAATACTGGTTCTTTAAGTTCTTTAAGTAGTGTTATTCAAACTGAAGACAGAAAACACATAGAATTTAATGTATTTAGAATATGTTAAACTTGGATGTAGTGGTAGGTATGTTTTTAAACAGAGGAGCAAGGAAATATTGTTACTAATTCTGCAGACAGTTTTTATTTCTTCTTTTCTTTGCTGACTGAGTACTTGAAATGGTCAAAGAACCCATTTTAGGTACATGGTCCAAAAAGTAATATATTATAAAACAAGTGCAGTAAATGTTAAAACTTACATGGAATAATATAAAAAGGTTTTCACTGTGCCATGGCTCATTAGTAAGGTGAAGCCAGCAAGTTATTTTTTTCCTCTTTTCCCACCAGCACTGCATAACAACAATAAAAAGTGTGCAGCAGAAATTGGAGGTCAAATGGCAGGAGCATCACAAGTACTGAAAAAATACTTATTTGATTTAAAGAGGATGGCTTAGTAATTAAGCTGATACTACTATTTCATTGTCTTTAGGTGATTGTACATGATGTGGAGGTATTTCCTTTGATTCTACAGCATGCTCAAGATGTGTTTCAAAGTATACAAAGTCAAATAAATGCTCTCTGGAAGAAAATAAGCAAGGAAAACATAAAATAACAATGGAATCCATCAGACAACAAGAGTTAGAGATAAAGGTGCATACGTTACAAATGAAAGTGGACAATTTGGAAAATAAAAGTTAAAGATGTAATGTGCATATTATATGCATTCCAGAGAACACAACTTCTCAAGACTTGTCAAAATTTGTAAAAAAAAACATGGCCAGATAGGGGTATGTAAATACCATTGAATTTTACATTTAGAAAAAAAATGGATTGAGTTGGAAAACAGAGATGGAGAATCCCAGACACACGCTAAGGGGACCCATGCTAGGGGGACTCAGTTCATTTGTAACAAGAGAGTGAACTATTAGATAAAGTGATAAAAATAGACATCTCCTGTGGCAACACAACTGTATTAAATTTATGTAGGATTACTAGACAGAATCATATAATTACTGAAATGAAAAGAAATAGGGTACCAGCGACTAAAGTTTCCTAGACCACTAATAGACAAGATAAGGAAATATACTGACACAGCAGATGGATGGCACATTTATACAGACAAACAAAAGGGACCAAACTTTATGGAAAGGACAGGAACATATTATGCAAAACAAAAAATGGAATGGGAAGCAAATTAATCCGGAAGAAAAGAAGAGGTACTAAATGATCAGTCCACAATGAAAAAGGCCAGGCTGGAGTAATATATTACAGAAATCATGGGAGGCCCAGAGAAACTCATCCAGGAAATAAGCAGAGACTGCAGAGTGAAGTAGAGAATCAAAGAAAATCAAGGACATGCTGTGTAGAGGGGACACTGTCCTGGAGAAGCAAGGTCTGCAAAATGGAGGAAACAATCAGAAACATTTGAAACCTCAAACACCGACAAGTTAGTCAGGCACCTCTCTCAGAAGCAACAACATGAATGTCCCCAACAAATACTCAAAACATAGATCAAACAATTAAATACAGAGGAGGAAACATATATAAACGAGAGAGAAGAGAAGAGAAGAGAAGGGAAGAGAAGAGAAGAGAAGAGAAGAGAAGAGAAGAGAAGAGAAGAGAAGAGAAGAGAAGAGAAGAGAAGAGAAGAGAAGAGAAGAGAAGAGAAGAGAAGGGAAGGGAAGGGAAGGGAAGAGAAGAGAAGAGAAGAGAAGATGTTGTTGGAAGAGAGAAGAGAAGAGAAGAGAAGAGAAGAGAAGAGAAGAGAAGAGAAGAGAAGAGAAGAGAAGAGAAGAGAAGAGAAGAGAAGGAAGGAAGGAAGGGAAGAGAAGAGAAGAGAAGAGAAGAGAAGAGAAGAGAAGAGAAGAGAAGAGAAGATGTTGTTGGAAGAGAGAAGAGAAGAGAAGAGAAGAGAAGAGAAGAGAACAGAAGAGAAGAGAAGTGAAGTGAAGAGAAGAGAAGAGAAGAGAAGAGAAGAGAAGAGAAGAGAAGGGAAGGGAAGAGAAGTGAAGAGAAGAGAAGAGAAGTGAAGAGAAGAGAAGAGAAGGGAAGAGAAGTGAAGAGAAGAGAAGAGAAGTGAAGAGAAGAGAAGAGAAGAGAAGAGAAGAGAAGAGAAGAGAAGAGAAGAGAAGAGAAGAGAAGGGAAGGGAAGAGAAGAGAAGATGTTGTTGGAAGAGAGAAAAGAAGAGAAGAGAAGAGAAGAGAAGAGAAGAGAAGGGAAGAGAAGAGAAGAGAAGAGAAGAGAAGAGAAGAGAAGAGAAGAGAAGAGAAGAGAAGGAAGGAAGGAAGAGAAGAGAAGATGTTGTTGGAAGAGAGAAGAGAAGAGAAGAGAAGAGAAGAGAAGAGAAGAGAAGAGAAGAGAAGAGAAGAGAAGAGAAGGGAAGAGAAGAGAAGAGAAGAGAAGAGAAGAGAAGAGAAGAGAAGAGAAGGGAAGGGAAGGGAAGGGAAGTGAAGAGAAGAGAAGTGAAGAGAAGAGAGGAGAAGAGAAGAGAAGAGAAGAGAAGGGAAGGGAAGAGAAGAGAAGAGAGGAGAAGAGAGGAGAAGAGAAGAAGTTGTTGGAAGAGAGAAGAGAAGAGAAGAGAAGAGAAGAGAAGAGAAGAGAAGAGAAGAGAAGTGAAGAGAAGAATACTGCTGGCATACCAAAGACGGACGAGAGAAAATTGATCATAGTGGCATATCCCCAGCTGCAGTTGAGACAATATAAAGCATAAGTGGAAAGATAGAGAAATTCTCATAAGTAAGTTCAGTTGCTGGATCTGTTAGTTATGAACAGTGCTCTAGTGCACCATATTGGGTGTAGCAAACTGTATAGAAAAAGAAACAACAACTAAGGTATGTTTGTAGAGTGTAAAGTGAGGCACAAAATGAGAACAAGTTGTTTTTTACTTTCTCAGAGATGATACTCAAATACAGCACAGTTAGTAAGTAGGACTAATACAATTTATATAAGTGTGATTTAGAAACATCTGAACCTGCTTATTACCTTTTTTATGCTTAGTACATTATGTCAATTCAAAGTTCATGTCTGCTAACTAAATGTCTTGAAGCATTAGAAATTAAATATTATATACCAAAATACAATACATTCTGCCTTTAAAGGGGGCACAATTCAGAACTGCTATAAAACTCTGGTTTGAATAATATACACAGTATACTAGGTACAGTTTTGTTAAATGTATACACATACATATCTAAATACCTATATCTATATCTGCATCTGTATCTATATCTATATCTATAGCTATATTGACATTGATATCTACATCTACATCTATATCTATATCTATATCTATATCTATATCTATATCTATATCTACATCTATACCTGTATCTATATCTAAAGTATATGTATAAGTTCCTCACACACAAAATAACAAAATGTAGGATATGTTAGCAGTAAGTATGAGTGTGACATAGCAAACTAAGCCACTACATTAATAGCACGTGAAATATTCAAATGCAAAATAATATACAGAGGTTGCTATACCTGGTCTAGAGTCTGTGTGATCTGCAATAATTATGACCACTGTTTTTTCTTAGGGTTAGATATTTATACAAATGCAATGCTCACATTAAATGAGAGGAATGTATTGCTTATTAAATGTGATTTTATTTTATTATCGAGAAATCTTACATTTTATTAAAGTTAAGCTAACGTTTGCTAAACAGACAAGCGGCAACAGCAGATAGACTATAAGATACCCTAGAGCTTGTGATCTACTGTTTCAAATGCATACCAGTTATAGTGCATTTTTTTCCATGTTACAGTACAGGAACTTGCAGGAAGAAAGCATTAGCTGGAGGCACACCTATCAAGTGTACCTCATTATGAGGAACATTTCTCATTTTAAGACTTAAAAAGTTCATGCTCCTCATTGCTCCACACTGAAAGATTCTGTCACATATTCAGTTTAAAAAAAATAGCTGATATCCTTGGTAAATTATACTAAGTCATATTAATTCATCAAATTAACTTTTTACACACATAAAATAACACATTTTAGCCATCCTTTGATCTTCCTAGTTGAAGTTACTAGTAAACTGTTGGTAAGTGTTCAACATCCTGACATTTGTTCCACAGTATGAGAGGTAGTGATCCACATTTTGGAGTCAGAAGGTTGAGAGCTATGGCTGGAGAGGAGGGGGGATTGAAGTGAGTTTGTTAGCTAATATCTTCACTTCCAATGCAGAACAAGACAAGTGAATTCCCCTTTACTGGGTATAGGTGTAGCGAATTGCCAAAGGAGTTAGACTCCAGTCTGGAGTTCTGGCTCAACCAGCTTCCTGTGCTGGTACCACAAACTAGCTCCCTTCCCCCTCCACTTTCTACTGGTACACCATCCAGTGGCCAGAAAAATAGCACAAACACCCTCCTTCCTATCCCAACCAATTCAGGTTTCATTTCTGCCCTATCCCCAACCCTGCTTCCTCTCATTATTTTAGCAAAAAAATAAATCTTTATTACCCCTCATGGATACAGGGCTCATGTTTAGTTTTTTAAAAAAGGGAAACATTCATACCTCTCAACCTGAAAGCATCAAAAATCTGGACAAAGGCCAATGAAAAATAGGTACAAATCTGTATGCTGATTAACATAGAATTTACATACATAATTGTGTAACACCGTCCACTCCAATGGAATTGTGGGATATCAACTTTCAAATGCTAACTGAAGAACAGACAACCAAAATATGGCCCCAGACACCCAGACCCTGTAGTAAAATGGTAATCATTTTCTTTTAAATGAGTAGCAATGATGTTCACCGGGAAGGGAGAAGATGATCAACCTTAGGATTTAGTTTTCAGTGACTTGCAGTATGTGGGTTTTATGGTAAAAGTAAGGCATTTAATGGTAGGCAATATTCTAATCTTAGCAAAAGAATATTATAGCTTGCTAGGACCTCCAAAAGTCATTCTTCATGGCCTACTGATCAGTGGCGTAGCTACAGTTTGTGCCACCCGGGGCTGTCCTTGACTTTGCCGCCCCTTTCCCCTCACAAAATCATGGTCAAATGGGGCCTCCCCATTTATAGCTCTCCCCCTGCAGTCATTCTAATGTCCCATTACTTGGCTATTTCACCCCATTTACCATAAACACTGTAATGTACATACTGCTTTACTTCTACGATGATTTGGATTTCATTTAAAAGTTTTATTTTACTGTGCAAACACTAAAAGACATCTGATAAACAATGTAATGCAATCTCACAATGAAAATAGACCTAGCATTAAAACTTCACTGCCCTTGAAACTCACATTCATTGAAACAGCATTGAAACTCACATTCAGAGAAAATACATCTGGTGAGTGGCAGATAAAGATTACCTTTCGGCTGTTTTCAAATCATAGGGCCCTTGACACGAAATATACATGTGTTCTCTGATACACCTTCCTGATTGTATTAAATTATATTCCTTGTATAATACAGTACAGTTGTTAGAAGGCATTTTAAATTTATTGTTTTGAACATTTTTCCAATAATCAATGAAACAAAATGCATACACCAATAATGACAAAACTGCCAAATTCAGAACATTTCTATCATAAAAAGTCTACTCAGACTTCTACAGTTATCAGTATCTGTAATATGCACAATCTTTGCAAAAGTAAAAGTCATCTAAATAATTCCACGTTAAAGAGATCTGTGACTAACAAAGAGGTTGCTGCTAGTAAACAGCTTTATATTTCATTGTTTCATCTACAAAGTGCCTGTTGACCTTGAGGAATAAATTGTCTATGTTATAGTAAAAAAATGATAAGCTAGTAATATTGCAATAGGGAATGGATGGAAAACTGATAACAGGTTCATAGTTACTAGTTATCACCACCAAAGAGGACATTCTTAGGACTGCAGCATCAACCCCCTTTAAAAGTACAACACAGTACGGTATCAGCGATGCATCTACATACTGTGGGAGTAGAAGCCATAGCCTTCTGCATCAGCAGCAAGTATTTAACCTGGCATGCTATTAACAATGCAAGTAGACTCAACATAAGCAGCACTAAACTTTTCTTCCCATGAAGCTCTCAGCTCCTTGTAAAATCCACTCAATGCTCAACTGTATCTCTCAACTTTGCAGCACAAGAAATCTGGAAAAAGCCAAAATTTATTGGGGGGGGGGGACAAAAGCCCAAAAAACAGGGACACATTTTAAACATTGCTTGTATAATCTTGGAAAGTTACTAGAATAAACTGTTGTGTTACTACCATATATTTTACTGCCAAGTCTTGGATGCAGGATCCTGTGCACTACAGTCAAAGCAATATACCACTATGCCAAATCAGCAGTTTCCTAAAAGATAGGAAGACTGAAACTTAATGGGGATCATTTAGTGAATTCAGTTCTCACCATAGCTCTCAATGTCTTAGCACAAAACACCTGGACAAAGCCAATAATGGGGGAATACAGCTATCAGACATATTCAGTGAACTCAGTTCTCACCACAATTACCCTATTAGCACAAAAAACCTGGACAAAGCCTATAATGTGGGCGTACAGTCTCAAAATAGGGACAACTTTTAAATATTGATCTTACAAAGTTGAAAATTGCTAGAATAAATGGTTTTGGGTTACCATGCATTTTCTAAAGAATATGAAGTCTGAAATTCAAATGTCTGTCATTATTTAGTGAATTCAATCCTTCACTGATTTGCCACAAAAATCCAGAAAAGCACAGATTTTATGAGGAACAGAACAAAAATATGAGGTAAAAATCTGGAAAGTTTTCACAAGTGGTGGTGGGTAGGGAATTCAGGCTCTTATTACCTGTAACCAAGTTACAGGGTTTGAGCCTGAGTAACTCTTGCCACCAGGTATATTCAACTGGGACATTTTACAAACACTCACACACACCTTAACCAGCACAATAATTTTATTTTATTTTACATTTGTTGACAGGATGCATGTCCATTTTCAGTGGAGGCCCGGGGAGAAAAGCTCCAGGTAAACAGAAACATTAAAAACATGTTACAATTATAATTTTGACAAAGAGTACATAAGCAAACAATAATAAACATGTTCCACAGGTTAGAGTTAAACCCTTGTGAAAGCCAGGGGTAAATTAAACAGTAGCTGATATCCATTCCTTCTCAGTACTGCATAAAACTAAAATAACCAGCAGCACTAAATACATTGGCAGAATAATAAGAACCAACCAGCTTGCCTCTTTATGGCAGAATAATAACTAAAATACCTCCAGCTCCGAATCTGAGCAGCAGTAACCATTCCTGCACCATTATGCCAGAAATGCTTCCATGCATGTTATGTTGAGTGCTTAAACTCAATTCTAATAGGCTGGCAGGCTGTTTGTGAAGGTGACATCATCACCCACATGATGACGTCAGTGCAAAGCAAGAAAACAAAAAAAAGCCTGGAATTTGGAAATTAAGGGGTGCCACTTGGGAAATTTATTTCAACTTCAAAACCGGTAAAAACTGAGAAATTTGATATGGTTGAGAGGTATGGAAACATCTTCTGTCTTTTTTAGCTGTAGGGAGCAGATTCTACAGTTTATATCCTGCACAGAGCACT
>NC_056729.1:311696850-311814350 GCF_019279795.1 Protopterus annectens
TACCTCACTAGACACCTGCAACAACTGGAGAGGCCACAAAAGTACCTCACAAAGTAGATCCTAGGCCTTAAACACTTGTCCTGTATGGACAGACTCAAAAAAACCTCCAACTATTCTCTGTCTCATATTGCCTACTTAGAGGCGATCTCTGCTTGACTAACAAAGCCATGTCTGACCCAGCTCTGTTAGAAATGCTACATCTAAAAAAATCTCAATCCCTCTGCACCACACACTCCAGAGATCTCAACCTCATTACCACAATCAACAGAACATGCTGGAGGAACAGGTTCATAACCCAAAGACTGCCCATGCTATGGAATAGACTTCCCATACATGTCAAACAGTGCATCTCACTGGTCCTCTTCAAGTGAAATCTTAATGAGTGGATGGGAAATAGAAAATTGCCCCCGGGGTTCACTCCCGTGGCTCTGTTTGACAGAGGCGCTGGGAACTAAGGTCATGTGGCATGATGCCAGGGTAATCCTATGGGCTAGGCTTGTAAAGGCTCCAGGGCCATTAGCCTAGTACACACCTATGAACCTAATTATGTTTTCATTCTTAGACTATTGCATTGTTTAGCAAATGTCTGTCAGTATTTGTGCTATAAAATTTGACATACAAGTTGTAAATTAAATCCAGATATATGTAATAATTGTAGAAGTAAATCAACATTATGCACACTGAGAGTTTTGAACAGTGTTTATGGCAAATGGGGATAAATAGCCAAGTAATGGGACACTGAAATGGATGCATGGAGGGGGCTGAGTGGGGGGGGGGGGTCCAGGGTTTGCAGCCCTGCAAAAAATCCTGCGGGCTCCCCTGGCTGTAGCAAGCAGTTTCTACAGTTTATGTCCTGCATGGTGTACTATAGCACTCAAGTTTCACTTAAAAAAAGAGACATTCTTTTTTTAAACTGTAATAAACTGCTTGCTACAAATGTAGCAAGAAATATAGCAAACAGTTACTACAGTTTACATCCAGCAAAGAGCACTACAGTGCCATAGTTTTACTTAAAAAAAGAAAAGAAAAGAAAAAGAAATATCTTCTCTCTTTCAAACTGTAGCAAATTGCTTGCTACAAATGTAACAAGCAGTTACTGGAGTTTAGACCATGTAGGGAGTGATCCATTGCTCAGGTATGACTGCAAATTCAATAGCAGCTTTTAAAACCCAATATATTTTAAAGAGCAGTCAGGATCATTCAATCATGTCCCCCCAATAATTTTCACCCAGGGCAGTTACTCCATTTGCCCTTCCATAGCTACACTACTGTTGGGGGAATAAAATAAATCAGGCATAGGAGGTAAAAGAAATAGGAAGCAACATATAAACATTTCATATTTTGGAACATTGGAGGGTAATCTAACCCTATAAAATGTAAATGGATTTTCCAGAATCTAAAATATTCAAAAACCTCAAATAGCATTATTATAGGAGACAACACTGAAGACAAGTGAGGCATATTTATGTATTTATTTTATTTTTATTTTGCATTTGTTGACAGGGATAGTCAAACTGGAAACATGTCCATTTTCAGTGGAGGGCCGGGGAGAAAAGCTCTGAGGTACAAACAATAATATTACATAATATAAGTTATCACACCATACCAAAGCTCCACATGGATGGCAAATGCAAAGGCCAAAAAGGAACTAGTAAAACCAAAGACAGACAACCAGCACAATTAGAGGAAAATGGGTATTTATTCTGAAATAAGAGTATAAGGCAGACTGGCTTTGGCCTAAAGAAGCCATTTTCATTGCCAAAATATTCACCATATAACACAAAGTGCCCTTTATCTAAATATTAATAACATGTTCACCAATAAAAATTGAGAAACAATTAATGGACTGACCCAAATCCAAGACCATACCAATATTGCTGAATACTAAAGATGTATATAATAAAAAACACATTTATAATAATAGAAACTAGTACATTTAATGGTATTCCTGGCACTAAGAACTGGAGAATATATCCAACTCAATGCAAGTGGTAAAAAAATGTGTTAAGGATGTTCATTCAACCCTGGTGGGAAAAGGCCACCCAATCTAATAATCCATGACCTTTCTTTATCATTGAGAAGTTCATGCCATTTGTTCTTAGGAAATAATTTCCTCTCACCCTATCAATGATGGTAAAATGAAAGCAAGCTGTTTTGTGAACTAAAGTGTGTTTATATAATGCATTAGTGGCAACCCTATTTCTTATGTTGCTTAAATGCTGTGCAATCTGCAACTTATAAGATCTGGAAGTTTGTTCAATATAAAATACAGAGCACTGACACTCAACCAATAGATGACCCACTTGCTACTGCAATTTGAAAATGTAAAAATTTCAAAGACTCGTGTTGTGTTTTTGCTAGAAAATTCCTTAGTCTTTCATACACATTTACAAAAACCACAATGTTCACAAGGAAAACAACCAGATAACTTGGTGCCATCTAATGTTTGTTGAACTTTATGTTCAGGAGATGGGTGTTTTTTATAAAAGTTCAAATACCCTCCTATATTAACATCCCTCTGATAAGAAAAAGTACATCTATTGTCCAATACTTTGGCTAATTGTTCATCAGACATCAAGATATTCCCGTGTTTCTGTACTAGACAAGTCAGCTGTTTGATATTCCTGCCAAACAAAGTAAAAAATCTGACTTTTGATCCCTTGGTAGAGCTAGAACCCTTATATGTTAATAGTTCATCCCGAGCTATTTTGCTAACTAGGCCACTGGTTTGTGATAGCTGTTTGACAGAATAGTCATATTCCAGAAACCTCTGAGTAAGATCTTCATTAAAATGTGTGAGATCTGACTCCTTTGTACATATCCATTTGATCCATGTATATTGGGATTTAGGAATGTTTTAATGATATGACCTGGATGACAGCTGGATGCATGTAAAAGGGAGTTGGAGTGAAAGGGCTTCCTGTAGACTGTACTAATTAAAGTACCATCTTCTTGTTTGTTTACCATAACATCCAAGAATGGAATATACTTCTTATCAAAATTAAGAGTAAATTGGATGCCCCATTTGTTATCATTCAAATATTGTACAAACTCCTCTAGATGTACTATATCCG
Source organism: Protopterus annectens (assembly GCF_019279795.1). Classification (NCBI taxonomy): domain Eukaryota; kingdom Metazoa; phylum Chordata; order Ceratodontiformes; family Protopteridae; genus Protopterus; species Protopterus annectens. Next base: position 311,699,925 of record NC_056729.1, read on the forward strand.
ATTTCCAAATCATCCAGCAGTCATCCAGGTAACTCCGCCAGATATCAATCTCCTCAATGAAAATGTTATGACTATTGTCGTAGATCATAAGATGTTCAAGGTAACCCATAAAAAGGTCTGCATAAATGGGGGCAAAGGCTGTCCCCATTGCAGTACCTTGCAATTGTAGATTACATTTACCATTGAAAAAGAACACATTTTTGGTTAATGTATGTTCCACAAGGCAGAGAAGAAAATCATTAAAACCAGGGCTCCATATGCCCAATTTGGTGAGCCAAAATTCCAGTGCCATTAAACCTCCCAATGGGGTATGCTAGTATAGAGAGAAGTTACATCTAACGTGCACAATAGCCAACCATCTTCAATTTGTGAATCAGCAATAATGTTCAAGAATTCCGTCATATCCTTTATCCTAGCCCTAACTGCCTTCAATAAATGTTTCAAATATCTGGTTAGATAGATGGAAATAGGCTCTGTTAAGGACCCCTGCCTGACACAATTGGTCTGCCTGGTGGGTTGTGGAGGTTCAAACAATGTCTTGAACATATCTTCTGTTGTTTTATCTGAAACTGAATACAATTTGTTAAATAAAGGATTAAACTTTATATCTGGCTTTTTAGTATCAGAGAGCAATTTTGTACATGACTTGTTGTCTTTTTGTAGGCTACTAAATTTAAAGTTATTTTTCAGGGATTCAGAAAACCACAATGAACCAACAGAGGTGAGTTTCAAATTCCATCCTTCTACTTTCATACTGCCAATGAATAAACATGTGGAAATCTTCCAGAAATGTATTCTTAGAGAGCTTCATTTTGGAGATGACTCACATGAGAGTATGCTCAATAATAACTTAAATTCCTCAGAGAGGGAGGTACTAAATAGACTCAAGAACAGAAAGGATATAGGTATCATACTGGCAGATAAAGGGGGATCCATAGTTGTTATGGCTGGTCCAAATATGAAATGGAGGCCAATAGACAACTCAGTGAATCCAAATTTTATACACATATGTCTATTGATCCCACTCCACATTTCAAAACCCAACAGACAATTTTTTGGATTTGGCTGTGGAGGAAGGCATAATTGATGATAAAACATGTTTCCATCTTAAGATAAGTGAACCTACTCCCCAATACCTTTATCTGCTTCCTAAAGTACACAAAAACCTCCACAACCCATTGGACAGACCAATTCACAAATTGAAGATGGTTGGCTATTGTGCACGTTAGATGTAACTTCTCTCTATACTAGCATACCCCATTGGGTAGATTTAATGGCACCGAAATTTTGTCTCACAGAATTGGGCATATAGAGCCCTGGTTTTAATACTTTTCTTCTCTGTCTTGTGGAACATGCATTAACCAAAAATGTGTTCTTTTTCAATGGTAAATGTTATCTACAATTGCATGGTACTGCAATGGGGGGCAGCCTTTGCCCCCATTTATGCAGACCTTTTTATGGGTTACCTTGGACATCTTTTGATCTACGACAATAGTCATAACATTTTCATTGAGGAGATCGATATCTGGCAGAGGTACCTGGATGACTGGTGGATGATTTGAAAATCGGATATAGAACATCTAGAGGAGTCTGTACTATATTTAAATGATAACAAATGGGGCATCCAATTTACTGTTAATTTTGATAAGAAGTGCATTCCATTCTTGGATGTTATGGTAAACAAACAAGAAGATGGTACTTTAATTAGTGCAGTCTACAGGAAGCCCTTTCACTCCAACTCCCTTTCACATGCATCCAGCTGTCATCCAGGTCATATCATTAAAAACACTCCTAAATCCCAATATATGCGGATAAAACAGATATGTACAAAGGAGTCAGATCTCACACATTTTAATGAAGATCTTACTCAGAGGTTTGTGGAACGGGGCTATTCTGTCAAACAGCTAACACAAACCAGTGGCCTAGTTAGCAAAACACCTCGGGATGAACTATTAACATATAAGGGTTCTAGATCTACCCAGGGATTAAAAGTCAGATGTATTAATACATTTGGCAGGAATATCAAACAGCGGACTGGTCTAGTACAGAAACACTGGGACATCTTGCTATCTGATGAACAATTAACCGAGGTACTGGACAATAGATGTACTTTCTCTTATCGGAGGTGTGTTATTATAGGGGAGTATTTGAACTTTTATAAAAAACACCCATCTCCTGAACATAAGGTTCAACAAACATTAGATGGCACCAAGTTATCCGGTTGTTTTCCTTGTGAACATTGTGTTTTTTGTAAATATGTATTAAAGACTAAGGAAATTTCTAGCAAAAACACAACACGGGTCTTTGAAATGTTGACATTTTCAAATTGCAGTAGCAAGTGGGTCATCTATTTGGCTGAGTGTCAATGCTCTGCATTTTATATTGGACAAAGTTCCAGATCTTTTAAGTTGTGGATTTCGGAGCATTTAAGCAACATAAGAAATAGGGTTGCTACTAATGCATTATATAAACACACTTTAGTTCACAAAACAGCCTGCTTTTATTTTACCATCATTGATAGGGTGAGAGGACATACATTTTTAAGAACAAATGGCATGAACTTCTCAATGATAAAAAAATGTCATGGATTATTAGATTGGGTGGCCTTTTCCCACCAGGGTTGAATGAACATCTTTAACACATTATTTACCACTTACATTGAGTTGGGTATATTCTCCAGCTCTTATTACCAGGAATACCATTAAATGTACTAATTTCTATTATAATAAATGTGTTATGTATTATATACATCTTTAGTATTCAGCAATATTGGTATGGTCTTGGATTTGGGTCTGTCCATTAATTGTTTCTCAATTTTTATTGGTGAACATGTTATTAATATTTATATAAAGGGCACTTTGTGTTATATGGTGAATCTTTTTGGCACTGAAAAAGGCTTCTTTAGGCCACAACCGTTCCACCTTATACTCTTATTTCATCATAATATAAGTTATAACATAGATCATAAAGCAGGTGGAGAGAAAAAGAATAGCGGCAATTTTGTTCCACAAAAGTCTTAAAGTTAAAACCAAGTTATGTAAAACAAGCACAATGACAGGTAGATTATATGGAGTGGTCCAATTCAGGATAGCATAAATTGTGATATTACATTGTGTGTATGTGTGTGTGTGTGTGTGTGTGTGTGTGTGTGTGTGTGTGTGTGTGTGTGTGTGTGTGATGCACGGAGAGTGTGTGTGTGTGTGTGTGTGTGTGTGTGTGTGTGTGTGTGTGTGTGTGTGTGTGTGTGTGTGTGTGTGTACATATAATACTGACAATCTTACATTTTTGAAGCTTTTTCAACAACAGGAAAAAATCAGTGGAGGAAGGAGACATGCAAGTAATGGGGGCAGGGTTAATGTCAGTTTGAGACATGAAGTGGATAGGCTATATAGTGGAAAGTAACATGATGTCAAAATCCTGGAGTGGCTGAAGGAAAAGCTAAGTAAACATAGTTTAATACATTTAAGGATGGACATGGGGAGAGGGAAATCTCATTCCTTCAGGTTTGGAGGCTGGACAAGGCAGCAGACTGCATGACTTCCTTGTAAGTAAGAGGAACCACATAAATGTGACACAGTTATTTTATACAGATATATTTTGGGACATGTTCCACTGATCTTATAAACTGAAATAGACTGGAGACAGGATAAAACACGCTCATGGAAATGGGCTTGATGCGAGGGAAGAACAAATAAACAAGGCAAGTTAAAGGAGGAGGCATGTTTGCTTGCAGTGTGATGAATTTTAGAAAGATAGGATGCATTTCTTATGGGTGTAGGGGGAATAAACAGCATTGAGAGCTTATTTATTGGATGCATAATGAAAGAATACACTGACAATGTCAAACAAATTACACGAGAAAGAAGATCGACTAAAAGATCTGCAGGATTTAATCCTAAGAGATGAAAATAGATTAGCTCTTCTTATGAATGAGAAGCTCATTTTAAAGGGACAGTTGATGCATTTAGCAATATCGCAAGCAAATCTAGAATGTATAACCAGAAGTGAATTTTGGTAGCTGCAAGGGGAGAGGATTGTGAAACATATTGAATGAGCATATAAAGAAAAATGTAGAGAACAATATGTAGACAGTATAAAGGATAGTACAGGGCAAATATTAACTTCACCATGACTAGTAAGGGAACCTTATAGACCATATTTTGAAGAAATTTATCAAAAGTCTGAGTGGGCAAATAAAGTGGTTCTAGAATGAAAACAATGGTCAGCTAGTAAACAAGGAGGATCAGGGCAAGCTAAACTGACTATTACTTTGGAGGTAGTTCTGATAATTATACAAAATATAAAAAGGGTCACCGCTCCAGGCCCAGATGAGTTTCCTCTGGAATTTCATAAATGGGGAAAGAAGGAAATAGCACAAACACTATTAAACCACTATGAATAGTTTTGGGAGAGACAAATGTTACCAGAAGATATGAAATATTTTAGAATAATTGTAATACAGAAGAGTAAGGAAGATAGAATAGCTATGAAAAATTACAGACCAATTTTGCTTTTTAGCTTAGACAAAAACACTGGCAAAAAATGTTGCAGAAATGAAGTTTTGCTTAAAATATTGAGATCAGAATGACACAGAAATACAAGAGGAAAGTATAGTAATTATAACTGGTGGAATCCAGATGGTTTCTCAGAAATCCACCAAATATGGTATAATAAAGCAGGGATAACTGTGTAGTTGGCAATAAAAAAAAACTTTTGATACAGTGAACTGTAAGTTCTTATTTGAAGTGCTGCAGAAAAGACATATAGGAGAGGAATTTACTAAATGTATTAAAATACGGAATACTGCTTGAAGATTGGATGAGGCACTAAGCATCAAGTCAGCATAGGCTATTTTGAGGAACTAGACATTGATACACATTATCACCAGAGCTCTTTCTTTAGTGGTAGAAGACCTGGCTATGTGAGTACACAAGTTCACAGATCAAAGACAACTATAGGCAGTAAGGTCATGTTCCAGCTATATGCAGATGATTGTATCATGACTGTAGAAAATATAGATAAGCCAGCACCCCAGATGTTTGATAGATTTGAAAAATTCCATTATGTATGAGGACTGAAACTAATTTAAAATAAAACAATATTGATCAGAGTAGGAGAAAGTAAGTGAGGAAGTGCAAAGACATAAAGGAGAGAGAGTATCTTATACACTATGGATTGGAGGTAGAGTATACATATGAAGGAATAGATATAAGAAATTTAGAGGGGATGTGAGGTACAGTACATGTATGAAGGAAGAGTTATAAGACATTTGGAGGGGGTTTGGCCAGGATGCTGACATGTTAGTAACAGATTTTACCTGCTCTGTTATTTTATTCAATTTCTGACAGGAAATTATATTTGTAAATTGTCCTACTTGTTTTCTTTTTAACTAAAATCTAACACTTTGAGTTGTCCTGAGTGACAATATTGAAAAATTATTTAAATATATTATTATTTTCCTGTCAAACTTTTTACTAGAAAATTCCAACACTTATAATACAGACTGTGCCATGCAAAAATAAGCTTCCTGGTCTCATCTTTGAAGAAGGACCTTCAGACTGTCTTAAATAATATTCAAGACTTTTCATTGAAAATGGGCAAAATATACAGTAAACAAGGCAACTTTAAAGAAAAATGTTCAAAAGAAATGGAACAAACGCAGGAGTCTTTTAACCAGCAGAAAATGCAAATACCTGGGACAGAAGAAGGCTTAAATGACATGGAAGGGAGATTTACTGAAGAAGAAAACAGCACTGAATTTCTACTGAAAAAAAGTGTCTTACTTTTGAGTAAAATAGATGACTTAGAAAACAGATCTCAGATAAAAACATCCGAGTCTTTGGTTTGTCTGAAAAAATAGAAGGGGGAAGTATGACAAAGTTCTTAACATCTTGGCTTCCTAAAATTCTTGATTTACTAGAAGCTATGTCTCATGGCATCAAGAGAGCACACAGATCTTTGGTTGCTTCCTCCACTAAAAATAACCCACCACTGAGATCTAGCATTGTAAGAGTCTTTTCTTCAGAGGACAAAGAATTAATCCTCAAAACAGTTTGGTCAAAATCTCACAACAAACTGGAGAATAACATAATAAGATTTGACAATGACTATTCTTTTGCAGTGATAGCCAAAAAGAAATGTTTTCTACCTTTAATTGAAGATCTTAAGAAAAAGCAGATACAAATTCAATAGCTTTTTCCTGCCAGACTTAAAACATTTCTTCCTGATGAAAGTAAATCATTTGCAGATTTAGACACTGCATTGATTTTTCTGAAATCAAAAATATAATAGATAAAATAAAAGATATAGATTGGAATAATAGATCCTTGAAATTGCAAAATGAAAGAAATTGTTGAAAATTAATGTGAAGAAAAGAAAAACTGAAGGAAAAGTGACTCTTTATTCAATATCAGTGCTAGTTAGCTTAATAAGTAGTTATATTCCCAATTTTAAATAATATTTTTTTACGTCTTTTTAAAACACCCTTTAATCAAGGAAGGAAACTTTGTTGCATTCTCCACTAAGGTAATTCTTTATATTTATTTATACTTCTGTTTCTATCTTGACACTTAAAATTAGTAATTGTACATTATAATTGGGTCAGGTACATACACTCCTCTTTGCTTAAATATAAGTATATGTAATAATTATATTACCATTATTATTTCATTAATATTTACTTTACATTGGTGTTAGTTTTAAATGCAGGTTTCTTAGCCTTACATGTTTATAAAATCATCATTTTATCTTAAATAACGTATTGCCCGTAGAGAAATTAATTAACCACTTTGAGCAAGTTTATTTATTTTAACACTTAAAGTTTCATAATGCAGCCTTTAGAAAGTGCTCATCTAATATGTATTGCTGATACTGGGTTATGCTGATATTTATTTTATATTGATTTCATGAACCTGTTATAAAAAACTGTATTTGTTTGATAGTATTATTATGAGCATATAAGTTTCTCATTTTTCAACATAGTAATTAGTCTATAAGATCTTGCACTCATTTTAATTACCTATGAGAGTTAAAATATCTTTGATATAGGATGGGGGATGGGGCTTTTGTCTCTACAATGATTGTAACTGGTGTTGTTTCTCATGTTTCTTTTTTCTCTCTCTAAGGTTAATTATTACTTGTATAAGGTTATCTTTTTACATTGGTGGTTGGTCGGAATAAAGTTTGAATTTGGATGTGGCTGCAGAGGATATGGTGGTGATAGTGATAGTGTTGGTCTTGTAGATGTAATTGGAAAATACTTCAGTCTACTTAACAAATAAATTGTGATTTTCAGCGCTAACTAACTCTGAATACACAGAGCTTGAACACTTGCTTTTAAATATTGAAGTTTATTAGTTACCTACTGTTTTAGCAGTTTGAACTTCCCGCTGAGATTGTGAGCTTCCTGACATCATTACTTAATTTTCACATGTGGATTAATGTTTCTTTCCCATGATGAGAAGAGGGTGGTGTTTTTGTTCCATGTAGAAAGTTAAAAGAAAAGTACAGCTGATAATTTTTAAAGGTACCATCCCTAGGAACAATTTAAAGCATGATGTTTATGTTGTCACATATGGATTTCTTATAATATTGAAGTTGCATACTGATGCTGTTGAGAGGGTTATTTTAAACATTAGTGCTGTTGTCCTGTTTTTTGATTATATGGGTAAGTAGTGCTTGTATATATTTTTTAGGGGATCTTTTTTCAGTTTGGTATTACAACTTTAGACTGATTTTATTATTTAGAACTCTCAGGGGCTTTTTACAACTCAAAAAAGGCCATTACCATTAAAATATAATATATAAATGCCTGTTTAACACATTACAGTTTTAGTTGAGTTATTATTAAAAAGTACTAACCAGAAAACAGGTAATACATTGTTTAGTATTTGCTTAATGAGGGATGAGGAGAAGGTGTCCAACCAAATGAACAGTATTAGTGATAATTTCAGATCAATGTTTGCCTCTAGACACTCTAGGTAGTGCACCTTCACTCTTGTAATGTAGGTTGTGGGTATTTAATATTAGAGTCATTATGGCATCTGCTTATTTTCTAGTGTGGACTTAATGCACTTATGTTTAAGAAAGTAGTCTTGAAGCACAATATAGTTGAATTTAGATGATTGGTATGGGTGGACATTAGTACTTAATTGGAACTTACTATATGAGTAAACAGCATTAAGTTCATTTAACAGATGTTTTTTCTGGATATCATAACTTAGATTAATGTACATTTTACCTGCATCTAGATAGAAGATTCAAATTGTCATTTCATTAAATCTACATTAGCTCTGCTATAACATTTGAGGTGGGCTGTCTCTGCTTGAATCTAACAGTACTGTTTTGGGAGACTTGCTTAATCTGTATGTGCATTTGCCAGCCTTCCCCTCTTGTCTACCAAAGTATTGTGTGTGTGTGTGTGTGTGTGTGTGTGTGTGTGTGTGTGTGTGTGTGTGTGTATATATATATATATATATATATATATATATATATATATATATATATATATATATATATACTATAATACATACATATATATATATATATATATATATATATATATATATATATATACTATATACATATATATATATATATATATATATATATATATATATATAGATCTACTTCATAACATTGAAATTTCATAACATTGAATTTCATAACACTGAGACCATAATATCAAAAATTCAAAACACTGAAAACCCAAAACATTGAAAATTCAGAATATTGAAAGTGTGCTTCATAACACTGAAAACTACATTGCACAAGTAAATAAGACCCCCTCCACCTACAACAACACCTAACACACACACTTTCTACTACATTTCTGCAGGGGGGCAAGCCTCCCAGCACCCCCCCATAAATTAAATATACCAACTCCAAGATCGCACTACAGTGGAAAAATGTTAATTTCCTAACCTCAGTGTGTGTGATACAGTGAGGTTAGGAAATAATAATGTATTTTCTTTCAGTATAGATTTTCTAAATGTATTTTTTCTAAAATATTTTATTACATTTTAAGAAATAGATAAAATATAACATAATCTATACATACACACACACACACACACACACACACACACATATATATATATATATATATATATATATATATATATATATAAAGCTATTAAACAAATACACAATGAGAGAATATCAAAACTTAGCAAAGGCAATTATTTACAGAAGTGTATATGAAAAACTATATATGAAAAACTATCTATATATTTATGAAATGTCTGTGTTACTAACATATTATTGACTGTTTATTTAGCATTTATTTGATTTTCATTAAGATGTTGAAAGAAGTAGTAGTTCTGGTTGTTCTCATCTTGATTGTAAGTAATTGTAGATGGCAGACTTAAGTTACAACACTTATAAATTCTTTCAAAGTTGGAATTTATTCACTTTTCCAAATCTTGGTTATTATATTTCTTGCTATTGATAAAATACTCCATAGAAGTGAGTAGTTTATTTTTGACACACATAGGTACTGAGGTGTTAAATAAAATTAATGATATAGTTAAAGTAAATTGATCATTAAATAATGCCTGTAGAAAAGTATTACCATTCCAGAATGATTTAATTACATTACAGTTGAAAAACATGTGCTGCCAATCTGCTTTAATGTTCAACTTACATCTGCAACAGCCAACATTTTTTTACACATTAATTCAATTTGATGTGGGGTGATAAATGTTTTATGCATACATTTACAAGAAAATAACCTCCATTTTAATGAAGAAGTAGTTTGTTTGGAAAATGATAACTTCATTTGTTTTTCCTTCTTCACTTGGATAATAATTATTTATGGAATTGAAATTATCCCAATAATTTTCTTTGTAATATTCTGTAGCATTTTAACCACTTTACACATTCAGGATAAAAGTCCTTTCTCTAATGTATTTTGATGCATGAAAATAATTCAAAGATAATTGAATTTAGGGACAGTATTTTTTATTGATGATTGCATTAAGTTAATTTTCTTTCTATTGCATATCTACAAATTTGAATAGCTAACCACATTTCTTTGTTTAAATTACATTTGTGTTACATAATCTAGAGTTTGCAACTTTTCTTTATCCATCAGTTGAAAACAATATATTAGATTTTTCTCCTGAAATGCAATCATTGTAATTATATTAAATGTACATATGTTGTTTTGTGTATGTGCTATAGGAAATTTTAGAAAAACAACATTATTTTTATTTTGGGTTCTTGTAAATAACATTTCTGAATTTAATCATTATCATGAAAATATGGGAAGAATTAATTAGTTGATTTAAATTTTCTAAAATATAATTTGTTAATATCCAAATAAAATTATTATTTATTATTATATTTTGATGTGAAAATGTCTGATAGTTGGATTTTAACCAAATGCTTTCTTGAATCCCTTTTCATTTAGCAATGTAATTATTATTTGACCAGAGAGGGATTGTCTTTATAATTGTTGATAAAGAATATAATTCTAAATCTGATAAAACCAATTCTGCCAAAAGACTAATCTCTTAAGTGATGATTTACAGCCAATCTAGGTTTATTGGGATATCACAGGAAACTAAGAAATAAGGAATTAAATGTTCTTATACTGTAGGCGGAAGGAGACACATAGGCATAACCATAGGCAAAACTGCTCTGCAATTTGTAGCATGTTACAGGCCACCCTCTCAAACTCAGGAACCTCACACGGCATTCCTGAAAACTCTGGAGGGGATAAATGTAACCCCAAACACCATCATACTAGGTGATTTCAACTATCTGAACATAGACTGGGATCACTACTCAAGCCCCAACACTCTAGCCCAAAGGTTCCTAGAGTTCATAAACTCTAATGCCATGGAGCAACTAGTCACCATGCCCACAAGAGGTGAAAACATACTGGATCTCATCATCACGAACATGGGGTCACAATGTTCAACACCAGAGGTATACCCTTCATTGGTGAGATCAGGTCACAAACTAATCTCACTGGAAGTCCACATTCCGCCCCCACCCCAGTCAAAAAAGACCACAGTGAAGAACTTCTCAAAAGCCAACTTCACACTTCTTAGGACTGGTGTGGTCTCCTTCAAGGCCCCAGAGCCAGTGGAAACCATCACTAAAGCCGCTGAATCACTGACAAATGCCTTCTACCAGCACCTCCAGGACTGCATGGATCAGGCAATCCCAAACAAAACAAAGACCCTTTTTACCAAAGGCAGGCCAGTCTGGTGGACCCCAGCCATAAACAAGCTCTACAACAAAAGGAGGAAGCTACTACAAGATAGAGCAAAATCCCTAAAAGGGAAGACGCCCTTGATCATTGTAAGTAAAAAACTAAGATCTCTCATAAAATCCTCCAAGGCAAATTTTGAAAGAAAAATTGCCACGGACTCAAAAGACAATCACAAGGCCTTTTTTAGTTATGTTAGAAACCTGGGAGGAAACTCCCAGATATGTTCAGAACTGGTTCAAAATGATGTAAAGATCACTGAACCTATGGACATTGCCAACATACTGGCTGACAGGTTCAGTGCAAATTTCTCCCCCCTCCCCCCCAAAAGGAGAAATATCTATACCAGAGGATTGTAGCCTCCCAAACATCTCAAATGCTCAGGTAAAAACAGCTCTCTCAAAGGCGAAAAACACAGCATCCATGGGACCAGATGGTGTCCCCGGTTGTGTGCTCCACGAGCTCATTGAGGAATTAAACCCACAGTTAGGGCAGCTGTTTAATCTTAGCCTCACCTCAGGATACGTACCCATGGAATGGCGTACGGCTACTGTGGTCCCACTACACAAAGGCGGTGCCTCCACCGACCCTGGAAACTACCGTCCCATCAGCCTGACAAGCCTGGTCTGCAAAGCTATGGAGAGGATCATTATGGAACTCATAAATAAAGACATAGGGGACCTGCAGACATTGGATCAAACCCAATTTGGCTTTGTCAAGGGCAGATCATGCCTTTTAAACTTGGTTGACTTTTTCAAAACAGTCACCAAGGCCATTAATGAGGGCAAGGCAGTCCACACAGCCTACCTTGACCTGGCAAGGCTGACGATACCACCGGCATCATAGAAAAACTCACCAGCTTAAATGTAAACTACGTCACAAGATGGGTTGCAAACTGGCTAAGTGGCAGAACCCACTGGGTTAGAGTTGCTGGAGCCATGTCAGATTCCAAGCCTGTCACAAGTGGTGTCCCACAGGGCTCGGTCCTGGGTCCACTCTTGTTCGGCATCTACTTTTCAGAGGTACAGGCAAGCACAGGAGGATTATGGCTGACAAAGTTTGCAGATGACTGCAAACTAGGCGCCATAGTTGAAAACTCATCAGACACAGATATCCTTCAGAAGGGCCTCATAGAAACGGATAACTGGTGTCAAGGCCATGGCCTAAAGTTAAATGCTAAAAAATGCATAGTCATACCATTTGGGAAAAACAAGGTTGCCCCTAGCTACCATATAGGTGGGAATCCACTAAACACAGAAGAGGTTATCAGGGATCTGGGGACCGAGGTTGATAGTAACCTTTCATTTGACACCCACGTTGCCAAAGTAGTTAGGAAGACCTTCTCCATTGCCCACCTGATCATGAAGGGTTTCACATCTAGGTCAAGGGAGGTCATCATCCCCTTGTACTCATCACTCATCAGACTGATGATTGAGTACAACGCCCCATTTGGAATGTATCTGACCTGACACCTGCAGCAATTGGAAAGGCCCCAAAAGTTCCTCACCAAAAGGATAAAGGGTCTCAAAAATATGTCCTATGCTGCCCGACTGAAGCTCCAGCTCTACTCAGTCGCATCACTGCTCAGAGGTGACCTATGCCTGACATACAAGGCCATGTCCAACCCAGAATTAATGAACATGCTTCACCTCAAAAAATCGAAATCCATCAGATCTACAAGAGCACGAGATTTGAACCTTGACACGGTCATAAATAGGACGTGCTGGAGGGACAGATTCATCACCCAGAGACTCCCTATGCTGTGGAACAAAATCCTGGTACATGTGAGGCAGAGCACCTCGCTGGCCTTGTTCAAAAGAAATCTTGACCAATGGATGGGAGACCGCAGGTATACCCCAGGGATTACATCAGTGTCACTGCTTGACAGAGGCACAGCTAAATAATGGGCATAATATCTTTCAATCTAAAGGGGTGGCGTAAGCCACAAAACTCTGGGCTAGGCTTGTAAATGCCCTAGGGCAGATAGCCTAGTATGAACCTATGAACCTATGAACCTATGATTGTATTATGTAAAAATTTTTGGTAAAATAATCATTTTATTAAGGGAAGTCTCTATTCCATTGGAAAAAAAATCAATTTATTAATAAGCTTCTTTATAATGGCTAAACTATTATTATAAATTCAATTTATTACATTTTTAATGTTTTCTGTTAATGGTATCCCTAAATTTTTAATTTGTTTACCTTCTTATAGGTTTATAGGTTCATAGGTAGATACTAGGCTATCTGCCCTAGGGCATTTATAAGCCTAGCCAGAGTGTATTTGGCTTCCGCCTCCCTATTAGATTAGCCTACTGTGCCTCTGTAAAGTAGGTCACAGAAGGTACCCTTTTAAGATTAGTTTACTGTGCCTCTGTCTAGCAGGGACACAGAAGAGATCCAAGGGGTGAATTTGCGATTTCCCATCCACGCGTCCAGATTTCGCTTGAAGAGGGTCAGCGAGGGGCTATGTCTAACATGAATTGGGATTCTATTCCAGAGTGAGGGGAGCCTCTGGGAAATGAATCTGTCCCTCCTGTATTTCCTATTTATTTTTGTGCTGAGGTTTAGGTCCCTGGAGCGTGTAGCTCTAAGGGACTTGGATGTTCTGAGGTGGAGCATGTCCATTAATTCATGGTTTGACATGGCTTTGTACATTAGGCATAGATCGCCTCTGAGTAGGCGGTAAGCAACTGAGTAGAGCTGGAGTTTCTTTAGTCGAGCTGCATAGGACATCTGTTTGTAGCCCATGATCCTCTTGGTGAGGTACTTTTGGGGTCTCTCCAGTTGCTGCAGGTGTCAGGTAAGGTACATCCCAAAAGGGACATTGTATTCAATTATGGGCCTGATGAGTGACGAGTAGAGGGGCACAATGACCTCTCTTGATCTAGATGCAAATCCTTTTGTGATAAGGTGGGCTATATAGAAGGTCTTTCTAACCACTTTGGCAATGTGATTATCAAAGGAGAGATTACTATCTACGTTGGTCCCCAAATCTCTAATTACTTCTTCCAGATTAATGGATTACCACCCATGTGGTAATTTGTGGGCACCTTGTTTTTCCCAAAGGGGATGACTATGCACTTTTTAGCATTTAGCTTGAAGCCGTGGCTCTGGCACCAAGCATCCGTCTCTGTGAGACCCTTTTGGAGGATGCTTGTGTCAGCTGGAGATTTGATTATGGCCCCCAGTGTGCAGTCATCTGCGAACTTTGTCAGCCATAATCCCCCCGTGTTAGCCAGAACCTCAGAGAAGTATATACCGAACAAGAGAGGTCCCGGAACTGAGCCCTGTAGGACGCCACTTGTAACTGGTTTGGATTTGGACATGACACCTGCGATTCTGACCATGTGGGGTCTATCTCTGAGCCAGTTCGCAACCCATCTTGTGATATAGGGGTTGATATTTAAGCTGGTAAGCTTATTTATGATGCCCGAGTGGGGTATTGTGTCGAAGCCTTTTGTGAGGTCCAGGTAGGCTGTGTGGACTACCTTGCCCTCATCTATGGCTTTGGTAACTGTTTCAAACAAATCAACTTGGTTTAAGAGGCAAGATCTGCCTTTAACAAAGCCGAATTGGGTAGGGTCCAGTGTCTGGAGGCTCCCAATGTCTTTGTTTATGAGTTCCATGATAATACGCTCCATAGCTTTACAGACCAGACTAGTCAGGCTTATGGGGCGATAGTTTCCGGGGTCCATTGTGGCACCACCTTTGTGGAGTGGGACCACTGTAGCTGTACGCCATTTTTTGGGTATATATCCTGTAGAAAGGCTAAGTTTGAACAGTGACTTAATGTGAGGGTTCAGTTCTTCTTGGAGCTCATGTAAGACACAGCCTGGGACATCGTCCGGTCCCATAGATGCTGTGTTTTTTGCTTTGGAGAGGGAAGCTTTCACCTGTGCATCTATGATGTCAGGGAGGTTACATTCAGTTGGGATAGGCATTTGCTCCTTTGGGGGGGAAGGGGGGGAAGTTTACACTGAATCTGTCTGCCAGGATGTTAGCTATGTCTGTAGGTTCAGTATATTTTGTACTGTTATGCAACAATTCAGAGCATATCTGGTAGTTTCCGCCCATGTTCCTGACATAACTAAAGAAGGCCTTGTGATTATCTTTAGTGTCTAGGGCAATTTTTCTTTTGAAACTGGCCTTTGATGATTTTATGAGGGATCGAAGTTTCTTGCTAATACTGATCAGAGATGCCTTCCCTTTTTGGGATTTTGCTCTGTCATGTAGCAGCTTCCTCCTTCTGTTGTATAGTTTATTTATGGCCAGGGTCCACCAGACTGGTCTCCTGTTTTTGGAGGAGTGAGTCTTGGTTTTATTTGGGATAGCATGATCCATGCATTCCTGCAGGTGCTCATAGAATGCATTTGTAAAGGATTCTGCGGATTGGGCTGTATTATCCTCTGGCCCAGGGGCTTTGAAGGATTCCACCTCAGTCTTGAGAAGTGCAAAGTTGGCTTTTGAGAAATTCTTTACAGTGATTTCCTTGGCTGGGGGTGGGGACGGGATATGGATGTCCAGGAAAATGTGTTTATGGTCTGATCTTACCAAAGAGGGGTTTACATCTGGTGTGGAAAATAGAGTCCCCATGTTGGTGATGACCAGGTCCAATATGTTGTTCCCTCTTGTGGGAGTGGTGACCAGTTGTTCCATTGCATTAGAGTTTATAAATTCAAGGAACCATTGGGCAAGGGTGTTTGGGCTTGAGTAGTTTTCCCAGTCAATATTTGGGTAGTTGAAGTCACCCAGTAACATAGTGTTTGGAGAGACCTTCATATTCTCCAGTGTTCTCAGGAATGCCAAGTGGGGTTCCTGTAATATGAAGGGTGTTCTGTAGCAGGCTACAAACTGAAAGGCATTTTTGCCCACTGTTAGTTGCACATGGATGGTTTCCGATGCTTCGTGCAGTGCCACTAACCTGGAGGTGTAGGTATCTTTGATGAATATAGATACTTACCCTCCTTTTGTGCTTCGGTCCGAGTTTTGGGGCCGAAACGCATGGTATGAGTTATAACCTGGTAGTGCTGGGGTGCTCTCAGGAGCCTTGAACCAGGTTTCTGTTACTGCACAGACATCGATTTTCTCCATACTGAGGAGAGCCTCGAGTGCGTGCATCTTGAGGTTTAGACATTACCTTTAGTTTTTTTATCCTTGGTTTGTCTAAGGAGGTGGGTTTGTCCTTTGAGCCTTGCCTAAAACAGGCACTATGGGGGTGGCAAGAGACACTTCTGGCATTGAGTAGCATTACCTTTAGTTTTTTTATCCTTGGGTTGTCCATGGAGGTGGGTTTGTCCTTTGAGCCTTGCCTAAAACCGGCACTATGGGGGTGGCAAGAGCCTTGGCCAGTATACAAAAGCCTAAGGGTGACAGGTGCAAGCCGTCCCTAGCGAAGCAACGTGGCTTGTCAAGCATGTCATCCCAGGCTAATAGACACTGGATCCCCTTTGAATTACACTAATACTTTAGCCAATTGTTGAAACTGATCATTTTGTCTTTATACTGTGGCATCATTCTTGGTGAGGGCAAGATGCTACTCAAGGTCAGGGTCATACCAGCCTGGGCTACATGGTCAGAGAGCTCCTCTATGTCTCTTTTCATGTAGTCCAGGGAAGTACATCTCAGGTCATTCACACCAGCATGGACAATGACGGAGTCATACTTGTACTTGCTTTGGAGTGACCTGAGTGCTTGCATTATGTGGCAGATCCTGACACCCGACAGGCAGCTTACAGTGACCTTCTCCTTGTTCAGTCTGGTGAGTGGGACGTTAGTGTGCCGGACAATAGTGTCCCCTATAACAAGTGTATTTGGTGTGTTGTTTGGCCTTAAGGGCTGTGACTGTGAGGCACACTGATTTTGTGAGATATGTGATTCGTGGGTATTGTTGAGGGGTGGCTGTTGCTTGGATATCTGCTTAGGAGGTCTTTGCTGTTTAGGCAAATTTTTATTTAGAGCCTCCGAGTATGTTTTTGTGTGTTTATGTGTTGGGTATGCAGATGCAATAGGTCTGTGTGAGACTGGATTTGTGGTGTGGGTGGTTACCTTTTCCTCCTGACTGACTGTGCCAGTCTTGGGTTGAGAAAGCTCTGCCTCCAGTTTGGCTGTGTACCTGCACCTCTCACATGTATTAGAGTTTGTTGGAAGGAGGAGAGGGTTGTCTGTGTACATAAGGCAATTGTAACATTGCCTCAAAATTCCCAGATTCACCAGCTGGACTGGAGAGTAACCTTGAAACTGACCCTTGGACATACCAGATTAGTATAGGGAACTGTATTTTTACTGATCAGATTAGGGAAGGGAACTGATTTTTCACTTGATCAGGAAGGACCAATCGGGAGCCTAATACTTATATGAAGTCAAGGAGGATGTAGTGCTTTAGTTAGTTAGTGTTTCCTTATAAGAGCTGAGCAAGTGCAGGGCTTTAGAAAGAGAATAGAGTGATTACTTTGAGAGTTTGAACAGTTCTAAGGGAAAAACTGAAGAGCAGACTTTGTGGAGCCTGGAATAGGTTAAACCTGTTTAGGCGGTGCTGCCCAACGCTGCTCAGTGTGCAAACCATGCAAAAAGAGAGTTGAAGGGTTTTAAGAGAGAGAGATCAAGGAGTTTAGAACTGACCCAAAATGGCCAATAAAACTACAGCTTCTAGGTAGTAACCATTCCTCCAGGGACAGGCAGGTTGTTCAGTGTTAACCACTCCCACTGGTGAACACAGAGACTTCCCTTTAGCCCAAGCAAGCACTGGCCTTCTAGAAACTTCCAAACAGTTCAGAACAGCAAATCTGTAACTGAACTTTCTTAACTTTCAGAAAGTGGGAAAAAAGCAAGATTTTTTTTTGTTTTTTTTTTTCTTTTTGTTGTAGTTTAAATGTACCAGAAATACACAAGCAGCAAAATAATCACAACAGTGCAATAAATGACCCCACACTTGAGTGCTAGGCCAAAATCAGGTAAAATGATTTTAAATTAAGTGCAACACAGGAAATGCAGTAAACAGGCTCTAGATGTGTTCCAAGTACTGTTACTGTTACAGATATAAACTTTAGCAAGCCAGAAAATGCCAAAAAGTAGGCGGCAAAGCAGTAAAACTTAACAAAAAATCAGAAGAAGATACTTAAAATCACAAAAGTGGCTCCTTTTCTTCTCTCAGCGTTTTCTCCCCTTTTGCAGTATATTTAAGAAAATCTTTCCTCCATATCATAAATATTGGAATTATATGTTGCTTTCTGGGTTTGTTTTCATTAAAGTTAAGTTCAGATTTTGTCTGAAAATTTTCTATTGCATTAAAAGGAGCATTACAAGATTTTTTGTTGTCATTTAAAGTCAAAATGATATCATCATCAAATAATAATATTTTAGAGTTTAAATTATTATTTATTTGTATTCCTTTGATAACTAATCTTGATCTTATATAGTTTGCAAATGGTTCTATAATTAAACTAAAGAGCAATGGTGACAATGGGCAACCCTGCTTAGTTCCTTTAATTATCAAAATTGAGTCCAAAATATACAAACCTATTTTATATAAACAAAAAGAGTTTTCATAAAGGGGATTTATAATTTGTAAGAAATCATTTGAGAAATTGAATTCCTCTAAATCTAATAAAAGGTATTTCCAATTAAGTGAGTCAAAGGTGCTATTTAATGTCTAAACTTAATAATGTTAAGTTATCATTTGTATTATTCATATAATCAATTATGGTTAATATTATGTTAATATTATCATCAGCAGTCCTATTTTTTATAAAACCAGTTGGATCATTAGTAATTAAATATGGAAGAAATTGTTGAATTCAACTTGCATGTATAGTCATAAATATTTTGTAATCAGTATTTAATAGTGAAATTGGCCTATAAGAAGAACAGTCTGCTGGATCTTTATCAGTTTTGAAAACTGTAGAAGTAAGTGTGTATTTCCATGACAGTGGAATCTTTGTTAAATCCTTAACTATTAAAAAAATGTGAATCAAGATATTTAGAACATCTTTAGGCATAGGTTTATCAAGTTCTGGTATTATACCACCATTACCAGGTGCTTTATTAGGTTTTAGTTTATTAATTTGATTTTTAAGTTCAGGCATTAATATATGTATAGCAAAACAGTCCACATATATGAGTCCCAAGAATTTCCAACAACAAGATAAGGCAGTATTCACTTCACCGTGTGCAAAAACAGACTCCAGATATGAAAAACTTCTATTTATTGATCCAAACACAAACTTGGCAAGTGCTTTCACCTGAATGGGCTTCTTCAAGCCAAACAAGTCACAAATTCAAAGCATCCAATAAATACTCTCTCATTCAAGGGTGATAGGGTGCCCTTGAAACTCATGCTGAAGGGAAGACGACTGAGGGTATAGTGTGGTGGGAGCCTGATGAATTGTTATTAAATATTTTATTATGTATGTATTTTATTTATTTATTTTTTATTTTTATGTGTATATATTTAAGTTAGGTAGTGCTATGTATATGAAGTTTTAAATATTTTTGTATGTTTTATAAGCTAGTATTTAGTGATGTTATGTGTACTAAATGCAATGAGCCTTTTGAGTGAGATATATATTGTTTTAGCTTTGATATCATCTTTAAGTGATATCTTTAAACATTTAGATTTAAAAATTAACTCATGGGAAGTGATGTAATTACTAAGAGAGTATTTATTGGATGCTTTGAATGTGTGTTTTGTTTGGCTTGAAGATGCTCTTTTGGGTGAAAGCGCTTGCCAAGTTTGTGTTTGGATCAATAAATAGAAGTTTTTCATATCTAGAGTCTGTTTTTGCACATGGTGAAGTGAATACTGCCTTATCTTGTTGTTGGAAATTCTTTGGAATCGTATATGTGGACTGTTTTGCTCTGCCGACGAGTTTTCCTGTGTTTGTGTTTGAAATTGATTTTACTTATGTGTATACGCAGGAATCTAGACTTCTGGGCGGCAACTTTTGACTTTTCATTAATATATGTATATCCATTAGATTCATTTGGTAGTTTTTAGTATATTTTCTAATAAAAGTCTTAATTACATCTTGTGAATCCATTGCTGGGTTATATTGATTAACTTTTGTGAAATGATTTATAAATTTTCTTAAGATATCTTCTATTCTTGCAACCTTTTTCTTTCTTGTCAGCTGAATGTAATTCTTTAATGTGATTGGATTTATTAATAATTTTTGTTTTAGAAGCTAATTTATGCATGGATTTTGGATTTACAGAGGAGTTTATTAATTTAATCATTTCAAAGTTTATCATAGTTTTATGATTTAACATTTCTAGGTATTTACTTTGTAATTTGTTGATATGTTTTATCAGATCTTTATTTTTATGTATTTTATTATTTGATTATCTAGCTTTAGTTTATCAATTTTATTTCTTTTAATTCAATTAAGTCTTTATCCCATTTCCTTTTCTTTAAGGTGTACCAGTTCATAATTTTACCATTTAAATATGCATCTCTAATGTGTTTTCTGTATTATTAAATTCAATGAAGGTCTGAATTTCTTTATTAAAGTGTTCTTGAAAATCCTTTAAGTTGGTTATATAAGCATTATTCTTTTAATGGGAATATAAGTATTATAATTCACGATAAGCTCAAATGTAATGGCATTATGACCAGAAAGTGGTCAAGAGATTACTTTAACCTTGTCTGGTCTAGTGGTTAAATCATTAGAAACTTATACTTTAGCTATTTTTGATTGCAATCCATGCTTATGTGAAAAGTGAGTAAAAAAATAGAGAATCTGAGTCTGAAAACTCATTGGCATCTATAATTTGAAATACATTTATAAATGTAGTAATGCTTTCGTTGAGCCTGATATTCTACATTTCCCAATAGTATTAGACTCTTCATCTTTTAATATACAATTAAAATCTCCTGTCAAGATAATACTGCCTTTTGAAAGATGAGTAATCTGTTCTAATTGATGTTTACTATTTTAACTCCTATATCAGGTATCCAATAGTCAATTATAAGGGTTTATAATGTCCTTTTAATTTCTATTGTTACTGAGCAAAGCATCCCTTTGTCATCAGTATATGTATTTAAAATATTTGGCATAGGTATAGAGTTTCTCCAAAAATAGCCACTCTTCTCTTTTTCTGGTTATACTGAGAACTAACTAATATAGTGTAGTATTTATTATTAAGCCTATCTATATCTCCTTGTAACAGATGGGTTTCCTGTATGAAAATTAACTGGGAGGTAAATAATTTTAAAAACATGTCTAAACTGCTTCTCTTTCAACTACTATTTAGTCTATTAATGTTAATGGAAATGCACTTTAAATGTGCCACCTAATAGTCAATAGAAAAATATAATTAATAGCATTATACTCCAAAATGTGGCATTATTAAGAAACCACTTACAAAACTCTTTAACTGCTTGTTGACAATTATAAATCTAGTAGACTTGCATTATTATGCATGAGTATAATGAATATAATAGTAGACACCAATAAAAGATAAAATATTACCTACAAAAATTAAATATAGAGTTTTTTTGTCCTTCATTCCCTCATGGAGTCTAATGCTCCTAGTTTGAATAGCGAATCTATTCAAACCATCAATAGCTTGCTTGCTTGTTTTATACCATACTTCTATTTTAGAACAATAACATATATTGTAAAAAAAAAATCATATTCTATAAAAAACACCTTAAATAAATACATTTTCTGTAATTTAGAATCATTTAGTTAACCAATGTCTATAAATTAAGAAGGAAATAAGAAAAAACATAATCATTAATTATACACTTAGTTCTCGGTTATATAGATATGTTATACTTAAGTCTCCTATTTTATGTATTAAAAAGACTCAAATAAAGTAATATAAAGAAATGGATAGTAATTATATAGAAACTTTCATCACATTAGCTTTTGAAATCGAGTGGTTCATTTCTATTTACGCATTTAAAAGCAGTGTTCTTTATTCTGTATTATTACACCCATCACAACTTATCTAATAAATCTATTTCATGTTCAAGCCTAGAATATATTATTAGATTAAACAAAATAAGTTAACCTTTTAAATACTATTTATCAAACAAAACAACAGCAGATATGGCATTATATTATTTCCTCAAAATACATCTCCATCGAACCCTATTCATCAAAATGACTATATCAAATGCTGCATTCAGTAAAATATATACATTGAAGTTTTTCCTTGGGAAAGTAACTAGGTGGCCAGCATCATAAATTAGTCATTTTCCTCACTGTAGTGTGATCTTGGAGTTGGTATATATAAATAGGGCTTTGTGGGGGTGCAGGCCCCCTCATTGGGGGGTGTGGGTCAAAGCCCTACACCTTCATAAATGAAAAATTATGTAGTTCATATTATGGTTGATCTGGTGGCCAAGTAGTTTCTTTCCCTAGGAAAGAAGTTTAATGATTGTAACATTCACTGAACAGTTGTTCAATGGTTAGTGATCGATGAACAGCCATTTGATGGAGATGTCTTTCGCAGAAATTATATAGACCCACAGAGATATTTTGTGTGATGCCATTAGCATCATATAAGTTTTTTGCTTTTGACTTAGAGTAGCAAGGTTTCCATCTGAGTTATCTAACATATGGTAACAATATTTACAGACATTTTACTGTACATAAAAACATTAATAACACCCAAACAAAATAAATATACTAAAGTAATTATCTATTTCACTTTCTTTTGCAGTTACATAGGTGACAACCAAGATCCACAGTTTTAATGCTTATTCATTCTCTGTATATTACAGGCATATTGAAGTGATAAGCAAATATTTGTTTTTTAGTTGTAGCTCTTATTATAATTTACATTAAGGTAATAAATGTCATGTATCATATGCCCTTTGGTTAAGTGCATTTGTATTCGTGTAAATGAAATATATAACATACAAATTAACAATTAATTATGTGGCATTTAATAATCTGAACTGCTGTCTGAAAGAACAATAAAAAGTTGGCCTGCTGAGGCTCTGTCAATGACCCCATTTTGTTCCAATGTTCAATAAACTATGTATCAATAGATCAAGTTGTGTCCAGGTCTGACATCCCTTACCATTATCAAATTACTAAATGTGTACATCTGTTACTATCTCTCTCTCTCTCTCTCTCTCTCTCTCTCTCTCCGCACATATCTATATATGGGTCTACTTTATAACACTGACCTTTCATAGCAGTGAATTTCATAATTTGAGACCAAAACATCTAAATTCCAAAACACTGAAAACCAAAACATTAAAAGCTCAGAACATTGAAAGTGTGCTTCATAATATTGAAAACTACAGTGCACAAGTAAATAACATTCCCTCCACATACAACAACACCTAACTAATAAACACACTTTCTACTACGTTTCTGTGGGGGGGGGTAGAATGGGGGGAAGATATATACAGAACATATATCACAGTGTATAAGATCAATGTTATTAATAACATGATTCTCCCTCACATTGCACACATTGTAAAGAATATGCAACCAATGAATTGTCATCCATTAAAATGGAAGAAACAGACTATAGCTGAAGAGTATGTGGGTGAGGTACATAAACACAGAGGAAGTGCTGTCGCAGACAATATAGGGAGGATTGGAGCTAGTACATATCCCATCCCAGGTACTAGCATTTAATTTGGTGCAATGGATTAGGTTACAAGGACAGGGCAAGTAAGCTGTACTGTCTTGTGTTTGTGTGGGGAGCTGGAGGTAGCCATCTATAGAGATGCACACTAAGGTAGCTGGATCTGAAATGGCAAGGTGATATAACATGGAGAATAACTGCATATAACAGAATTTGGGAATATCTAAAGATTAAAGATGCAATGCCTGATCAAATACAGGGAAAATGGGAGGAAGTAGATTTAAGCAGTTGGAGGCAGTTAGCAGAGTTGGGTATTTAAAAAAAAACAACAGCACAGGCAAGAGGGAAAAGGGTCAGTGTACCACAAATTATGAAGTCAATATCAGGACAGAAGTGAACATTTTGGAAAATGTAATTCATTGACAAAAGATTTATATAGGCTATACCTACAAAAAGCAAGACATAATAGTAGACAATATAGATGGAATTTAAGGGGGAGTGTGAAAAGCCATGGGGGTGTGGTTGTTTACTATACAAGGCTGCCAAACAAAATAGGAGTAAGAACGGAAGGGCTAGACTTGAAAAGGTATGGAAAGATATACACAAGGGATGGACACATACACTGAATGGAACCAAATATGTGAAAATGTCACCCTCTTAGGAAATGGACTTATGTATGGGATCAACAGATGAGGATATTACATTTGTGAAATAACACACCCAATAAGATAACATGTGAAAGGGGGGTATGGCAAATAAAGTGCTGGAGATGCAGTATGAAGGATACAGAGATTTTGTACATGTTTTGGGAATGTACAAGGGTACAACTATAAGCCTATAACATGATCACGGGAAGTGTTAACACTGGGAATAGAAAATGATAAAATAGGATGGGAAAGTGAAGAGCTGACAATTAGATTAATATTGGTGCTTATTCCAAAAATGGTAATGGCAAGGTATTGGAGAATGTGACATACAGCCAAATTGGGTAGCCTATGACTTGAATATTTAAAACTGATACAATGTGTCAAATACTGCTATAACATGAATGTGATGGAGAAAATGTAGAAATTTATTGATACAATTTTACTGGAATTTAAATAAAACTAGAAAGTGTAATTAAAACTGGATACTAGATGGGAAACATAAAGACAGAGGAATGAACAGATACTATGGAAAAGAAACTTCTTGGTCATATGCAAATATATATATATATATATATATATATATATATATATATATATATATATTTTTTTTTTTTTAATGAAATAGTTTTCATTATAATAAGTATATAAAATGATGGGCAGAGTGGTTGTTGTTTCATTGTTAGAAATTGCTTTCTTGCTGCATTTATTCATAATGTTTTAAAGGTAGTTGTTGGAACACCAATGAAAATTATACAGTACAAATGAAATAATTATCTTTTTTACATGGCCAACAATATAAAGCGATATTTAGAAAACATCAATAAGGATATAATGCTTAAATCTGAAAATGAGGATTCAAAAACAGATAAATAGCATAAGAAAATATTTGATTGTTATATAGAATTCTAAAAGAAGAAAACTTTGCAGAGTATAAAAATATAATCTTTATTAGGGAGCAATTCAATTATCCATAGCATTGCAAACAATTGTTTTTATAGGTACTTCTTAAATGTATGATATTCTGTCTATCTATCTATCTATGTATCTATCTATCTATCTATCTATCTATCTATCTATCTATCTATCTATCAATTTATCTATCTATCTATCTATCTATATAATACTTTTGTGAAGCCTTTTCCACCACATGGCAATCCAAAGGTAGGCATATTAAAGGTCAAGACTCTCAATTCCTGTTATCCAAAGAGTAGTTAAAGGTTTTCATTTGTAAGTTTCTGGCCGATGATGACTGTAACCAATGGGTATGGGCTTGAAGGTCAGAACAGCTAATGTTACTGATGCCCTTGAGGTGAATGGCAAACAGTTTTTTTTTCTCATGTTAGCAATGGTGCTCTTTTTGGAAATAGAATGGCAAATTGTGATTACAGTAACTTGTAGGATTCTTCTACTATCTTAGGAATGAGAGCTGTCAAAAAAAAGGCACATCCTAATTTAAGATTGATTTCTGTTGCCATGTTAGTTATGAAACTTAAGAGATTGGATAACTTGTAGAAATATTTTAACTATGTTTCTTATCTACACCATTTTCCCTACAATATTTAACTGGATCACCTATACCAAACCATACTCCCAGATATCAATATTTAAGAGTTGTGGAGGCAGTAATTTTAAGACAAACAAGCTATGGACTGTGACAGCATTTTACAGTTTTGTGGTCTATCAAATGTCACATATACAGTTTTGTTAATATTATCTGATGGTTTGTTTCTATGTAACTAGTTCCAAATGCTAGTAAAATAATTATTTAATTGAATTAGTATAGACCTACCCTGTTTGTTACCTGTACTGGGGAAGGGTGTTCATCTGTGACACTGGTGAAGGATGACCATCTGTGTCACTGGTGAAGGGTGACCATCTGTGGCACTGGAGACTTAGGTTCAGAAAATGGCCTGATGAGCTGCTAGAGTTGTGATGAGGAGTGCAAGTACAGCTCCTGTTCAAGGAAGGTGAATGATAGGTGTTCTGTGAAAGGCAGACAGAAATACACTGTCTAGATGCCTGCTTTCATTGCATGTCACATTCTGTGATACAGCAATTGACTGTCTGGTGTGGAATTTAACTATGTCAGGAAGTTAAGAACTACTTACAACAGTGTTCAGAGTTAGTCCACATTAATACTGCACTCTTTGACTCGAAGGACACAACTAATTTCCCAAATAACACATTTAGTGCCAAATTTACTCCATCCATAGTTTTAGCTATCCGACAGGCTCCACAATCCCAACCATCCTCTTTAATTACTATGAAACAAGTTCACTCAGACTTTTCAGAAACTGAAAATATTTCATCCATGGCCCTGCCAACACACCTGGTTGCCTGAGTATCAATGCCAAATATGGATATTCTGTACCCATACTTAAACTATTTCATCTAAACTCTCCACTGGTCACATTCCTGAAGGCTGGAAAACAGCTATTTTGCACAAGTGTGGCCCAACCATGAACCCTGGTAAATATTGGCATTATTTCAGACTTTATTAATCTGGACATTGAAAATCTTTCAGTCCTGGACCTTCATCAATTTGGCTTTATCAAAGGAAGGTCCTGCATCTTTTACTTTGTTAATTTCTTTAAAAGAGTAACTGAAATGATGAATATTGGTTATGAGGTGCATACAGCATATCTAGATCTGGACAAGGCTTTTGACACCATTCTCCATAGAAGCATTATTGATTGTAAATTTGAGTATAAATCCTTATACTCTACAATAGATGGTTAGCTGGGTTTCTAACAGAACCCAAGTGGTTAGAGTAGTACGTGCCACTTCTGAAAGCAAAACAGTTACCAGTGGTGTACCACAGAGCTCAATTCTGGGTCCTTTCCTATTTGGCATATATTTCTCAGACCTGGCAATTGATTAACGAAGTTTGTAAGTTTGCAGATGACTTTATATTGTGTGCTGCTATTCAATCTACAACTGGCTCACAATTACCCTAGCACATCTTACATCATGGTAACAACTGATGCAAGGACAATGGTTACAAATTAAATGTAAAAAAATGTAGCACAGTTAATTTTGCTAAAGAAAACAGTTTTACTTACCATACAGGAGATGCATCCTTCCAATCAGACACTGTAGTTAGGGATCTGGGTACTGTTGTTGATAATTCCTTATCATTTGACCATCATGTCTCCATAGTAGTTAGAAAGCCTTTCATCTGGCTCATCTAATTTCCAAAGGCATCTCCACTATGTCCAACAAAGTCCTAATTCCCCTTTACTCATATCTTATCAGATCTATTATTGAATATAATGGACCTTTTGTCATGTATTTATATAAACACATCACGAAATATGAGAGACCTCAGAGATTAATAACTAAAAAGATCAGTGGCCTCAAAAAAATTGCCGTTATCAAGAGATATTGGCTGCCTTTCTCTGTACTCAGTCTCTTACAGACTCCTCCATGGAGATCTATGTTTAGCCTTTTGTGCCACAAAAGTTCAAACCTTATTTGATTTCCTATTTCTTCTCAGAAATAAAGGTACATCAAATATTTGGTTAAAGGGGCTAAACCTTCATCAGCAGATTAATAGGACATGCAGGCACAATAGATTGATATTCTAATGCCTCCCTCACCTCTGGAAGAAACTTCCACTACATGTCCAGCAGAGTAGTACCCTTCCACCTTCAAGGTAAACCTAGGTTATTGGATGGGCAGCCTTAAATTCTCTCCCGGTTTATCTTGTTTTGTCCTCCATGAGGCTACAGGGAAATTTTGAATAGGGTTTTTTGGCTAGGATTGAAATGGTCTTCACACAGATTGTCTAACACTTACCTATGAACCTATGCACCTGTGAATGACATCTCATGGTTTTGGTTTTCTCACATGCATTGTTTCCTTGCTACTTTGTCTTAACTATGTAATACCCTCTATGTTATACCCCACCAAAGAAGTCAGAAGTCCTGTCTGGTGAAATGGCATATATGGAAGAACTACTGAAGAATAACTGCAGTCTCAAGAGTAGGTGTAACAGGACTGGGACTGAACAGGATAGCTGCAGCAATCAGCAGAAGAATGGGAGAAAAACATAAAAAGAAAGGTTTGATGTGTAAGGTAGCTTTGATACTGGCTTTTTTATAAGTGTTTGACTTTATATTTGGCACTAACTCCCTTAATCCCTTTCCCTGTTTTTTTGTTTTCAACTGTCTTTGCTATTAAAATATTGAAATTGTGAAGGCTTCATTTCATGAAAGTGTATTCACCCTGTGTTCAAGATCCCCTTTTCCTACAGTACTGAGACTATAGATTTAATATTGTTATGTAGAGGGTGCGAGAGCAATATTATCCAAACATATGTAGAGGAGGGTATCTGCCATTAGGTTTTACTTGTAGAGGTAAAGCTCAGTCATTTAAGATCAAAGAGTTTGCATTACAGAGAGTACCTCAGTGCAATGGAAGTTTTAAAAACACTTGACAGGGTCATTGCCATATACTGTACAGCAGTTTTAAATATAAAGATAAGGGGCAAGTGCTTAGCTGATTTATGTTGCCGTCTCATAACAACAAAGAGAGCAGCCATGAATAAAACATTCTCCATATCACCTCTGCTGGTTGTATAGACAGACAAAATCCATGACTATAGCCCAGGTGATTTGAACCTGAATAGCAGTCCAGGTGATTGACGGCATGGGCAGAGATGATGGGCATGTTCGTCTTGCTGGGAAGAAAGATGAGCATGGACTTGGGTATATTTTCATGGTTTGATTTCCCTGGTGTTATCCAGGAAAAATAAAACTGCAATGTGCTGCCTAAGGGTGGACAGGATATTCTCTTAACACCAGCCCTCTTGGAAGTGATGATGAGATTAATGCTTTCACTCACTTCCTAACCTGCCCTCATGTGTTACTGAGTACATGAGTTGGTGAGGAAATAGAAGAAAATGCTTCCTGATAACAGAGTAATGCTGCTCTGGGTCCTTTATCTCTTCACCAGTCATGGACAAGGGTAAGTTCTGTTGCAACTGAGGTTAAAGTGCATCCAGTATACCTGATGGTTAAAGAGAGGAACCAGAGGCATCTAATGAAGAGCTGTGGGAATCCAAAAAGGAAAACAAGTTCTAATAATTAATGAGAACTCAGTCAGCATGCCACTGTTGATGGCTCTAAGAGTGTTATATTACCTTGTAAACCAAGAGTGTATATGTGAAAGAAATTCTTATTTATTGCAGATTGTAGAGATTTTATTACAGAGTATCACTACTTGTAGTTTTGGTGACAGAACTAAGATTAGCAGTATGGTGATATGTCAGTGGAAAGATAGTAGCATACTTTAATGTAGGCATTATGGTCCCTGTCATAAAGTGTAGCTGAAGATATATTTCAGAGGCATGACTAATACAGGAGCAACCATCTTAAGGAATAAGGCTGAGGCAGAAAAAAGTAAAATATGAGCAGGAAGTAATTTGTGATTTGCATTTCATGACATTTTATTAGATTTGAAGGGAGGATGATCATACTAAAACAATTAACTGATTGCCAGAAGTCACATGAGATCCGCTACTCATTAGCTAGTTTAGTAAACCCTGTAAAGAATTACTATACTCCTTGATTTCAGTAACAATAGCAGCTTTCATGAATGGAACCCAGAAATTGCTTGTATTTGCACATCAGTCCTAAGATTCCTGTAGAACCATTCCTGGCAAAACATGATAAATTCCAGCAAGCTAAGCTGACAAAAGCACTTTCAAACCTAGCCTGTTTAGGCCATTGATGTAAGAATGTGATTTTTAAGATTATTAAATGTAGATGATTTCCATGTTGTGATTTGCCTTAGTGAAATCTTTTATTCATTTCCTTAATCATACACCAGTTTTAATTGTTTGCCCCTTAGTTACTTTTGCCTATTTATAATGCTTCTTACTGAAATTCCACCCATCAATTAGGAAACATATATGAGCACAAACATGCTCACCCTAAGATTCCTGGACTTTGTTAACACATTTACTCTGGAACAGATAGTCTGCACCCCCAAAAGACACTCTAATGTCCTTGACCTGGTACTCACCAACATGGGGGATCACTGCACCACCTCTTGTGTGTGACCCTCCCTGGCAAAATTAGTCTCATTCAAAGTAATGATTGTACCTGATCACCCCTCAAGAGCAATAAGGTTAAAAGT
Source organism: Protopterus annectens (assembly GCF_019279795.1). Classification (NCBI taxonomy): domain Eukaryota; kingdom Metazoa; phylum Chordata; order Ceratodontiformes; family Protopteridae; genus Protopterus; species Protopterus annectens. The sequence goes on from NC_056729.1 coordinate 311,730,482, forward strand.
TTCAACTATAGCCTCCTAAACAATGGCATAAATAGTTTCAAACCCCCTGCCACCACTGGCAGCAATGACTGCTATACGGAGGTGTACACAAACGCCCTGTATAAGCACCCAAACACCTATATAAATGCATAGACTCAGCCATACCAGAATAGATCAAAACAAGGTCCTTCTGAAAAAAACAAGCCACCCTGGTGGACATCAGGCGTAAATAGGCTATACAACAAGAGCCAGAAACTGCTGTCAAAGAATAAGAGGGAATGGTCTCAGCAGAGGAGGAACACCCTCCACAGATTAAACAAGCAAATTAGATATCTTGTAAAGTCCTCAAAAGCTAATTATGAAACAGAATTAGCATCCTTAACTAAGGATAATCGCAAGGCATTCTTTAGCTACAGTATGTCCAAAATCTAAAAGGGAAAGCCCAGCTTTGTGTCAAATTAGTAGTGGATGATACCACTTATAATACTGAACCTGAGAACATTACAAATCTGCTAGCAGACATGTTTTGTGAAAACATCACCCCCTATCCCCACCAGTCATGCCCCAAAGCATGCCTCTCACCAGTCCTCTACCTAGTATCTCCAAAGAGCAGGTCATAACTGTCCCCTCCAAGGCCAGAAGCACAGCCTCTGTGGGACCATATAACGTCTCATGCTGTTTACTAAATGGAATAAAACTAGAGTTAGCAAACCACTGGGCACTCTCTTAAACTACCGTCTAAGAACTGTCTTTGTTCCAGAAAAGTGGAAAACAGCAACCATAATCCCCTTGAACAAAGGGGGTCCTTCAACCGACCCTAGAAACATTAGACCCATAAGCCTAACCAGCCTAATCTGTAAAGCATGGAGGGAATCATCATGGAGCTTATCAACAAGGATATAGGAGACCATCAAACTCTTGACCCAACACAGTTTGGCTTCATTAAGGGCAGATCATGTCTGGTAAACCTGGTGGACTTCTTCAAGAATGTCACCAAAGCACTAGATGAAGGTAAAACAGTGCATACTGCCTATCTCAACTTAGCCAAGGCTTTTGACACAATTCCAAACTCAGGAATCATTGAGAAACTCACCCAGCTGGGGATTATCCCATATGTCATTAGATTGGTTGCCAACTGGCTCACTGCAGAACACATACAGTCAATATTGGGGATTCCAACTCTACCAGCAGTCCTGTTACCAGTGGTGTTACCCAAGGATCTGTGCTAGACCCCCCCCCCACACACACACACTGTTTGGAATCTATTTCTCAGAAATTCAGGTGAAAATAGATAGCCTGTGGCTTACCAAGTTCACTAAAGACTACAAGCTGGGTGCAATCATTGAATCCCCCAGTGATGTCATCATACTACAAAATGGGGTTACACTGATATATGATTGGTGCCAAAGCCATGGACTTAGACTTCATGAAAAAAGTGCAGTATCAGCCCCTTTGGCAAAGGAGAAGTCCCTGCAAATTACAATATTAATAATGCTTCCCTAAGTTCAAACCCAGTGGTGAGAGATCTGGGAATGCAAGTTGATAACAACCTTAACTTTGATCATCATGTGTCCACAGTGGTAAGGAAGGCCTTCTACTTTGCACATCACATAAGTAAGGGCATAGTATCAAAAGCTAAAGACATTATAACTTCCCTGTACTAGTCCCTCATCAGACCAAAAATAGAGTATAATGCTCCCTTCTGTGTGTACCTTACCAGACACCTGCAGCAGCTGGAGAGACCTCAGAGGTTTTCACCAAGAAAATTCAAGGGCTTCAACACATGACCTACTTGGGCAGACTGAAGGACCTGTCACTGTACTCTGTATCATATGTACTGCTTACAAGCGACTTGTACTTGGCCTACAGAGCAGTCTAAAACCCTGCCTTAATGGATATGCTACACATCAGCAAATCAAATGTGACATGATTCACTCACTCTAGGGATCTTAACCTAGCCTGTGACATTAACATTACATGCTGGAGAGACAGATCCCAATTAATTTAAAATAGATTTCCTCAATGGGCCTATTTAGCGTAACCTGGACAATTGGATGGGAAACCATCAATTTACCCTGATGGTTTCTTCTATGCCCCTGTTGGACAGGAGCAGCCAGTGCTGATCTTAGATTTGTGCTGCAAATATAGACTATGTATCTTTGTCTATAAGGGAACAAAGGTATATCATGGCCAGGTTTCTAAAGGCTCTAGGGCCAATAGCCTAGTAACCTCCTATGATCCTACGATCCTATGATTCTGATCCTTTCAACAAAGGGCAATTGTAGGAGAAATATATACTGAGTCTGTGGAAGTAATATCCCAGAGATTTAATGAATTCTCTGTATTTCAAGGTATGTTAATCTCAGAGTTAGTATATATATATATATATATATATATATATATCTAAATATCTATATATATATATACATATATATATATATATATATATATATATATATATATATATATATGCACATATATATATATATATATATATATATATATATATATCAATATAATAAAATCAAAGTCGGGTAGGTGCAATGGCAGATATCAAATTTTCTATGCAAGGTACTGATATCTGCCATTGTACCTACCCGACTTTGATTTTATTATATTGCTGTGTTGTTTTTATAGGGCAAGGTACTAACGAAGTAGTGACAGCTCTTTTGTACTTATTTTCCATATATATATATATATATATATATATATATATATATATATATATATATATATATATATAAATATATATATATATGCAGTTGTGGTATGGAAGTGCTGCAACGCATGCTGAATGAAGCCAGAAATGCTATAAATGAATAACAGCAAACTTTGGAGATCACCGTTTTTGGTCAAATCAGAACTCCTGCTTTTGAAATGGTTTATAAGGTTTCTTTATTGAAGTATCAGAACTGCTAGTATCAGGTCTCATACTCCTAAGAAAGGTATAATTTATGGTATAGTCTCATTATGAACCACTGCAACTAAGTATCATTGTACATTAAGAGTGAGGTAGTTATGGTGTCTAGCTTAAATTTTTTGATTGAGCGATACTTTGGATGCAGAAGTCAACCAAAAAGACAATTATTTTCCTATAGCCTTTATTAATTGCAAGGAAACAACATGCTCTGTATTGCTGTGAGCTAGTTACTATAGAATAAGATAAATGCCTCTGTCGTACTTGATTCTTCACAATGTGGCTCCAGTTTAATGAATGTTTGCTTTCTTTCGGTAAAGGACTCTCACTGTCATAACACATTACATTAAAAAAAAGGATCACGTTTGGTATTTTGAAAGAATGGAAGGAGACTACATGACAGTGGCCTGGCCACTCCAAGCTTAATAAAGCAGACATTCTCAAGCATGGATAAAACATACTAGTGGTCATCAGGGCAACTAAAGTGAAAACAGTTGATGCTGGCTTAGTCTAATGTCATTTTTGTTGTATTGTGAATTGTTAATACTATTTGCAAGCATTTCTTATTTAGCCCTGACCAATTCATTCTGTGGTGACCCAGAAAATAATAAACTTGTTTCCAAATGCTTGATATATTACTAACTGCTCAAACAGCTTTAATGATGAAGATGGTGTAACTACAGAACTAATAAAAAATGTTATTATGCCCACATATTATGATCCGGACCACTACCCAGTGTGTTAATTTTATGTTAACATTTATGTAGCAATAGTTCCACTCTTTCCAGCTTTAAGCTTGAATGTGTTAACAAGGAGAAACTGACACTTTTGAATATTATAATGTAAAAAGCAAATAATTCCACAAATTAAATAATACCAAGGCACTTACATGTAACCATAAGTCTCACTGGTCTTATACGTAAAGCCATGGAAAGAATTGCCATGGAGATGATCAACAGAGATACAGAAAATCTCCAGACTCTGGACCCAACTCAGTTTGGTTTTGTCAAGGGCAGATCACGCCTACTCAACCTGGTGGAATTCTTTGAGAATGTCACCAAAGCAATGGATGAGGGTAAAATCATTCACACTGCCTACCTTGACCTGGCCAAGACATTTGACACAATACCCCACTCGGGCATTGCTGACATACTCAAGTGCTTAGGTACAAACCCGTATGTCACCAGGTGGATAACCAACTGGCTCACAGACAGGACCCAGGATGTTAGAAATGGGGAGTCCACCTCTACAAAGAGGCCAGTCACAAGTGGAGTCCCTCAGGGATCAGTCCTTGGACTGCTTCTTTTTGGCATTTACTTCTCAGAAGTCAAGGCCAATGTCAATGGCCTCTGGCTGACTAAATGTGCAGATGACTGCAAATTAGGAGATGTCATTGAATCTCACAGTGACATAAATGTTCTCCAGGATGGGCTGACACAGACAGCTGGTGTCAGAGTCATGGACTAAAACTAAATGCCAAGAAATGCATAATAGTATCCTTTGGAAAGTCATCCATCCTTGGTAGCTATCACATTGGCAACACACCCCTTAGAGATGATCCAGTAGTCAGGGACTTAGGGACACACATAGATAGTAATCTAGCCTTTGATCATCATGTGTCTACAGTGGTGAGGAAATAATTCTATGTTGTGCAACTTATAAACAAAGGTATGGCATCTATGTCCAAGGAAGTCATTGTTCCACTGTATTCAATATTCACCAGACCTGTCATTTTGTACGTACCTAACCAGGTATATCCAACAACTGAAATGTCCAAAGAGGTTCCTCACTAAAAGAATAGAGGGCATTAGTAATGTGTCCTATGCAGACTACCTCAAGGCCCTATCCCTGTATTCTGTCTCCTACAAGCTTTTGAGGGGAGATCTATGCCTGGCATACAGAGCATTGTCAGACCCCCTCTGATGGACCTCCTGCATATCCACAAAACAAATAGTACCAGAATTATCCACTCTAAAGACTTAAACCGTGCCTGTAATATAAATAGGACATTCTGGAGAGATAGCTACCTTGTCTATGGAACAGGGTCCCCATCCAAGTGAAGGAGAGTTCCTCCATAATCAAATTCAAGTGCAACTTGGACAATTGGATGGGAAACCAGAAATTCATCCCTGGTTTGGCACCTATGTCTCTGATGCAAATAGGTAACCTGTAAATGGTTCATCTCCCAGGTTCATGCTTACACTTATCAAGGGTATCAGAACTTGAAGATTTGGGATGCATGGCTAGGCTTAAAAAGGCCTTTGTGGTCATTAGCCTAGTAAACACCTATGAACTTATAGTAAGTATCTTACAAATATATCCACCTGCTTCCACAGCAATAATGTTAAACCTGCTGGTGAGATTATCTGAAAGGCTGTTAACAATGGTTGTGTTATTTTCCTATCTGTCCTAATTGTGGAGAAGGTCAGAAACAAATATAACTTTTGTGTATTAAATAAAGACATAGACTATGATATCTTCAGTGTATCTTTAAAGAGCATGTCTATGTAGCTGAGACAGATAGACAGACATAGATAGCTAGACACGTAGATATATAGACAGACAGATAGAGTAGATAGATCAGATAGACAGATTAGAGATAGATAGATAGATAGATAGATAGATAGATAGATAGATAGATAGATAGATAGATAGATAGATAGATAGAGAGATAAACATAGAGACAGATAGATATATTAGATAGACATAGATAGATAGATAGATAGATAGATAGATAGATAGATAGATAGATTAGATAGATAAAAAAAACAGGATCAAGTTTGGTGGCATTTTGAAAGAATAGAAGGAGACCATGTGACAGTGACCTGACCACTCAAAGCTAAATAAAGCAGACATTCTAAAGCATGTATAAAACACACTAGTGGGCATCAAGACAGATGGACAGACAGACAGACAGATAGAAAGACTGCTTGGAGGCTACTTGTGCCTGGCCTACAGAGCATAGATCGATAGACAGATAGATAGGTAGATAGATAGATAGATAGATAGATAGATAGATAGATAGATAGATAGATAGATAGATAGATAGATAGATAGATAGGGATAGCTGTAACTTCATGTGAGATCATGGAGGCTTGAGAATGGAGTGAAAATTAGTCTGACAATATCCACAACAAGCATAATGTAACAAAGTATCACATGAAAATGGGACTATATCACTTATTCGAAATATATATTAATTGAATATGCATTCATCAAACACTAATGAGAGAAACTCATTTCAGCAAACCCCGTACTTTTTACCAGGGTTAGGAATCACTTTCCTACCAGCAGTCCAGAACAGACACTGCATTAAATCAAACCCACCCAAATGGGGGCTTCGCCCCCACACCTCCTAATTGCATATACCATCTCTGAGACAGCACTGCAGTGATGGCCAAGTGCTTCCTAACCCTGGAAAAAAGTCTGGGGTTCCCTGAAATGAGATTCGCTGATTAGTGTTCGATTAATACGTATTCAATTAATACATATTTTGATTAAATGATATAAACCCCATGAAAATAAGAGAAAAATCTCTTATGATAAACATTGACTTCACTGAGGAAACAAGAGGATTCCACTAGTTGGTATGCTTAAGCAAACATAAAAAAAAAAAGGTAAAAACTGAATTTCAGTATTAACATATAAATGAGAATCACATGATTACAAAACTATTTTATTGAGTATCACAGATTTCCAATTGTACACATGTATTTGAATTACATAAGTAACATTTATTAATTTACATCAGTTTTGCTAGATGAGATTATAAATCTGAGGACTCGTACATGGTCTACACAGCTGATTCAGATCAGCGCTTACATTTATCTGCTCTCATTTACTTTGTACTCATCTAGGTTACAGAAGGGTTTTATAGACAGGGTATTAAGTCGTTATCTCTGCCTCTTTAGTGCCTGGTTAGTGCCTTACCCAGACTTTGGAATTGCAGTCTCTGGACGCAGCTAACAGCTAACTGGCTTTTCACATTGAGTAGTCGTAGCAGCACGCGTAGTTGGTAGCGTGTTCCTATGCTCAACTAAGATTTTGGGATTATAGTCGCTGGTCTCCATTTTCGGCAAACTGGCTGTTTAAATTGATTAGTTGTAGTAGCGCGCGCTGTGTGTAGCCTGTTCCTATGTTCAGCTATGATACACGCACCTTATAAGTAAACTCTGACATATATTTTTACCTTCCCAGCCCATCTACTAATTACGGTATGTGTAGCGTGCTCTTTTTATAGCATTCCACTTATGCTACTGTGCTACGCTTTGCATTTAAAACACTCCTTATCGGCGTTTTTAAATAACTTCAATATGCTGTGTTGAACAGCTTGTTTCTTTAACTATGAGCCTTTAATCATGCTTCGTAGCCTTAAATTCCCTTTATAGGATATGGTGCTAGTAGACTGTTAAATCCTGTTTCCGTGTACAGTTTATCGCACTAGCAGCGCGTTTTTCTTTTTATAATGGCGCTAGTAGACTGTTAAATCCTGTTTCCCTGTACAGTATATCGCACTAGCAGCGCGTTTTACTTTTTATAGTGGCGCTACAGGTGTCATAACAGCGCCTTGTAACTAAGGCTCGCTTAGTGTATAAGACTTTCTCTTTAAAATAAAGGCACCTAGTGATCTATATTTCCTTGGTGTACTGATCGGTGATTATATATGATTTTAACAGTAACACCTTTAGCTCAACTGAACCCTTAGTCACTGCATTTAGGTCTTACAGAGGCTTATCACAACCCCACTTACTATACTTTGTGAAGCTTAATCTAATAGTCTAACTTACTTTTATTGCTTTTATACTTACTATACTTTGTGAAGCTTAATCTAATAGTCTAACTTACTTTTATTGCTTTTTGACCCAATACCTAGTATTTTAGTGTAATCTGTGGAATTTAGCCTTGCTTTTGATGTTGTATCTATGCTTAACTGAAACTTTCTGGTCTGCTCAGATATGTCATATCAATTCTTAACTGCTGCTTTAAACAGTATAAATGTTTTATCCTGCTTTGGCCTGAACTAGAACTGTTGTGGATCTCTGAGTTTTTTATATGATAAAGTTAAATGTATTTCATTGCTGTGATACTGCCTGTATTAACTTCAATTAGAACTGTTGATGAACTCTGAATTTTTTAATCATGTATATGATATGTGTATTTTATAGTAGTGCCTTCTGTAGACTGTGCTTGTTCTAAATCTAAAGTATCTCCTTTCTCTCCTTCTTTTCTCAGCAGTAAAACCCTCCTGACCACCTTTAGGTCTGGGCTCTTGCATCCTATCCAAACCTGCTACTCTCCTCACCTAATTTAAGGAACACAAGTTATCCCACCCTGTGGAGCCTACACGTGGAAAAATAATAGAAAGTATGACCTAGAGCTCCTGCTCTTCTTAATCTTCTGTAATTTTTTCCCATTGAAGTTGTAAAACCCAAGGTCAGCACTGCCAGCAGCCAGCAACTAACCCCCCCTCCTCTCAACCAACTGATCATATATTTGCCAATAATATCCCTAGCTACTTGCCTCTCGCTTTAAATCATAAGCCTTGTAAGCAGCAAGTATTGACATATCCCCTGTGGTCATTAGGTGGCCCCTACTTCTGGGATTTTTCCTCTGGAAACCTCCTCTACCTCTCTATCTTACCTATTGTCAGCCCCTTTCTGTTCCACTTTTCTCTTTCCACTTGCTCTGATATTTCTAGCTTCTACCTGCTCTTACCTCTTGACACCAAATATATTTACATCCCCTTGCCTTACTTACCTTCTTTCTGAGCACTTCACTGATTGTTTTTCTCCTGGACCTTTTCTCTTCCCGCTCAGCCTCTAAGTGGCTCACTCCGCTCCCCACCCTACCCCCAATTCCCACCCACCCCCAGGGGTCCTACCTTTATCTCTAATAGGGACACACCCCTTTAAACCTCCTATCCAATCAAATCTCTACATAACTCTCCAAGTTCATTACACCTTCTCTTCTCATAATTACTCCTCCTCCCCTTTCTTAAACACTATTCCTACCACATTATATCCCTACCTCCTACCCCACCCTCTTTAATTTCTAATTTCTTTCTTTAAACTTTACTTCATCTCACTTCCTCCTACTTCTCTGCATAACTCCTTTGATACCACAATGCCCACACTATCTATACCTGCTTTACTAAGACTACTCATCTTTTTACTATTGTTATCATCTCTTGTAACTTCCTACATCATAACTTCTTACGAATACTCTCAGACTCTCCCTACTCCACTGCCCTCTAAAGGTACCTCCACATCATCTACATCTTTATCTTCATCCTATTTGCATTCACCCTCTCAGTCCATCTACCTTCTAGCCAGATATCACAGATTAGTACACTGCAAGTTCAGAAAAACCTATACCAAAAAAACAAATGACATTCACTATAATCTTAAACCAAAGATATATCCTACTCTTCACCACTTACTACAAGATGATGATATTCACCCCAATCCTGGTCCACATCATATCGCAACCAACATAGAACAAAACCTAACTAAACCTTTATCCCTCTCCTACTCTAAACCTTCCAACTCTTTGTCTATTGCCCATCTTAATGTACGTAGTATCTGTAACAAAATTACCCAACTCCATGCCCTTCTTGAAACTGAGAAATTTGATATTTTATGCCTATCAGAAACTTGGTTAAAACCCTCAATTAAAGACATCGAAATTACCCCACCTGGTTATAGCATTATTAGGCTTGATCGCACTAATAGGAAAGGAGGTGGTGTAGCCATCCTGTATAAAGCAATACTTAAACTGATTCCTCTAGACCTAAATCTTACTCAAAATAATTATGCTGAAGTAATTACCTCTAAAATACAAATCAATACCAATAAAGCCATTAACATCATCTGTGCATATCTCCCCCCTGGAAATAACATCAATACCCTTGAAGATATACTCTACGAACTCTCTATCAAACTTCCACAAGAAACACTAGTCCTTGGTGACTTTAATATAGATTGGCACTCCTGTAACAATGCTTACCCTACCTCACATATCAACCTCTTTGGCTTCAAACAACTTATCAATACTCCCACTAGAACCAATAAAATAAACAATAAAGCTTCTACCTTAGACTGGATCCTCACTAATACCCCCCTGCAAACCTACCAAACAGGTATTCTTCCTGACGACCTTAGTGACCACTCACTAACCTATATAATTAGAAGCAAAACCAACCTAACCTTACCCACAACCTTTAGAACCCTTCATTCAAAGAAACATTTTAACCCTGATCGGTTTCAAGCTGAACTTTTCCAATGTCATTGGGCCCCACTAAAACATCTCCCACTCAACAAAGCAGTGGAACACTTCAACTCAACATTCTTAGCAATTCTTAATCAACACGCCCCAAGTCGAACCATTAGAACTAAAACTAAAACTGCTCCCTGGCTAACCACAAATACTAAGCATAAAATCACCCTGAGAAATAAATCTTGGCATAAATGGCGCTCCACCAAAAGTCAAATAGACCACCAAAGGTTTAAAGAGCTTAGAAACAGTACAAAAAAAGCCATTCTTACAGACAAAAGGAACTATTACTTTCAACTTCAAAAAACTACCAAAAAGGAACCCAAAAAATTCTGGTCCAACATCAATAGTCTGTTGACCCCCGGCCAAATAATTACACCCAACCCTCAGGATTCTGACCCTGATAATCCCACACTAACAGCCAATAACTTTAATTCCTTCTTCACCAATTCTATACAAATTCTAGCCAACCAACTATCTCCTGATACTTCTCAACTACCTCCAAATACCTTAATAAATACCATTCCTCCCCTTCAACTACAACCTGTATCTACCTCCTATATACAATCTCTTATCCAAAAACTTAAACCTACCACCCCTTCCGCTGATAAGCTTCCTGCTGAATTCCTGCAACTAGCAGCAAAAGCCATTGCTTACCCTGTCTCTATCTTAATAAACAGATCAATAAAAGAAAGTAATTTCCCAGCAATCTGGAAAGTATCACATATCATTCCCCTCCATAAAGGAGGCAAATCTTATGACTTCTCCAACTATCATCCCATAGCACTCTTATCCCCCTTAGCTAAAATCATGGAAAAATGCATACATAAACAACTACTCAACCATCTCCTCAATAATAGCCTTCTGGCAGACACTCAGCATGGTTTCAGACCTGCTCACAGTACTACCACAGCTCTTCTCTCCTTCACCAACACAATAAACCTAAACCGTAATAACAATATTCTTACATCTTCTCTTTTCATAGACCTATCAAAAGCCTTTGATATGGTAAATCATACACTTCTTCTGCACACACTAAAATCTATTGCCCTGGAGCCCTCTTCCCTAACCTGGTTTTCTTCCTATCTTGAAAATCGTCAGCAAGCCGTACTCTGGAAAAATTCTCTCTCTGCTCTCCTCCCTATCTCTTTAGGAGTTCCTCAAGGGTCTATCCTAGGCCCACTTTTATTTTCCATCTTTATTAATGACCTTCAATCATCTATACCTAATACTACCTGCATACAATATGCAGATGATTCCACTATAATTTGCACTGCCTCTACTCAAACAGAACTCCAGTTTCAAACACAATCAGCCTTCTCAACTGTTGAACAGTGGTTCTCCAATTGCTGTCTACTCCTTAACCCCAAAAAAACTAAATTATTACTCTTCTCACCTACCCGTAAATCTACTTTGCTAAACTTCTGTATTACTGCAACTGATAACACCATAATTTCTCCTGACTCCTTAACTAAACTTCTTGGTGTTACTATTGATAATAATCTTAACTTTGATTGTCACATCAACAACACAATAAAAGCCCTTAATAAAAAGATTGGATCCCTATACAGAATAAAGTCCTTCCTCACACCTGAAACTAAGATAACCCTAGCCCAAACACATCTTATCTCTACCCTTTTGTATGCATCTCCTATTTACACTAATCTATCTAAAAGCAACCTTAAGAAACTCACTACATCTTACCACAATATTGCCCGCTTTGCCACCACATCACAATTTAGAGCTCACCACTGTCTAAACCTACAACAACTACACTGGCTGGAACTCCCTAATAAACTTATTTTTCAACAACTCTTAATTGCACACAAAATTCTTTACCAACCTTCTAAAACACCAGCTCTTTCCAAACTCTTGACTCCCTATATCAACCTAAAACAACTACGTTCCTCTGACAAATTACTTGTTAATATTACCAAAACTATGAACTCGGCAGGCAACTGCCTTTTTTCTAACTCAGTAGGTAAAATATGGAATAATCTTCCATCTGATCTGTCCTCTTTGCATACTCTTCCACTATTTAAAAAACAACTTTTAATACATCTTAACAAATTCTGGCTTTGCTCTTGTACCAACCCAGACTAGCCTGTTGGCATCCTTAACTCTATCATAAATTTTTCTTATCCACTTGGATTTTATCTTCTACTTCATCTGATATATTACCCCTATTTATTGTAAATATTACATATCTCTTTTTAGCATAAAAAAAAAAAAAAAAAAAGTTTGTATATTATCTACCATGGTTCAAAACTACCTTTTATATACTTTATGATCTCATACCTTATTATATTGTTTTGCTAGGATTGTTCTGATAAGTTAAAATCTATAATATTTGTATGTTCATTTTTTTTTACATTTTTACCTTTGTATAATCACACTTGTTCTATGTCTTCTTATGTATTTCCATTATTGTATCTAACCTCAGGAGCTTTTCTCCCCGGGCCTCCACTGAAAATGGACATTAATCCAGCTGGACTAGCCCGGTCAACAAATGTAAAATAAAATAAAATAAAATAAATAAATAAAGAATGTAATGGAACTTTGAGGGTGCTTTTTGACAGCATCACAACAATCCCCTGCAATCTGACAGGCAACTAATATGTTTCAATGAAAAGCCAGACAAGAATATAAATTAGTAAGTGAGAAGCTTTAAATGTACAAGAATATAGCATGAAGTGACCTATGGAACTAATGTCATTTGCAGTAACTTCTGCTTATTCATCCATCTGAAGTTTTGAAATTTAGTTTGGGAAGTAGGAGCAGCATCTTTGTTCAGGTTGTTCAAGTAATTACTGAACAGTAAGTGATCTTATGTATGTATTTATGTATGTATGTGCAGATGTATTTTTGTGTTTGGTATATTTATTGCAATTTGCTACAGTTTAAAATGAAAAGATTTTAGATGCATGCGTATATATATATATATATATATATATATATATATATATATATATATATATGTGTGTGTGTGTGTGTGTGTGTGTGTGTGTGTGTGTGTATATATATATATATATATATATATATATATATATATATATATATATATATATTTCCATATTTCCAAAATGTCGAAGACCAAAATACAGAGACCAAAATGTTGAAAGTGCAATTTCCTGAAACTTCAAAAGATTGACACCCAAAATATCGCAAAACAACAAATAAACCCAACCTTCCTAACCGACACCAGAAAAAATAGAACAACAAACAAAACAAATAACTATCTATTTCTCTAGATTTAAGCAGGTGGGCAAGCCCCTCTGCACACCCCACTCCCCCTGCTAATTAAATTTATCAACTCTGAGATCACTACACAAACGAAAATGGTAAATATACCTTTCTGTGCTGTACAGCTGCATGTCTAAAGTGCAACAGAATCCCCTTAACCTCCGTTAAGCAACACTTGCTTACTTTTGCCAGACTTTACAGTATCATACAACTCTTCAACACTCACTGGAGCTTGCAACGTAATGCCAGCCATTTTTTTTTTTTAGTACAACATACAGCATCTTAAAGTCATACAAACTCTGTAAACTTTTACACCACTGTTTCAGTAGATGTTTTGCTATTTCAACATTCAGTATTGTAAACTTTCAGCATTATGAGGTCTTGCCATTTTGGTCTCATTATTTTCATTATTTAGTCTTCAGCATTTTGAAAATGTGTTATTTAAAAGGAGATCAATATATATATATATATATATATATATATATATATATATATGTGTGTTTGTGAGTGTGTGTGTGTGTGTGTGTGTGTGTGTGTGTGTGTGTGTGTGTGTGTGTGTGTGTGTGTGTGTGTGTGTGTGCGTGTATTTATAAAGATATATATCATCTTCAACCCCATTTTCCCATTTTCTACATGAAGTTGAGGTGCTGTGTCAACTGTCTTACATCTGTCTCAGTTTAATGCCAGTCACTTAACTTCTTTGACCATCATGCTTTAATGTCACAGGTCTTCTCTCTCACAATCCATCCAACTATTTGCTGGATGCCCTTATTTCCTTTTACTTTCTTTCTGCTTGTCCAAAATCTTCTTCACAAGATTGTCTTATGCTTTTCTTTGCATGTGCCTGAACCATGACAATCTGTTCTCTTTGACCTTCTCTGAAATTGGTACTTTTAGGATTCAGCTCTGATATCCTCATTTCTTTAGCCTAGCCGGGACTTCATAAATACAAATACCCTTGAATGATTAGTGCATACCTTGTACTGACCCTCATGCCATATTCTCCCTGATAAGGTCTGACCATAAAGCTGTCTCCTTTGAAATCAAAATCATTTCAGTAGCTTGAGTAAACCTATTATCTGTTAGGAACTATTCAAAGCAAACCACCTTTTATTAAGCAATAACTTGTCAAAATTCAATGCCCCTACAAGTCCAGAGAACATTGTAGCCTGTGTAGAATTGTTCTCAGAAACCAAGTACAGCCATGTCAATGGCTGCATATAGGCTGCTGTATCTACTAGAGGTAAGCCCAAAACCTACTTCAAAAACAGTCTGCTTTGGTGGCATCGCAAATTAAACAGGATATAAAGAAAAGAAAAAAAAGTTGTGCTTAATCAGAAAGTGTAACTCGAGTAAAGATACGAACTCTGTCATTAAATTAAACAGGCAACTAAGAGGCTAATTATGTCCAACAGATCCAATTCTGAGGTTAAGATATATCCGCTCAAACAAAAGTCAACCATTAAGACCTTCTTCAGCTATGTCAGAAACTTCAGCCGCAGCACATAGCAGTGTTTTGAATTGCTGGTTAATGTTGCCATGTTCACTGAGCCTAGTGACATAATGAATCTGTTGTTTGACAAATTCCATTCAGACTTTAGCCCCCACTCACTCTCAGCTACCTCCCAGGAAATATCCTCAAACAACCATAAAAAGAGAGCATGTCCTGGTTGTGCTTGGTAAGGCCAAGAACACAGCATCGATGGGCCAAAATAATATCACAGGATGTTGCCTGAATAGTCTAAAATATGAATTGAGTCACTCTTGAATTATAGTCTCAAAACAGGTTTTGAGCCACAAGAATGGAGGACTGCAGTGGTGATCCTTCTTCAAAAGGGTGGGCCAACAACAGATCCCAGAAACTGTAGAGCCATTAGTCTGACTAGTCTTAATTTCAAAACCATGGACAGACTTATCATGGAAATAATCAACAAATACACTGGAGACCTCCAGACACTGGACATATCCCAGTTTAACTTAGTCAAAGGAAGGTCATGCCTACTGAACCTGGTTGACTTCTTTGAAAAAGTCACCAAGGGTGTCGATGAAGGTAAAATAGTGCTACTGACTATCTTAATCATGCTAAGGCATTTGATACAATACCCCACATTAGCATTTTATGGATTTTGATATAAACCTCTATATAATGTGCTGGATAACCATCTGGCTCACTGAAAGGACTAAGGAGGTCAGGATTGATGAAACCACCTGCACAAAGAGGCCGGTCACCAGTGGAGTCCTTCATTTTTATTTTTCTTCACAGAAATCAAAGCCAATGTCAGAGGCCTCTGACTGATCTAGTTTGCTGATGATTGCAAACTGGGGGCAATCATAGAATTCCCCAAGATGTGAACACCCTACAGGAAGGTCTAACACAGACAAATTACGGGGCTAGTGCCAAAGCCACAGCTTAAAACTTAGTGACAAGAAATGCATTATACTACCTTTAGTGAAGTTAGTCACCCCAGGAACTACATAATCAATAAAACCCATCAGAGTTGACTCACTAGTCAGGGATCAGGGAACTCATGTAGATAGTTACCTAGCCTCTGACTAATATGTGTCCAAGGTAGTAAGAAAATCATTCTATGTTGCTCAACTTACAAGTAAGGCCATGACATCTAGGTCCAAGGAAGTCATCTTATCACTGCACATGATCCTCATCAGACTCATTATAGCGTATAATGCCTCCTTTTGTATGTCTCTGACAAGACACATACAGCAACTGGAACACCTGCAAAGATTCCTTAACAAAAAAATACAGAGCATAAATGCAATGTCCTATGCAGATTGCCTTAAAGCCCTATTTCTATACTCAGCCTCCTACAGACTCCTCAAAGGTGATCTATGCATGGTTTACAAGACATCCTTAAACTCTGATCTGTTGACTCTTCTACACATCCACAAAACAAACAGCATCAGCACTATTAGATCCAAAGACTTACATTTTGCTTGCAATATAAATAGGACAAGTTGGAGACACAGAAATATATTTCAGAGAATGCCTAGTCTCTGCAATAGACTCCCATCTATGTGAAACAAATTTCTTCCCTAACCCTATTTTAGCGTAACTTGGAAATCAAAAAATCACCCATGGTCTGGTTCCTATGTGTCTAATGGACAGAAGCAGTCAGTAAATCATGTTATAACCAAAAATCACCCCTTTATAAATGTCTAAAACATAAAACATGTGGGTCACATTTGTGTTGCATGTCTAGGCTTATAACACCCTAATGGTCATTAGCCTGGTATACACCTATGGATCTATGAACATATTGACTATTTAACACAAAAACGCTTCTAATCCATAAGTGGTGTAAACTAACCCAGTAACTAAAACATCAAAACACAGTGAAGTAACAAAAAGAAAAGTATATTTATTGACTGCTTCCATCCCTTATAAGTGGACTTCTTCAGAATAAATAAAACTTCTCAAGCACTGCTTATTTATATACATACAAATTACATGGTTACTGACATGTCCTTTTATTTTAGATGAATGATTTGTTAATTTGTTTATTTGCCTTTGGCCACGAAAATATTCAACACTGGACATCATAAAAATTGCCAAACTAGGGACATAGAATATTTGCCATTTTGTGCACAGTGTGATGCATTTTATATTGGAATGACCACCCTTAATCGTAGTAAAATAATTTTGGCACATCAGTATGACATTAAGATAAAAAAAGTCAGTAAGGCATTATATAGACTTGTTTTAGACAAAACCAGAAAATGTTAAGTTTAGCTTTTATGGGCTACATATGACTGCAACAGATTTAAGAGAAGGTGACTAAGAATGTTAGAAGACAGAGAAGCTCTTTGACAGCTGAGATTACGCAAGCAATAATGTCTGACAGGGTGTGTGTTAATGTGTAATTAATGCAGTGGAGGGCCTCTACACCCCTTGAAGGGCATTGATTACACATTACACCCACCCTGGAGGGCATTATTGCATTTAGAGAATGGGCTCTCTGTAAAATTGTTGTGTTTTATTTACTTATGTACTTATTTAAGTACCATTTTATTTTTTAATATATTTTTGATGTAAAATAGTTCCTCCGCCTAATGTTTCATACTTGCAGTAGTATACATTAATGGTGTTGGAGGAAGCATGTTACATCCAAAATATATAAAAAAAAAATAGTACTTAAAAAAATGCATAAGTAAGTAAAACACAACAATTTTACAGAGTCCATTCTCTAAGCACTGGCAAAGATCATTCTCTCTTCACTGTCTCTCACACATGCTACCAGGGGATCATTGGATCGCTTTTGCACTTCACTCACTCACTGTCTCTCACACACACACACACACACACACACACACACACACACACACACAAAGTCGCTCTGCTTTCATGCACGCATTCACTCACACATGCAGACAGAAACGCATACACATAGTTCTGTTTCACTCAATGGATCCCACTCTCTCTCTCTCTCTCTCTCTTACTCTCATACATGCATACACTTTCACACACATGCTTTATTTTATTTTTTTTTATTTTTTTATTTTACACTTGCTAAACAGCAAAAGCACTGCTTAGTGACTGTAAAATAATGGCTCGCTCACTCTTACTTTCACTAACATGCATACACTCACACAAAGACATAAACACACACACACACACACACACACACACACACACACACACACACACACACACCTTTTTTTTGTTGTGTTCTTTTTTGTTTACATTTTACACTTACTAAACAGCAAAAGCGCTGCTAAGCGAGCATAAAATAATGGTGGCTGTTTAATTTTCTAAGTCTGAGCTCGACTGCTTTATATGCTGCCGTGAAGTGGCAGACTCATTTTTCAGCGGGCAGTACTTGTACATTAATAGCCTTTTGGAGAAGGCTCATTCTCCAATCAGAGTACTGATGTACAGTTTGTCCATTCTCTAAAGGCCAATAAATTTTTAGGGCTCAATGGTGTTCTTAATATATATATATATATATATATATATTTTTTTTTTTTTTAATTTTGGAGGCTGTGCAAATTGTAAATATGTAAATAATGATATGTTTTATTTTATGTCTAATGTGTATTTTTTATTTATACTGTTATAATAGTGTTGTGATGTCAGCAGTCATGATTAGCATGTCTATAAATTAGAGATGATTGGCAGTTTTACTCATTCTGAAGAAGTCACTTACAAGGGACAAAAGCACTCAATAAATATATGTTTCTTTGTATTATGTTGTGGTGTTTTCTCATTTAACCTACTGAACATTATTTGTACATATCATGTATATGTACTTGTCTCTCCCTTCTCATTTCAAATGTATGGCTGCATCACTGTTTTCTTTTTGCATTCTACCATACAAAATATACATTGCAACACTTAACTTTGCTACAGTCATGTGGCCATGCATTTGTTTACCTTTGCTTTGTAGTATGGTTTTGTACCTTTGCTTACTTCTTTACTGGTTTGTGATTAGAGTCCCCTGTGCTGAGTCTTCTTTTGATCCATGGTAACAAGTGCACTACCCTGTAAACAAACTTAAATATGTAAGGCAATCTTTCCTTTGAGATGAGGAACATGATTAAACTTTATATGACTTTGACAGACAAATGAAACAAATTTCGGTACTTATGTATTATCGCAACCACAATTTGAGGTTGCGATAATACGTAAGTAGAAATTTCTCCAGTTTCCAAAAAGTTTCTAAAAGCAATGTTTACATTCTGTCCCTGTTTTGTGCGTCAGTTTTTCACAAACGTGATTCATTATTTGGAAACAGCAGGGCACAAGGGATGCATGACCTCAGAATGAGCTAATGTCTTAAGGGATTCCGTACTTACTGGTCTTTTTTTTTTGTTGTTGTAATGCCTTGGTCTCCAGATAGTTTCCCTGTTTAGCTAAGTGAATACAAAAGGACTGTAGCTGTGGTCTTCATTTTAAGGTACACTTTTCCCATTTACTTATTTTTAGCTTGTGAAGCAGCCCGCAAATCCTTGCAAAGACCTGTGGGTTTGTTTGTCGAAGCGTTTTTAAGTTATGTAGTAATGTGTACGCCATTAAACATGTCTATCTGGTGGAAAATTGCATGCAAATTACTACATGTAGAAGGAGCACTGGAAAATAAAAGTTAAAGAAATCATTACCGCTGCTACTGCCAAGCTACTAATGTATGCCTTAATGACATCTTGCATTCAGTTGCACTGCATCAGGGAGTCATTTCGCTCTAACATTACCACTTACAGCAACCTCGAAATGTGGTTGCGATAATACGTAAGTACCCACATTTCCATTATGTCTGTAACCTTTCTGTTATAACTCTGACTGCCAGATGAGGAAAATATGGAAAGTGCACATAGATTAAAATGCTAGCTGATGCACATAAATCAGTTTTCCAGCTGCAAGCTGAATAATATAAATATTTTGAACTACAGTTCTGATATGGTCCCTCAAACTGCAAACCTGCTAATTTCAGAAACTTTGAAAAATAATGCCGGAAACACAGAATGCGAAAAAGTTAAATTCAAGATTTTTTTATTTTTATTTTTATTTATTTATTTATTGCATGGGGCAAGCCTCCTTGACCTCTTCAATTTGGTGTGCAAGCTCTCCAGCTCTCCAACCCCCCCCCCCAAAAAAAAACTTTTGCATATGAACTCCATGGTCTTTCAGAATCAGGACAGACTTACACTGAGAGCAACTATTTTAGGATCTGACCCTTATTGTTAATAAGCTTATATAATCACGATAATATATCGATAAATGTATTGATACAGCAAGTCTAAATTTAAATCTGTGGTAGAAATGCTGTCTTTATAGCGTGCTTCATCTGGTCCCATAGGTATGAAAGGATGATAAGCTCTGTGATGATTTTTTTCAAATTCCATTGTATAGGAGCTGGAAAAGTATTATTATTATTATTATTATTATTATTACATTAACCTGCCAATACAATCAAGGGCTAAGTTACTCTAATATGAATTAGAATAAATATATTCATTAGTGATAGATTTTTTTTTTCAGAATGTCTCTCTGTGGTCCTGTTTGTAACTACAGCTTAATATGTAATTATGCATGTTTATAATGATTAAATTGAACAAAATAAATGAGTGATGACTATTTACTCATATTTTCAAGGAGGACTGTAAGAAACACTTTAAGAGAAGAGAAACAATGTTAAGAGAAGAGAAACAATGTGTTGTCTTGTAGGGCTCTGAATATATTATGTCTCAAGTAATAAAGGTGTTCTTACTAACTATGGAGATAAATCCAGTAAATAATTAAAAAAAATCTAGAAATTGACCATAAAATATGTACCACCTATTACCAGGATTGTAAATTAATTCCTTATCCCAAAATAACATAACCAAGCTAGCAGCTATAATGACCTCCACAGCTACACTGGTAATCTGCTGATAATACTACTAATAATGTTTGCTGAAGACAAAACAATGGTTTTACAAAGAATTCCAAAAGAGTATACAAAACAGTTTTTCAACGGTTTAACAAACATTGCAAGTATTTAAAATGTACCTCACCACCTCCAAATATTTTTCTTGTAATATATCTGAATATTAACACTTACTGTGCATGGTTATCAACAAGCTATTTTCATTAGAGACAATAAACCAAGTCTTGCAAATAAAACCAAAGGAATGTCTAATAAAGGAAAGCATTTTTGCACAAGCTTAAACAGTTTCCATCTTCATACATTGCTAAGGTTTCTACCTAAATGTGGGATTAATGACATCATTGTGCAGTTTAGGTATGCCAAAACTGTAGCATTCCTTGGTGGTGAAATTGAATAATATGCAAACTGTATCACAGAAGTAAAAATAAGTTGTCACTAATGTAACAATATGACATTGATAGCTTTATAATCATTAAACACTGCACATATAAATCTAGTTCATTTACAGAACTCTGATATTTTGCCTGTAAAGTGGTATGAGCCCTGCCTTGACACAGTCAAATTTTTCTTATCATTTTTAAATTACACAGTTGTAAAATTCAGTCACAAAGTTTCCCCTGTGTCCACTTTTATGGAACATGTAGCCATCAGCCCTTAATTCATTTAAAGCCTGACTTTCTTTAAGAATCATATTGAGAAATAAAAGCTTGCCCTGTTAAGACCAAAAATCTCTAATAAAATTTTCATGAGACAGAAGAGTAGCAACAGTAGAAATCAACATTAGATTAAATGTACTTTGGACTCTTAAACATAGCACTCTCTCCACTGGCCTCAAATGGCCCGAAACCAATCAAAACATGTAAATTCAACTACATGGTGTATAATTTTAATGAAGTCAAGGTTTCAGACATATGTTGTCCATGGCTTGGACTGAAAGTAAAGCTTTTATCTGCAGTTACAAATTGTGCATTATCATTTAGTTTTAGTTGTACTACTCAGAAGTAACCATTTTATAATATTAAGTTGTTCTGCCATCTTTTCTAGTTTTACTTGTTTATACATCTGACTTTCATAATGATACCTATAGAGGTGTCAGGTAAATCCATCCAAACTGTATATATAGCGAAGGTTACACAGGCAGTCTGGTAAGATGCCTGCATCTTTCAGTTGGTGCAGGGTTTACTAAGAATGCATTCTGGTTGGCCTGATGCATGATATAAACAGTGATATAAATAACCAGGCTGTATGTGAGTGACACACAATTACTGTTGCAATCACTGTTAGTTGCCATTGTACATAGTCAGCATCTATGTAAGCTTCTACATTTTAAATTCTACCATACCAGCTTATTTTATTAACCATTCTTAATTCACAGTTCAGGTAAGAAATGTTAATTGGCTTTCAATGTCTTATTTGACTAAGGGAAACATATATTTACTCTTACAATTTTAACTCCCTCTTAAGTGTTGTACGTCTGTGAAGCTATGGTACATTTTGCTATGACTGCAGTGCATTTTGCTTTTTGTTGATCATGTTCTTAAGGCTTTAAGAGAACAACACAGCACTAATATACAGACCTGATGCTGCCTACTTAATTATACATAACAGTATGTATTATCTATTATTTCAGTCTTCTGTATCTGCTACTAGATAAAGTTTTACAAAAAATATTTTCATAATATTTTCATAATTGGATCTATTATTATAAGTAGGCATAAAGATGCAGTTTAGTGTTTTCTATACATGATGTCTGAGTACCAGTAATGTAGACTTTATGCATGACTGCTGTGATTTCTTTATTGTTGGCAAACCTACACTGCCATCATCAAACATAGTATATCACTATAATACTAAAATAATGTCATTGTATAATGAATCCCTACTCTGCAGTCTCTTGTGTAAGTCCAGAGAGCAGGCATGCAATTGGGATGTGCTGATGAATCACTCCATCTCCATGGCAGCTCAATCAATGTCCCTACTCTAATCTTGCTTTGGGCTTGAGCACTTCCTCACATGTCTTTGGCTTTCACCAGTAATTCTGTGGGGAACACACCCGAGTCAGCCTTTACCCTGTGATAGGAACACCCAAGCTTTCCCTGCTTCTCCATCTATGGCCCAAACCACTAATCAGACCTGAAGTGGCTGAGCTGTCGTTAGGGCTTTGTCCATCGATGCCACCAGAGCAGCAGATTGTTGTCACTTCTGCAGAGAAATTTGCAGGGTATTTGTTGACTGCTTCTCCTGTTCTTCCATATAAGTAAACATAATCACATCTACATTGTTCGGAATAGGTATTCCTTAACTTTCTACTTAATAGAACATAATAGTTTGTAGTATTACTAGAACCTATTCAGCCTAAATGCAAACATATGTATTTCGTATAACTGACAGACTATGTGCCAGTCAAGCTCCATTCAATAAGAATTCTAGACCCTGTCAAATCAACTATAGGCAATAGTCATATCTGAAACTCTGAATCCTTTCTGAGTGCAACTTGGACCAATGGATAGGTAATTGGAAATTCACCCCTGGTCTGGCTCCTATGCATCTGATGGATAGAGGCAGTCAGTAATTCACCATGTATATAAATCAAATTTGTGGGTCACATGTGGATTGAATGGCTAAGCTTACAAGGGCCCTTGTGGTCATTAGCCTAGTGTACACCTATGAACCTATGAATCAGAATTGTCATATTGAGGCATAAGCATCTTCTAAACTACATTAGAAAATGGACTTGCACTACAAGACATCTCCATTGGACGGCTGACATTCCAAAGTTGCATATTAACATTAAATGACAGTCCACTTTAAAGCAAGATTGCTTATATATGACATGAAATTTATATGCTGAAACTAAAATATTTTTGTAAGATGCCACTTGTTTTTCTGTTTGTTAATCATGGCTTCAAAAAAAACAGAAATTAAGCAGAAAAGTGCAAACAGAACACAACTATTAAGTTAAGTGTAGAATCAAAGAGCAAACTAAGCAGAAGTGAGTGAAGCAGCAGTTACCAGGAGTTGTAGCAGATGTTGTGAGATAGTCAGGTCCATAGACTTCAAGTACTACATTGTCATTTGCTTAACCATTGTTGAAGTCTGTTTTCTTGTCTGCCTCTTGACAGCCAGACCAGACTCGACCTGCAACTTTATAAGGCAAAATGACATCTAGGCCAACATCATTTCACACTATTAATTGTTTCATGTGTCAAAAACCTATCAGTCTTAACTATCTCACTTTCTTTGCTGATGGTCTACTCTTCCTGGTCTATCCTCCACACCGCTGGATCTTTCTCATTTACTGCTTTCCTCTCTAATTCCTAATCACTATAACCAACACAAGAGGGCATATAGTAAATAGTAACAATTAATGTGTTGCCTTGTTTCATATATGTTCATTTGGCTCCAACTGTCTTGCCTACATTGAAATATTTTATACTCCCATTTTACACTTTTTTAAAATCGACTGTTTCCTACTGGTTGCTGGTAATGTCATCAAGAAACAGTTCCTACATTATTGCTTACTTTATCTTATTTTGTTACTATTCACTTGAAGAACAGGGGGGGGGGGTGCCCAGATCATCTGATCTCACTACAATATGCCAGCCAAAGTCCCTTTTTTTTTTCATTTGCTTTTTTTGGGGGGGGGGGCTATATCGGCTCAGACATCAGGTTCTAGAAGGATACTGCTGGTTGTGTTGTAATCTGGTCTGAACCTGATAATGATCCATATGGCTCAGTGTTCTGGCTTGGTTAACAAACAAACAAACCAAAGGACAGATGAGTAAGCAAATAAACAAATGCAGATACAAACAAAGAGATCTAATCCAGGAGAAATAATGATTTAACAGATAAAATCTTTTATGTATTTGTGCATGAGTATCTGTGCATGTGTCTGCTTGCATGAGTCTGTGTTTGTGTATATATATATATATATGTGTATATATATATATATATATATATATATATATATATATATGGATTCAATTCAGAATCCCAAATTTCCAAATCATCGAATGTATATGATCGAGACCATATGATCAATGTTTCGGAATATTGAGATTCCAAAACAAATCTAAAATAAAAAAAAAAAAAAAAAAAATTTGAAAGGTTTCTGCAGGGGGCCAAGCCCCCCTGCACCCCACACCCCCACTACTTAAATATACCAACTCTCAGATCGCACTACAGTGAGGAAAAGTGAAATCTCCTGTTCTGCGCTGTATGCAGATCTCCATTCAGAATTTCAAAGTTCTAAAACTTTGATCATATGGTCTTGACCATATGAATTTCGAGGTCTTAGGATTTCGAGATTCTGAAGGGAACCCATACACATATATATATATATATATATTTATATATATAGTTTCACTTTATAATCCCAAAATACTGAATTATTGAATTTCAGTATCTCGAGACTATAAAGCCGAAAACTCAAAAACCCAAAACCCCAAAAGCGCGAAATTCAAAATCACGACTTTTCACATACACACTCCACCACACAAACAAGCACACGTACACCTTCCTCCTGACACTAAAACAAACCAACAAAACACAAACAAATGCAACAAAATAAACACATGTGCCTTCCCTACATATAAGCAGGGGGCCAGCCTTCCTGAACCCCCCATATGGGGGGCTGCGCCCCAGACCCCCCGGCTACTTATATATACTAACTCCAAGGTTGCACTAAAACCACAAATACACAAAACCCACCACTACACATTCTACACTCCCCTTGCACAAACACACATCACCTATGTACATATACCACCACTCTCAACACTTATACACTCACAATCTTACCTACCTACTATAACCCACACCTAAAAACTCCAAACACACTAAAATCCCTACCCAACACCCTTACAAAAACATCACATACCTGAAGCTCCAGCTATAATCACATACCACACCACACATCATGAACACAGGCAATCCCATGGTATGTACACACCACCACAAACACCGATTCGACATTTCCACATTCGGTATCCTGCAGTTTCGTGCAACTGCAGTTTCAACACTTTGGATTCGAACAACTGAATTTTGATATTTCAGTTGTTTGAAATTCTAAAGTGTAACTATATATATATATATATATATATATATATATATATATATATACGTGTGTGTGTGTGTGTGTCTGTTTGTGAATGCCTGAGTTCTTCTGCATATTTCTGTGAGTCTGTGTCTCTATTCTTAATTATGCATGAGAATATACTTATCTGCCTGTGAGTATATCTGTGCATAGTGCTTTCATGCATATAAGTTCATACTTGTGTCTGTCATTGTGTAGTTGTACTGTTCCCCTTCACAAAGTCGAACGGCCACAATCTCAAAATGCATATGGTTGAGACCATATGCTCAAAATTGTGGAAGCTCGACTGTGTGAATGGGGAATGGCATACAGTGCAGAATGGAAGATTTCCCTTTCTGCGCTGTAGTGCGATCTCGGAGTTGGAATAAATAAGTGGGGGGTGGGGGGTGCAGGGGGGCTTGCCCCTTGCAGAAACACTTTTTTGTGTTATGTTCTTTTTTTTTTGTAGTTCCCTTTCACGAAGTGGAGCTTCAGAAATTCGAGCATATGGCGTCGGCCATATGCATTTTGAGTTTCTGAATGTTCGACTTTGCGAAGGGGAACCAGTTGTACACATGTGTACACACATATGCATGTATTTAAAATGTAAGCAAGAGCAAAACTAATATATTTTAGCTATATGCTTTCTGGATATTAAAAATAGTCTACATGAAATCTAATTTAGTCATCATTACAGTGTATCAATTCATCTCCAATTTTCTTCACTGGGAGAAGTGGATAGTTGCACCATCAAAGTTGGTCAGGTTTTTCACTTTTCTTGCCAAACTGCACAGTAGGTTGTTTCTTTGAATTTCTGTTCTGGGTTATTTCATTCCCAGAAAAATATTCTGAGGAAGTGAGCATGGCTAATTAGAATTAACAATGCCCCTTGACTACTGAATTTGCATGCAGTCTTTGCTGACAAAACATGTAGTTACAGACCAGAACCCTCTTACCATAATGGGCCTACACCTCTTTGATTTGGAAGTCTATATCCCATTGAACAAACATGCCCAAAATACCTTTGTGCATTGCAGTACATGTTTCTGAATCCCAGACGATGTTCTCTATTTGTTTTAAAATTTCAGGCCAATAAAAATTATTTGCCACTCCTTCTTTGCATTCTGCTCAGCAAATATGTAATTTATGTATCTTTGCAAGCATTGAATTTTTTCAATGGACAAGAAATAATGTTACTATCTACAATAGACAGTAGTTCTTCTACAAGTTCATCTTTGCATGAGTAAGCAGGTGTATCTCTTTAATTAGATCCAATATATGGACTGTCAAATCATTCCTGATGGTTTCTTTCAACAGCTGCATCCTTCATTATTCTCTGGTGCATTCCTTAAAGCCCTTCAGTTTGTCAATACTGCCAAATAACTGCACACTGATGTTAAGAACATCTACATCTATTGCTAGTAGATCTTCTTCCTGTTTTTGAAAAAATGCTAAGCATATCAGCTATGTGCATCTTCATTTCTGAATTGTATTGGACTTTCATATTGCATTTTTGCAAGTACATTAGCAATCTTTGCAAAGTAGCTTGAGTCTTAAACATATTTTATATACTTTTCAAAGTTTGTGATTTATTTCCACATTAACCATTTTACCACAAATACAAACACGAAACATCTGACAAGCATAGGCAATAAACAGCATTTATTTTCTACATAATTATGGAAGACATAACTGTTAAGAACAACAGTCAGTATTTCCTTATTCTATTTGTGCATACCTTGTTTGTGGTAAACATAACACTATCGTCAAGTACGCAAATGGCATGTCCTCTTGCAGCAGTACTGTGCCCAAATCTAGCTGAAAAGCCTTCCTCTGAAAGGTCTCAGGTCAGAAAACATCAAAACATTAGAGGACCATTGCTTTTATAAAAAAGCCTTTTGAACAGACAACATACAAGTCTTCTCATGATCTGTACTTGAACTCTTTCATTAGAACAAAGCTACCAGTTGTCTGCAATCTGTATCTGTATGCATATCTATCTGTAGATAGATAGATATAAACACCATGGATTCTGGAAGTGATGACTAATCCTTCCTAAAACCAAGTTATAATGTCTCACTATCATCAGGCATTCTGTATGAAAGCACTGCTGCATTGCCGTAAGTTGAATCAGCACAGCAGAGGATTGACTGTATATCAGCTTTCCAATGAACAAGCACAACAGCTACTTTTGCAATTTTGGGCATTTAGAATGCAATTTACTATCTTAAGCATCCACAGCACATACTGTATGTTGTCCTGTGTGGAATGTTTTGCCCTTGAATATTGGAGAACAACAAGACAACTCTCTCACAATTACAATGTAATTTGTAGCTGTCATACCTATACCTGCTAAATTATGATCCCTGCAGTCCTGGAGAGGAAAAGATGCTGAAGGAGATGGAGAATGTTTTAATAAGAGGAGAAGCTGGGAAGAAAGTAGGTACCCTGAGTGACGATCAGTAATGTGGAACTAAAACAAAGAAAGACAGTACTTAACAAAACTGAGGAGTAATGTTCCTTAGTTGACAGCATGCATGCCATGAAAAAATGGTTGACCAGGAGTGTTCCCTTTACAAGACTATACAACTAAGGACTAGACACTGAAAAATAAAAAAGAAAGAAAAAATAGTCATCCATTTTTGGTATTATAGAAAAAGAACATATATGTAAAAAGTAATCAACGACTCACAATTAAATATAATCTGCTGATCTGGGCAAGCTGTTCTTAACACACATTGAAAAGCAGATAATCCTTTTTTTATTTACACAGTGCTTTATTAAGAAAATAAAATAAATCAAGCTAAAAATGAACTTTTCACATACTGCTCTTCATAAAATAACATTGAGTGTATGCTATACACATACCTACACTATTACTCTTCTTTTATATAACCAAGAAGAAAAAAATACTGCTATTATTAAAATGACTAATTAGTGTGCCTTGCAACATCAGTGCCATATCAGATGACTTTTTTCTTAGATTACGCAGGGTATAAATAAAACATACCATACTACAAGAGTGGCCTGGTAATGAAAGCATCTCAAATTATAAGCTTTTATCCATTTCAATGCAAAATGCAAAATAATTAATAACAGTATAAATCCTACACACAGCTAGCAGTTGCTTTAGTATCTCTTGGAAGTGACAGTTTTCAGACTCCAATAAATGAGCAAAGCTGACAACTTTCAGCCCCTTTCAATATGTATTGTGATGAGGGAAGGTCTATAATATTTTAAGAACTACAGTTTTACACAGTTGTCAGAACCCTGCTTTCTAAGTTGAAGAAAATATAAATAAACCAATAAAAAATGTTAGCAGGTTAAAGTAAGGTCAGGTAAGAGATTTTTCAGTTAAAAAAGCACTAGTTTTAGTTTTCTTAGACCATCTAAATGCCAATTTCGCATGACAACTAAGTGAATGAAAAAGGAGAACATCATTTGTGATTTCTAGACACAGCCATATATCCCTGAGCTCACTGAGGTGACTTCTTGTATTACAAAAAATTGCAATATAGATACATTACAAATTTTCAAATCAAGATAAGTTATTGCAGTCCATGAATGTGAGCAGTGCATGCTAACTAATTCACAGGTTCAGTGCCATTGGTGCGATAAAGCTGAACTAAGTTTGATAAGTAATAGAAACTACTTTCCTCAAAGGTTCTAGTTTCTAATATAATGGGAATAGTGACACAATCATGGAAAGTTCTATGTGAAAAAACTCTAGCTTATTTGTAAAACATATATTTCCTTAAAAATATCATCAGAATTCAAGTTCGGAATTATTTGAAATAAATAAACAGAATACCACCAAAATCTAATTCATACAGCCAAAATTGTAAACCTGTAATTTCATTCAACTCATGTCAGAGCAAGGCTCATATATGGAAAAGTAGCATGTGGAATCTGAAAGCCTGAGCATTATTTAACTCAAATGAAAGGTTAAAGTATTATAGTTAAGAATGTTGTTGTAAGTGTAATTATTGATATTAATTTCAAAAACACGTGCTATTTTCCATGTAGCCATAAACTTGTTCCCAGGATAAATTCTGCTTATGCACATGGTCACTTCAAGTGTTCAGTCTAGTACCTATGTTGCCCTGCTGGATTTTATTATGTGACTGGGAAAACTCTTTCATGGGTGACTTCTACAATGTATACTGTAGAAACAACCTCCTAGTCACGCCTGGAACTAAACAGATCATTCCCTACTCTGTTGTCTTAATATCTAGTTTGTAATCCCTCCAGGGGTCCACCACTGGTCAGTCACTTTTTACAATTAATTTCCTTACTTTACGCAAATTTCTCTGCTGAAAGACCAGTTTATATAAGTTCCTTTTCTGTATGGGTTCCCCTGGTTTTTTTTTCAACGTGCTGCTATCACTCTTATGGTATCATCTTGCTCCACATGAGTTTCTTAGGTGGTAAGTGATCCTTGACCATTGAGTTGCTACTTAATTTTTAACTGGCTAATGTTTTGCCATATACAGAGTCAGAAGTGTATATTACAGGTGCAATCCATTCAACAATTTTACATGGTTTTCATTTGAGCAGTCTCACGTCAATACTTTTCAGTGTCCTTTCAGTCATTCTCTGACATTGCTTGCTGTACACTTATTTACAAGCACCATAGGTTCATAGGTTCATAGGTAGGTACTAGGCTATTGGCCCAAGAACCTACTTAAGCCTAGCCAACAAGGTTCCCTGGCTTATGCCACCCAAGAAAGTTATTTTCCTGTGCCACTGTTAAGCAGAGACACAGAAGTGATCCCCGGGGTGTATTTCCTATTTCCCATCCACTCATCAAGATTTTTCTTGAAGAGTGCTAATGAAGAACTTTGCTTGACATAGATGGGTAGCCTGTTCCAGAGCATGGGAAGTCTCAGGGACAGGAATCTATCCCTCCAGCATGTCCTGTTTATTGTGGTGACAAGGTTTAGGTCCCTAGAGTGTGTATCTCAGAGGGATTGGGATTTCTTTAGGTGTAGCATGTCCAACAGCTCTGGGTTTGACATAGCTTTATATGTTAGGCAGAGATCACCTCAGAGTAGGCGATATGCTACGGAGTAAAGCTGGAGTTTTTTTGAGATGGTTAGTGTAGGGCATTTGTTTGAGGCCAGTAATCCTCTTTGTTAGGTACTTCGGTGGCCTTTCCAGCTGCTGCAGATGTCTTGTGAGGTACATTCAAAAAGGGGTGTTGTACTCTATAATGGATCTAATGAGTGTCAAGTAGAGGGGAACAATGACCTCTTTTTTCCTGGATGAGAACCCTTTTATGATGAGGTGTGCCACGTAGAAGGACTTCCTGACTACTGTGGCGATGTGACTATCAAAGGAGAGACCACTGTCCACCTGGGTCCCAAGGTCTCTTATCACACATTTGGTGTTAAGTAGATTGATGCCTATGTGGTACTTCATGGGTACAGAGTTTTTACCAAAGGGGATGACACTGCAGTTTTTGGCATTGAGCTTGAAGCCATGGCTCTGACACCAGGCATCTGTCTCAGTGAGGCCCTTCTGTAGGATGTCCACATCATTTGAGGACTTGACTATGGCTCCTAGTTTGCAGTCATCTGCGAACTTTGTTAGCCAGAGGCCTTCTTTGTTAGCCTGTACTTCATAGAAGTTAATACCAAACAGGAGAGGTCCCAGGACTGAATCCTGTAGTACTCCACTTGTCACTGGTTTGAGGTCAGATTTGGAGTCTGCAACTTTTACAGTGTGGGTTCTGTCAGTGAGCCAGTTGGCAACCCATGTTGTGATGTAGGGATTTATACCTAGTTTAGTGAGTTTAGCTATAATTCCAGAATGGGGGATGGTGTCGAAAGCCTTGGTGAGGTCAAAATAGGCTGTGTGAACCACCTTACCTTCATTTCCTGCTTTGGTGACTGCCTCAAAGAAGTCGGTCAGGTTCAGGAGGCATGATCTGCCTTTCACAAACCCAAACTGGGTGGGATCCAGAGTTTGGAGGTTACCAATGTCTTCCATGATGATACGTTCCATAGCCTTGCAGACCAGGCTTGTCAGACTAATAGGGTGATTGTTCCCGGGATCAGTGGTAGCTCCCCCTTTGTGGAGTGGGATAACTGTTGCTGTGTGCCATTCAGTGGGCACAAAGCCTGATGCAAGGCTATCATTGAACATGGTGCTTTGGTGGAGAGCCAGTTCGTTCTGAAGTTCATGTAAAATGCAGCCTGGGATGTGGTCCGATCTCATGGATGCTGTGTTTTTTGCTTTAGAAAGTGTACATATACTTAATACAGATTTGTATTAAGTTTATCCTAGGGTTTAGTGTCATATTTGGCAATAACAATAGTGGCAAAATATTAAATGTAATTTGCATGGTGTTATGAAAAACAAAACCAGACTTCAGATACAAGGATTTACCATAATGGTTAATAGTTTAGAAAGCATTCTTGCCCATTTACACTAATCATTCAGATAGTCAGTTTATGGCATGGAGCTAAGGACTGATGTGAAATGGTTTTTACTGTCCTGCTAAGTAAGTGCTCAAAATTATTCAGATTCTTTAAATGCATAATTTATATGACTGATACTGGCAGCTTTTTAGACAAATAATTTATTATAAATATTGTCCTTCATATTCATTGTAGGTTTTCAGACATTTTTATCTCTCTCTTTGGATACCATCTGGTTACCATGAGTAAGTATCGATTGTAGTTAGTAATAGTAAATCTCCAAAAAGCCTTCAGTAGTCAATGTGACTGGGTTTCCATGCTGCAGATGGTCATTCCCTAATATGCTGAATAATGGCAGCCATGCAGCTTGGTTTATTGGACGTTCAGCACTGTTTTTCTATAGTACTTAAGGATCTTATCTGTGGCAGACTACCATTGAGAAATGTGGGAAAATGACACATTTATAGCATCTAGCCCATCACAAACATTATATATCAGCAGTATAAAACCAAAAATAGGAGTCATGCAAATTTGAGGAATAAGGTGAGACTGCAGCATAAACATTGTTGATTTCAGAACGTACTACAGTGAGAGGCATACCCAAGATGGCAGAGTGAAAGCAGCAGCTGAAAGAAGCTCTGTAACTTTAAATTCTTTCTGACTAAATTCCCAAAAGAAAAAAATACATATCTAGGGTGTTATAAACAAAAATATATTTCTGGACTCATATTAAATCTTAGGATGTAATATTTTACATAAAAAAATTCCTGTCAGAAATTTCAGTTAAAGATTTTAAAAGTGAAAAGATCTGATGATGAGTTACTCAAAGGTAAGCAAACAGCACTCCTATTTTTTTTAAAAAAGAGATACAATCTTTCATATAGAACATGCACAATACATATTTCTAAAATGGAAAAATGTGATTCTAAAATAGACAAATAGAACATATGGAAAATATAATTAAAATGCAAGACAAACAAATTACAACAATTGAAGGAGCATTAAATGATCTTGAGAGGAGGATATTAGAGAAATACAAACTGAATTCCTATTAAAACAGCCCATTTGGCATAATGAAAAATTAGATGATCTGAAATCTGATTTAGAAGAAATAATATAAGGGTCTATAGGATACCTGAAAAATATGAAGGTGATAATATGGTTAATTTTCTTTTGGCACGCCTGCATAAATCTTTGAACTTACTAAAAGTTCATTCTTTTGGTAAAGGAAGGGGAGATAGATTTTTTTTTGTTTCCACTGCGATAAAAGAAAATGCACATCCATGTTCATTTATAGTGAAATTCACATCAAGTACAAAGAAAATTTTAATACTTAAAACAGCCTGGTCAAACCCTCCTAAAACTAGGAGAACCTACTGTATGTTTTAACAAAGACTATTCTATGAAAGTTCTAAACAAAAGGGAAACATGCTTACCTTTAATTAAAGAACTAAAAATGGGGACCTAAAACAACCATTTTCCCAGCAAGAATAAAAGTTCATCTCTCAGATGATATCAAGGTATTTGACACTCCAGAAGAAACCTCTGGTTTCCTCCTTAAGAACAAATTACTAGATCCTAGGGAAGATATAGACTTGAGCACTGCATCACTTAAAAGACAAACAGAAGTCTAGTCATGGAAAGCAATTTTAAAATCCAAGTAGTTTAAAAATAAATGAAAAACAGTAGGAGACAGTTAACATGGCTGTAAATACATTTATTCAGAAGATACAATGGTAAGTGCTTTCTTGCCAACACACTTCATCAGACCACCATTAAAAACATAATCAATTATTTTACATACAGAGTTAATAACAAATTACAAATTCATCAGGCTAAAGCACATGATCTTAAAACCAGCTTTGAAGGGACAGCTTTGTTTAAGCCCAGACCCTTGTCCACTTGCAAGTCTATTATGCAGTTCAATTAAAGACATTCAGTATGAGTTTTAATGTCACCTCCTCTAGAATTAATCTCATATACCTGTACAACCATAAAAATAAATGTATGATTTTCACTAAATGCATGTATATGTTTATAGAGGGCATATTTTAGATTGTCCTTCCTAATATCCTACATATATTCTTTAATATAATCTCTAAGCATATGGTTAGTCTTTCCCACATAAAAACTTTGACGTACTTTGCAGATGGGTATATGAACCAAATTGGAACTGTTATAATTTTATAGAGGGTCCAGATTTAATGATAACGATGATGCTATATTACATGCATTTAAAAAACTGAAAGCTAAAATTTTACATAGAGGCTGTAAAGAAGTTATTTATTTATTTATTTACATTTGTTGACCGGGAGTGTCCGATTGGACGTAGGTCCATTTTCAGCGGAGGCCCAGGGAGTAAAGCTCCACAGTTAAAATAAACAGACAGTAGTTACATTGGATTACATAGTGATTAACAATTTAACATAGCAATTACTTACAACATATTTACAAATGAAGAAAATAGTACATCAGTAGACAACTAGAATCCTTACCTGTGAAGTACATAACAGACATTAACAAATGTTACAATAAGAAGTTCCTGGTGTATAATAAGTACTAGGCTTATGAGCATCTGAACTTGCTATAATCAAGGTAGTTAGTGGACTGGAAAG
This sequence comes from Protopterus annectens, assembly GCF_019279795.1. Lineage (NCBI taxonomy): Eukaryota > Metazoa > Chordata > Ceratodontiformes > Protopteridae > Protopterus > Protopterus annectens. The sequence continues at coordinate 311,765,383 of NC_056729.1, forward strand.
AAAGGTAGTGGTTGGATGGGGTGGGTGATATTAGAGTGGGAGTTGCAAGGGCATAGCCAGCATGTTTTTAGGTGTGCTTTTAGTAAAGTTTTGAAGTGGGTGCATGATGGTATGGAGGTAATTGTGGGTGGAAGGGAGTTCCATAATTTGGCTATGGTGCAAGAGAATGGTGCTTCACCAGCAGAGCTATTGGCTTTAGTGATCTGCAAGTGATTTTTGTTGCTGGATCTTAGTGGTCTGGTGGTGCGATAGGGTTGGCGTAGATTCTGGAGGGATGGGACATTTAGTGGATGGTTTACTAGTTTGTGAGCGAGTGAGCGTTGATACCACTGAAGGGGGTGAGGGAGTTCAAGCTAGCCCAGTTCAGCATGTGAGAGACAGTGGTGACTATGGTAGGATGCCCCTGTGGCGAATTTGGCGAATTTGTTGTAGCAGGTCTCTAGCTTGTTTAGATCACATTGCCTTAGGTTGGTATATATTGGAGAGGCATAAAGTAGGGTGGAGATAAGGTGGGAATTTGCTATTGAAATCTTTCCTGCTTTGGTGAGAAGTTGCTTATTTCTGTATAAAGCTCCTAGTTTTTTGTGGACTTTTTTTATGGTCATGGATATGTGAATGTCAAATTTTAGTTTATTGTCTATTTCCACTTCTAGCAATTTGGTGTGTTCAGTTGGGTATATAGTGGTGTTGTCTTTTGCTGTGATGTTAAAGTGATAGTTATTTTAAGTATGTTTGGTGGGTTGGAAGATGAGTAGTTTAGTTTTGTTTGGGTTGAATATTAATTGGGCATCGGATAGCCAAGTTTCAACAGAGGAAAAGGCTTCCTGTGTGACTTTTTGCAGTTTGGGTAGGGACTGGGCTGAGCAGATGATGGTTGAGTCATCTGTGTATTGTATGAGTGTGCCATGTTTGGTGGCAGAGGCTAGATTATTGGTGTAAACAGAGAAGAGTAGGGGTCCAAGGATGGATACTTGGGGAACCCCTATGGAGACAGGTAGTTGGGGAGATATGTAATTCTGCCATACAACGGATTGTTGGCGGTCAGACAGGTAACTCTGAAACCAGCTGTTGGCTGATTGAGAGAAGGATAGGTTATTGAGGACAGAGAAAAGTTGTTTGTGTGGGACCATGTCAAATGCTTTAGATAGGTCTCGGAAAGTAGCAGAGGAGAGATAGCCATTGTTTTTATGCTGAAGGATAGTGTTAGTAAAGGCGAGTAAGGCAGTGGTGGTTAAAATGCAGTTAAGACAGTTTTGGTGGAAGTTGATATTAACTATGTTATTGATAATGTTTTAATGCACAGACAAGATCTAGCAAGACTGTAGTTTTTTGCAATGGATAAAATGCATCCAGAAATGAGTAATTTCCCTGACAATAAACTTGGAATGAATGTGATCTATTTGAATGATGTGAAACATATTTGGAATTTTGTGAAAAACAAATTGGCCTATTTTAATGGCAGATGATCAATGCAAAATGATTTTAGGTGACACACCACTGTTTTCTTTTAAGAATTATTGATCCTTGAAAAAGAGACTATGTTGCAATGTTAATAAGCAGCATATTTCTAGAATAAATAAATGCGGTACTTTTTCCTGTAGATCTTGCAATGTATGTAACTTTTTGTGTAGTGATCCATCTTATGTACATCCCCATACTGGTAGCAAATATGCTTTTAAATTTTATGTTGATTATAAGAGTATCAATTTGGTTTATATAGTTATCTAAAAGTATGTAAAAGTTTTTATGTGGGCAAGACTAACCTTATGCTTAGAGATCATATTAAAGAACATATGTACAATATTAGAAAGGGCGATTTAAGAAAATGCCCTCTATAAACATGTACATGTATTTGGTGAAAATCATACATTTATTTTTATGGCTCTACAACTATATGAGGTTAATTCTAGAGGAGGTAACATTAAAACTTGTACTGAATATCTTGAAATGGGCTGGATAACAGAATTGCAAGTAGACAAGGGTCTGGGCTTAAACAAAGCTGCCCCTTTAAAAACAGTTTTAAGGTCATGTGCTTTAGTCTGCTGAATTTTTTATTTGTAATGACTCTGTATTTAAAAGTTTTGATTCTTTTTTTAATGGTGGCCTGAAGAAGCGTATTAGTGGCAAGAAAGCACGCAACATTGTATCTTCAGAATAAATTTATTTACAGCAATCTTAGCTGGCTCTTGCTGTTTTTTGCTTGTTTATTTCTATGCTGGAACAGCTTTTACCCAGAGTATCAATATATTTTACTCAAGTTTAAAATAAGTGATTGTTTTTTCTTTTTTTTACTTTGGATACTAAGAAGTGTTATTGTCTTGATCAGTTAAGCCAAATCATGAATGCCTCTGAAGGCTAATAGTCTCACACATCATCACAAAGACTTCAGGGATATAAATAAATAATTCTGAACATGAACAATAAAATTAAAGTTTAACTAATTATAAATGTTAATACAATAATACAATAATAGAATAATGGTTCTGATGAATGCAGATATTCAGAATAATTTACCATGTAAGTAATTATAAGTGGTTAGTTAACTTAAGTAATTTATAATACAATATAATAATTACCAAATTAAATGGGAAAGGTAAAATATGTGGAACAGAAATTTCATTTTCTTATGTTACTTCTGTTCTTATATTTATAACTTCATCACATTAAACTTGTGTGAGTAATTACTGCTTACTTTGAAAACAAGTAATACATTAATTATTATTCTTATAGTTTTTTACCAGTTTTTGGTTTGAATAAATATGCCTTTTGTTTAGACGTGAATTATTGCTGACAAATGATTTTTTTTTTGTTTTGTTTGGATTCCTATATATAAAATATTATCTGTGGCTCAACAACTGGAATTGAGCTTGCAGTCTTTTTGGCTGTTGAGGGAAAACAAACCAGTAATGTTCAAATACTTGGAGATTTGTTGCCAGACCACCAGCTTTCCTTTTGAAGAAATGCAGATCAGACAGCTCCAAAAGTCATGCCATTATAACATCATTATATAAAGACATCTCAGGTTAATCAGAATCAGAACATTGAGGAGGAAACATCAGTCTCAAAACCTTTATTGTATTGACTGGAGAGTTATATGTTATACTAAATGTTTATAACATTGTTACATTTGAAAAGTAATTTTGAGTATCAAGGAAGAAAGTAAAGACATAAAGTGAATGTATACCGCTCTAATACTGAGGTACTAGAATGCAACCTTACTGATTTAACATATGTACAAGTTCTTTAGTTGAATGGTTTGGCTTTAAAAACCTCTGTGTAATAGCAGTTTCATTGATATCATATTGAAATTTCTAAGTACAAGCTGTTAGCTAATCAAAATGTGGCACTAGACATAAGCTGTATGGATTCATGAGCTTGTTATGACCAGGAACTTTAGCTCTATGATTTGTCAATTTTCTGTTTTCCAGTCTAGTCCTAACTGTTCACTACTGCAAAGTAGACAGAATGCTGTGAAGAAAGGAACGGACGCTCAAGCTACAACAATGATTTATTGTGAAGCGCTTTTCGTTTGCCTCATTTGGCAAACTTCTTCAGACAAAACACAATTTAAAATACGACCTCATATATACATTAAAAATAATTGTCATAGCCAACTGTTCTCAATTAATGTTAATTAGGTGATAGATCCACTTAAAAGCCATAAAGTTGCATAAATCCAAAACAGCCAAAATTAAAATCTCAAACTTTTAAAACAAAATATAAAATATAAAATATAAAAAAATATAAAAACTAATATATTAAATAATAACCAACAGAAATGCAATAAGGTAATAGGCACTATACCATAATGACAAAGTTATATATGTTTACTCATAAAAAATAGTACTTGGTTGAATCACGCTAAACAGTCATCTTTTCAAGCTTAGTAATTTAAGAATGCTGGAAATTGAACAATGTTCATTCAACCCTGGGTAATGGTAGGCGTTTAACCTAATCTGCCACATTAACTCATGTTCTTCCAACTTAAATTGAACTGGGCCACCCTTAACATCATGACAGATCTGGTCAATGACTAGAAACTTAAATGAATGATCAGTTCAGGAGGATACATGCTTAGCTCGAGCATTGTCTAACTTCATTTTGTTAACAGCAAAAGTGTGTTCATACATGCAATGGTATAGTGTCTATTACCATATTGCATTTCTGTTGGTTATTATTTAATATATTAGTTTTTATATTTTTTTCTATTTTATATTTTATATTTTGTTTTAAAAGTTTGAGATTTTAATTTTGGCTGTTTTGGATTTATGCAACTTTATGGCTTTAAAGTGGATCTATCACCTAATTAACGTTAATTGAGAACAGTTGGCTATGACAATTATTTTTAATGTATATATGAGGTCATATTTTATCATATGTTTTGTCTGAAGAAGTTTGCCAAATGAGGCAAACGAAAAGCGCTTCACAATAAATCCTTTTTGTAGCTTGAGCATCCGTTCCTTTCTTCACAGCATTCTGTCTACTTTTTGGTTGTTGGAATTTCTTAGTTTATGTTCACTACTGCACTTCATTTGATAATATTATATAGTTTATTAATTGAACTATGTATATTGGAGAATTTCTCCCCTGGCCTTTGCTGCAAATGGGATTCTTGCCTAGACACACTTTCCCGGTAAACAAATGCCAAATAAAATAAAATAAAAGGCTTTGTTAGTATGCCATTAGATAGTGTAGAGTGGATGGCAATGATAAATTTATAACTAGTTTTAGAAAGTTACAAAAAAATCCTGAGGATGAAGTATTAAAGATTTTGTAATAGCAGTTATAGTATCAAAGTGAATATCACCTCAGAAACAAAATAATCATTTATGTATCTGTAGTCAGGCATCCACATTGGTTACAAAAACAAATACTACTTTATACTTGTTATACAAACACCGTAGCATTGTAATTTGTCTAGTATTCCTGCCAGGAGATACACTGTCTTTATACATAAACAATTATGTCTAAAATCTAGCTAAAAAAAATCACATCAATTTTACTAACAAATGATTTTAAAACTATACTGAAAGTTCCTGAAAAGCATTCAGAGTTTTCAATGCCATTTCTGAAATTCACTTTTGCATATATTTTTTTACAAATGACCAGATTCACTTTCCTGACTGTAAGCTGTATTTGACCTTATTCTTGAACTGGTATCAAATGGAGTAAGATACACCATATGACTCATATCACCAAAAATATCGTCATAAGGTCTTGGGTCCTCCCCTAAGTCTTTATTTTCTGGGTATGGTGTTTTATGAACTTGGAGTTCATGCTGAAATAAGTGAAGGGTTATAGAAGCTAGCATATTTAGTGAACATGCTAGCTAAAAGTCTGACAAGTCCTGGGACATGGAATTCACATTCACATCACATAGTTATCACAGCATACCAGAAATGTACCACACACCACCACTGAAATCTAGATGGAAGAAGAAAGGCATTTAAATGTACAAAATGAGGCTAGCGACAGGGCTGTATTACAAACTACAGTAAACTTACATAGGAATTCTGTTATATAGATGTTTGCTTCATTACAGGTTGTTAGTTTGTTATATTAGTGTAGAACATTGAGCATGTTAAAAAATTAGGCTAAACTAAAGAATGAAAATTAATATTCTATGTACATACTGTTTTAATTTAAAGGATGAGATGACAAAGTATTACTTATATGCTGTGTATAATATAGAGTACTTAGATACACGTAACTCAGACTAATAACACAGAAGCAGTTATCCCTAAAGTATATAACTTCATGAGTAATTTACTTAAATGATAGTATGATGTTTGGAATGTTTTATGGAAGTTATATAGGCAATGGTATGCAGCTTTATGTCACTTTGTACAGGATTTGGTCTTGCTAGTTTCTGTTTCTCTGAAATAGCTGTGCCATATATTTAATCAGACAGTGCCTCTAATGACATTTAGTTCAGGATTTGTCTTTTTCTGTTTCTCTGCAGAGTTTGTGAAATTCATTTAATTGGATAGTACCTCTAAAATGAATTTGGAAAATCTGAAGAGACATTCTTATCCATTATTTTACATTTTTACTATAATATGTCATCTTATCATTACTGATTAAATACTATAAAGAATTTACTTTAATACTCTCAGCTTGATAAGTTGATGAGGCAATACAATTGACAATAACACTTTTATGATTCCTGCTGTTATAATTTACACTGTGGATGTCCTGTGTTCAATATATTATATAAATATATTTTAATTCCTTGATATATCACTTAGATTTTTTTTATTATTATCATTTGTTATGTCTGCATTATTCATATAGTTGTCTTATCAAATATTAACTAGTAAGTTAACTTTAGTAACCATATGAAATGAGAAAACAAATTCCAGTTAAATTTAAATGTTCAATTTAATCTTAATGTATTATCTTAGATAATAGTTTGCTTGTCAATATACAACATAGCACTGACTTTGTTCAAATATTTTCATTTAATTTACATGATGCAGTTAAACTTTTACTTTTAGTTGATTTGAGGATTTGCACTCATGTAATAGATAATTGTCAATTTTAATACATTACACTGTAATTTTAAAGCCAGACTAAGACAATGGAATTGTTTTCTATTATGTAATTGTTTATAAAATATGCTTTCTTAAAAGTTAATTCTAAATGTCAGTAGAAATTTCACTACATTATACAAACTACTATTATTAAAGAAATATGAAATGAAGCCTTATAAAATAACATTTTCTAAAATATGTATTTTCTTTATTTAGAAATTATAAACCAAAATATATTTTGCTTAATTTTATTAATACATGAAATAGATATTACACAGTGTTTGACTGATCCAAAATATTGATCTGAATTCTTAAGTGCAATTATTTTAAATTATTTTATTTACTCTAAACTAAAATATTCCAGTTTTAAAATATTGATTCTAAAGTTTATATTATTAACATTACAATGGTCATAGAATCTAATAAACTTTAAACTGGGAAGAATTAGGAGGACTAAAATTACCTAAAGTGGAAGTATATTTGCTACAAGTAATAATATAATAATATCTTAGGCAATTGATATTAAGATACATGGATATGCTCTATTTATCAATTATAGGCATTTAACAATAGCTGAAATTAATCAGTTTAAGAAAGCAATTACAGGACCCTAATAAATTGTCTTATAAATAGTATTTTATGTTAGTTACAGTAGCATCTTTCTTTACCTAGATTGATTTTTCTTTTTCATTTCATGGATACAGAGCTGCTGCTTTTTGTCTCTCATTAGTAGGCAAATTGGTAACATTAGTATCCATGGTTAGTTGGATTGCATATATTAAAAAAAGAAATGTAAATAGCTTTTGACTGCTTATTAAGTTTGTTTCTTAGTAGCTAAGTTCTAGAAAGAAATTTGCCATATTATATAGACTTTAATTAAATTAGAGATGATAATTTTTTAGTGAAAATTCCCAGTTTTTATTTTTACCAGATAAAAAGCTAATATAATGAAATTAATTTCTATTAATATAAACAGATTAAATAACAGCAATAAAAGGAATTCTTTAATAAATTACCTTACAACAAATCAAAGGGATATTTTCTTGCAAGAGACACACATCTAATTGAAGAAAATATAGATTTTTAAGTAAATTTGGCTGCATATGTATTGCATTTTCATGTTTTGGAAAAAAAGAAGAAACACTTCTATACTCTGGGAAAAAATACTTAACGTCTAAAATTATTCCGACACTACGGGTATGTACACTATAGTAAATATTGTATATAATAATAAAATAAATACTTAGGTTATTTATTTTTTTTGGACACTGGGTTTAGGAGTTAGTAAAGCAAGAAACCATTTACAAATGCTGCATGCTGCTTGAAAGGGTGGTCTTATTTTAACAGGAAGCTTTAATTGTATGATAAAAAGGATACTAGTGCAAAGAAGGGGACTTTTAGAAAAAGAGCATTAGCAAAAGTATTAAACAACTGGCTTTCCAATAATATTATTAAATATGTAGTAGCAATTGTAGACAATGATTCATATACTTTATACATGGTTTTGTGTTTATGGTACACAAACATATATTGATAAAGTATATGTTTCTGCAAATATATTTGATAAAATTGTGAATTTTAAATCTATTTCATGTCCTATATCAGATCACAATGCATTATCTATGAACATCACAATGGATAGTAAGAACTATCAATTAGTCCACAGGATACCATTTATATGACTCAAATTAAAGAATTTGCAAAACAAATAGAGAAATTCCTCAATTTTAATGATAAACATGATATTAATTAAACAATACTCTGACTCCCACTTAAAATGCATGTTAGTGCTGCAATGAAATCATGATCAAATACTAATTAATGTGTGGAACAAGGAATAACTTAACATGCAAGAGAGAGAAAAAGCATAACACAAGACTAGGACATCAAGAAAGAAAAATAACTAATACAAAAATAAAAAAGTCATTTAATTAAACAATATCAAAGTATTTTTGGACATGAAAAAACATCCCTAGGAAAAACATAGAATTCAAAGTTATGCAATGACACAGAGGCATGTATATAGTAAGTGATAAATGTAAAGTATTAAGTAAAAAAGCTTATATTAAGGATATTATAAATCCATTAACAAATAATAAAGCAGCAGGCATTGATGAAATGCTTTCTATATTTAAGAAATATCAGGAAAAACTTAATGAAATCAACAAAATAAGAGTAAATGAAAGCAAAGTGAATACTTAGACAAAATGTACCCTTTAAACTTAGCAAAGAGAAAATACTTAAATTGCTAAACCCATAACTATAAATGAAATAACTAATGTGATTAAAATAGTAAAAAGGGAAAGTCATCAGGGTTAGAATGTATATGGCTGAAAATCTTTATGATATTACCTTATAACATAATAAAGTTATTAGGTGAAGATACTTTCGATTATTAACTCTAATAATATAATGCCACCTTAATGGAAATATGTCAAACTCACCAATTTTAAAATAGGGAAAATACTAGCATAGTATCATCCTATAGACCAATTTCATTGATAAATATAGATTGCATGCTTTTTATGACAAAATCATCTTAAGACTTAGAGAAATAATAGTGAGTGTTACTGATAAAGACAAAATCGATTGTATTATCGATAGACTCACTTATGATAATTTAAAGAGAGCATGTACAGTATTAGACCTAGCCAAAAATCAAAATAAGAAGTTAGCTTTGATGAGTTCAGATACTGAGAGATCATTTGACTCTATGGTTTGGAGTTATTTATTTAGAACTTGTTTTCCATTTGGATTACCAAAAGAATTTGTTGCTCCAATAAAGAATTTGTGTTTAGATTGCAAAGCATACATTAAAATAGGTCTGTTTATTTCACATCATTTGATATTAATAAAGGTACAAGACAAGGTTGCCCATTATCTCCTCTTTCATTTGCATTAGCAATTGAACCATTAGCTAATAGTATTATATTCAGTAATAGTATAGAAGGTTTTAATATAACTAAAAATTATAACATAAAAATACAGCTTTTTGCATATAATATTTTATAATTTATGCAACAATAGTAAGTACTGATTAAAAAACTAATCTATTTACAGATTTAACTTTAATGAAATTTAATGAAAAATAAAACTGAGATTATTTTATTTAATTAACAAATAAACAATTCCGTTAAGCACACATTTAATGATAATTGGGATAATAAAGAACTTAGATATTTAGGTATTATAATAAAACCTGATATTAAAATAATTAATTCTGATTTTCTAATTTTCATAGTTGAATTATTAATAAAAAAGTGGAATATGATTTATTTCACTTTTGAGGGAAGATTAGTTCTTATAAAGATGATGATTCCTCCTAAAATAATGCACAATTTACAATCAACAGCTCTCCATCCTAATAAAATTTTAACCAAAAAAAAACAGAAAAAAATACTTTTATGTTTATGGTATCCTAAAAAACCTAGAACATTCTATAAAGTTCATGTCAGTTTATGGAAATAAGGAGGGATTAAATTCTCAGATTTGGAATCCTACTCTTTGGCTTCATAATTTACAGCAATATTACTTCATTTAAATTCAAATTATAATAGTAAGTGGAAGAATATTCAAGAAGAAATAATATTATTATTAAAATCAAGAGACCAAAACAAATTTGAAATAATAATACATTTTAACGGTTACTTATATATATATATATATATATATATATATATATATATATATATATATATATATATATATATATACATACATATACACACACACACACACACACACACACACACACACACACACACACACACACATATATGTAAATATATTTTTATTTATTTATTTATTTATTTATTTAACATTTGTTGACCGGGAATGTCCGACTAGGTTCCACAGAGCCTGTTTTCAGCGGAGGCCCCGGGAGAAATACTCCAGATGCATGTCTTTGGAATGTGGGAGGAAACCGGAGTACCTGGAGGAAACCCATGCGAACACAGGGAGAACATGCAAACTCCACACAGAAGGCACCCCAGCCGAGAATCGAACCGGAGAACCTCTTGCTGTATATATACATATATATTTCCTTACATAAATAGACTGCAGCTGCCATGTCCCTCTTATAGGATAACCAAAAAATAAACATGCAGCTCACAGTACTAACAAACTTTAATAAAACCACAATGCTTACAGATAAGAATCCTTCATCACTGTATCACCCAATTCACATAATATCATGTATTATTTTTATTCTTGCCTCTCTTTGCTTTTGGTGACTTCTCTAATGATTGTTAGTCCACTGCTATATGACATTGTCAGCTCCAGACAAACCAAAACAGACAGTTTTTATTGTCAGCTCCAGAACATTCTGTTCTTACTTTAAAGGAGCTTGTCATTATCTCAATCCTTAAAAAGCCTTGTCTGCCTTCTAACAATCTTGATAACTATTATCCAATCATGAGTCTTCCCTTTCTCAGTAGTATTCAAGAAAAAGTGGTTTACCTTCAATTGGAGGCTTACATGTGAGGAACAAAAACATTCTATCTATTCAACTCTGTTTTTAGGGCTTGATATATGACACTGAGACTGTTCTTACTAGAGTTTTTAATGATCAACTAGATATACAAGATCAACACTATTGTTCAGATATGGTCCTTGAGCTATCAATAGCATTTGATTTGGTGATAAGCCATCAGGTGTGACATGAAATTGGCACCTCTGTCAGTCAGTATTTCTCACAGGAAACCTACCTTGCTGAAAATCTCTAGCAAAGCATTTGTCACCTTCTCTGCACCAGTGGGGGACAGAGCCACCACCTCAGGGTATCTAGTAGCATAATCTACTACCACCAGTATATACTTCTTCCCTGTGGAACTTGGGGTATTCAGAGGCCCCACAATATCCATAGCTACTCTCTGAAACAGCTCCTCAATCACAGACAAAGACATCAAAAGAGCTTTGACCTTGTCTCCTGCCTTGCCTACTTTGTGGCACTGCTCACAGGTCCTGCAGTACCCTGTTACATCACTTGCAATCCCAGTCCAATAAAAGTTCTGCATAATATGTCTCTTGGTATGCTTTATGCCCATATGACCTGCAAAAGGTATGTCATGGACTATGGCTAGAAGTGCCAGATTCTAGGCTCTAGGTACTATCAACTGCTGTATTACCTCACCCTCTAGCCCTCCCTCAGGGATCCACAGTCTGTACAGTAACCCTTTGTTCCAGTATACAGACTCCCTCTTTCCTTGAAAATCAGGTGCCTCCCTATCTACCTCCCTCAAGCCTTGTAATCTAGGGTCTGAGAGCTGAGCCTGTCTCAACTTTCCCTTTGTGACCATTCCCAGATCCCCATCCACACGAAGTCTAGTATCCGCTGACAGTGGTGCCTCACTGTCAGCCTGGATACTACCACTCACCTCTGCCCTGGCAGCCAGTCTGTCCAAAGTAATATCAGTACCTATAGCAGCTGTGCCTCACCTCTAGGCTCACTGCTACAGGGCAACTCCCTTCCTGAAATAGCCACCTCAACAGCCCAGCCTTCAAGTGTGGGGTCTATCTGGATTTCCTTAGGCTATCAGCCCCACATGCCTGTCTCCAAGCCTGACTGTGTGTAACTGCATGCACACAATGTACTGCATTATCAAAATTATCTATCAAGACATGTGCAGAGATGTCCTCATGCACACCTATTTCCTTGCTTCCTTTTCCACCCTCCCAGTCAAGGTGAACCCTGACCAAAGGCATTTGGAATAGGGTCCCTCCTAAAATTCTGACTGGAGTGGACTGCCCAAACAAGAACTGCTCCTCTTTAACCACAGCAGGCTTCACAATGTTTATGTGAGTGTCTGAGTTTGTCTTAGCAGTAATTTGTTTTCCAACCCCTAAGATAGGATATAAGCTCCAGTTATAGTTTGGTACCTCTGTTGTCTACAGACAACGTACCACTGGCATACTGTTATTCCTACTTGCTGGCTCCCCCACCTCTTGTTCACCACCTTGCTTTTGCATGCTACATGGCCCCACTGGTAACATTGAAATCATCTAACCCTTGATCCAGGCCATGTACATGAACTTGTGGCTTCCCCTGTTACTGATGGACTCTGTTGGACTGGTTTAGTCTGCCAGCCATGGGTTCTCTTATATCCATGTGGATCACTGGCTATTCCTTTCTTGTGCAGTGATGTAATGCTTGCTAAGTAGAGATCCCCAGCTCATCTGCATAACTGCACTCCAGATCTACCAACAAGATTCTCATGTCCTCATGCAAAGTGCTAAGGGCTTGTACCTTCACCAAAAGGTCTGCCAGCCTTTCAAAAGTGGTGACCTGACACCCACTCACCCACCTATGAAAATAAGTGGTTAACACAGCAATATCATCACATACACTTCATCTGCCTTGCACCTATGCTCACAAAACTTTTTTTCTGTAAGCTTCAGGTATTAACTTAAAACATTCCAACAAATATTGTTTAACTTTATCATAGTTTAAGCAATCAGTATCAGAAAATTTAAAAACAGCAGTTAAAGGTTTACAATGGAGTAAGAGGGTCAGGAACCATACCCAGAGCCCTTGATCAACATTATACTGTTTACATACTCTTTCAAATATATGAATAAAACTATCAAAGTTATCACCCTCTGTAAACTGTGTGAAGAAATTTACTGACCTCCATTGCTTCTGGGGTTCAGTTATTCCCTTCCCCATTACCTCTATGACCCTGGCGAGGGTCAGCATCTCCCGATCATGTTGCTGCTGTTTCTCATTTTCTTCAGCCTCCAAACATCACAGTCTCGCATTTTCTTCAGCCTCTAAACACTGCAGTCTCTCAGCTGATTCTAATTCCATCTGTTTTGCCTGATGCAGTCTCTCCGCTGAGTCTATTTCCAAACGTTTGGCCTCCAGTTCAAGTCTTTTTTACTCAGGACAGGTTTTAAAGTCCTCTGAGGAAAAGATGAACTGTTCTGTTTCTGAGGGCTGCAAGTCCCCATCACCAAACTGGTTGTCTTCCTGATTGCTGATGCATGTGGCAGCTGCAGTTAAGGCTAAAATAATTTCCTCTTTAGTCAGGTTGGCATGCACCAGTCCTTTGGCTTTGCGAACCTTGGCCAACTGGTTATTTGTCAGCTTGCCATAAACCTCTGCTGACATCTTTGCCTGCTTTCCCTGACTAAACTAAACTAACAAAAATAAATATAAATAAACAAAACTGTTGTGAAAATTAAACTGTATGTTTACCTTTTGGCTGTTGACAGTACACACACCTTCAGTAAAAACTGCCTATAGACTGCAGAAGATCATTTAATATCCACACCACTGCTCACCAATATGTGGCATTCTTCTCTGGGCCACTAATCAAGGAACCTCAATCCTTACCACTTACACAGGTGAGGGACATTCACTTGGAGCAAAAACAGATACACACATGATTTTCAGATGCAGGTCTCTGCACAAGCACAATTTTCCTTAGCACACAGGGAACACACTCATTCCTGGGGCTGGGTTTCCCTCTCTCTCTACAGGTCCCAAATAGTACTCCCCACTGACACAGCTGTAGAGTTGAGTCCTCAGCAGAATGTTCCAAGCCAAGTCCTCCACCACCCTGTCTGTGCAACCAGTGCTCTGTGTCCCTGCTCCAAGTAGCTGACACATACACACACAATCACACACACACACACACACACACACACACACACACACACACACACACACACACATACACACACACACACACATAAATGCACACACACTCTTTGAGATTTGATTTTCAGACACACACACACACACACACACACACACACACACACACACACACACACACACACACACACACACACACACACACACACACACAAAAGACACACCTGGGAAAGACCGACAAAAATTTACCAGCTATGCCCCCTCTGCCCAGACAGTAAGGTAGATACTGCCACCAGAACACTCCAAAGCCAGGTACTCTAAGGCTCTTCAAGGGTACCCAATTATACTGATTAAAATTAATATGAATGCAAATGGTAATGTTTGACCAATGCAGCAAGGCTTTTAGTAGTGGCCGCAGTGTCACCAAAAAAATGTAAGTACTCTCAAAGGTTAAAATATTCTCTAAATGACCAGCCACAATGAAAAGTTTAAATATAATTAATAATAAATAATACAACATGAAAATACTAAATATCTATTTACAATAAACACCAGAGTTTGAATCACTGGAACTATTTAAAATAGCACAGATAAAAAGATTTACACAGCTACAGAAAAACAATACATAACTACTCTGACTATATTTTCTGGACTGAGCTAAAGAATTATTGTCCGCTAGTTCAGTTACTAGAGGAAACCAAGATAAAATGGGTGAGTTATCCTTCTTTGCCAGGTTTTAAAAACAGACTGCTTTGAGAATTATGATTCATTTAGTATTAAAACATCATTTCAGTGCTGGATTACAGAATGACATCACATGCATCTGGTCATCTGACTTTGATTCTCACACTACCTCCTTTACTAGAAACTGAGACAGAATATAGCACATATTTGTCATACTTTGCTAAGATGTTCTATACGATCTGAAAGCTATAAAAACATTTCAAAAACTTCTACCCTTCCAAGGTAACAAATAGTTCACCTCTAAGGACAATGCAGTAGGATTCCTAGTCCTGGTTTTCACAGACATTTTGTCTCTGGCGGCAATCAGAACTATAAGATACAATTGTTATGGCTTAAACCAGGTAATTTAATTTCAGACTATTTTTCAAAGTTAGCTGAACTGAGTTTAACCTCTTCTGTTCCAATATCCTTTATTACAGTATATTCATTTCAACAGTTATAATACAGTCTGGCATACAGGTGTATTTCTTTTCTGTTCAGCAGGACCCACCGTTGGTACATTTTTTAACACAGACAGCTTTACAAAAACATTTTCAATACAAACACCTGTACAAACCTATTTGATGTACAAATGACATATAATTCTTTACAAAACTCCAGCAGCTATGCTGGCATATGTTACACATGTACTCCTTTACTTTCTCTGGCATAGTTGGCACTACTTCACATTGTCACAGTGGCATACACTAATTTCCAGTATGACCTGATATGTCAAATAGCCAGTTAGCATTGTCACCTAAGATTAAGGAGACTTTTAGATGACAACAGCAAAATGGACACTTTGTATGAAAATGAGCATACCAGGACTGGAAGAGCTCTTTTGATCAAGGCTACCCTGCCCATGTAACACAGGCAAACAAATAAAAACTTAGTTTTTCTATTGATGTCTTCTAAAACCATCAGTCATTAGCTCTGGTTACTGCTCACTTTTAAGGATTGTCTTAGCCAAATTGATGTTAATTTTTTGCAAACATTCATTTATACAGAAGGGAAAATAATGTCAATTTTAATTTAACATCTGTAGGCAAACTTGAAAGACATAACAAAAACACCAGAAATAGTTCTCAGAATATTTTCCCTCCGTGGTCTTTTAAAGTGCATATGACAGTGTTCTATCAAGATGCTACATGTACCTGGCTAGAGGATTTATCCTTTACCCTCATTTGGCGCCACTCAGTGTAGAATGCTAGGTCAAACATGGCAAAACTAGCACAGTGCATGCAGAAATGATTTGTACTCACTCTCAGCATGAATTTGGAGTAGCTACATTCCTGAGACTTGAAACAAATGGACAGCACACAATATACAGACACTGGATTATTTTTATAAATTCTGTGCATAGAAACTTTTTTTTAGCATGATTTTTCAGCTCTTATTGCCCTGATGCCTTCAATCACTTTTGTAAAGCTGGAAACTCCCAGATATGCTCAGAATTAGTTCAAAATGATGTGAAGATTACTGAACCTACACACATTGCCAACATACTGGCTGACAGGTTCAGTGCAAACTTCCCCCTCCCCAAAGGAGAGATATCTATACCAGAGGATTGTAGCCCCCAAACATCTCCAATGCCCAGGTGAGAACTGCTCTCTCCAAGGCAAAAACACAGCATCCATGGGACGGATGGTGTCCCCGGCTGTGTGCTCCACCGAACTCAATGAGGAATTAAACCCGCAGTTAGGACAGCTGTTTAATCTTAGCCTCACCTCAGGATAAGGAGACGGTGACTGTGGTCCCACTTCATAAGAGAGGTGCCTCCACTGACCCTGGAAATTACCGTCCCATTAGCTTGACAAGCCTTATCTGCAAAGCCATGGAGAGGATCATAATGGAACTCATAAATAAAGACATAGGAACTTGCAGAATTTGGATCCATCCCAGTTTGGCTTTGTCAAAGGCAGATCATGCCTCTTAAACTTGGTTGACTTTTTGAAACAGTCACCAAGGCCATTGATGAGGGCAAGGCAGTCCATACAGCCTACCTCGACCTGGCAAAGGCCTTCGACACAATACCCCACTCAGGTATCATCGAAAAACTCATCAGCTTAAATGTAAACCCATACATCACAAGATGGGTTGCAAACTGGCTAAGTGACAGAACCCACAGGGTCAGAGTTGCTGGCGCCATGTCAGACTCAAAGCCTGTCACAAGTGGTGTCCCACAGGGCTCAGTCCTGGGACCACTCTTGTTCGGCATCTACTTTTCTGAAGTACAAGCAAACACAGTAGGGTTATGGCTGACAAAGTTTGCAGATGACTGCAAACTGGGCACCATAGTCGAAAACACATCTGACACAGATATCCTTCAGAAGGGCCTCACAGAAACTGATAACTGGTGCCAGAGCCATGGCCTAAAGTTAAACGCCAAGAAATGCATAGTCATACCCTCGGGAAAAACAAGGTTACCCCTAGCTACCATATAGGTGGCAATCCACTGAGCACAGAAGAAGTCATCAGGGATCTGGGGACCCAGGTTGACAGTAACCTTTCGTTTGACACTCATGTTGCCAAAGTAGTTAGGAAAACCTTCTACATTGCCCACCTGATCATGAAGGGATTCACATCTAGATCTAGGGAGGTCATCGTCCCCCTGTACTCATCACTCATTAGACCCATGATTGAGTACAATGCCCCATCGGAATGTATCTGACCCGACACCTGCAGCAGCTGGAAAAGCCCCAAAAGTTCCTCACCAAAAGGATAAAGGGTCTCAAAATATGTCTTATGCTGCCAGACTGAAAGAACTCCAGCTCTATTCAGTGCATACCGCTTGCTCAGAGGTGACCTGTGCCTGACATATAAGGCCATGTCAAACCTAGATTTGATGAATATGCTTCACCTCAAAATCTAGATCCCTCAGAACCACAAGGCGGAGACTTAAACCTTGACACGGTTATTAATAGAATGTGCTGGAGGGACAGATTCATCACCCAGAGACTCCCTATGCTGTGGAACAAAATCCCGGTACATGTGAGGCAGAGCACCTCGCTGGCCTTGTTCAAGAGGAATCTTGACCAATGGATGGGAGATCGCAGATATACCCCAGGGATTACTTCAGTGTCACTGCTTGACAGAGGCACAGCAAAATAATAGGCATAGCTTTCTTCAAACTAAAGGGGTGGCGAAAGCCACATAACTATGGGCTAGGCTTATAAATGCCCTTGGGCAGATAGCCTAGTATGAACCTATGAACCTATGAACCTATGAACCTATGAATGAAAACATGCCATTATAATATTTTCCACTACTGCTGGGAAAGCAACTTCCTAGGTCATATGCTGTATTTGGTTTGATAGCTTTTTTTGGTACTTACGTATTATCGCAACCAGATTTGTAACGCTGTCTAACTCCTAATGGTTTTTGAAAGGAGTGAATGTTTGAGTAAGAAGGTGTCTGTTGACTCCTACTGATAGGTTTTGCCGGTTAAACATGAGCAGGAAGAAGAAACGGAAGCCAGACTTTTGCAGCCAACTGCGAGAGGAACAAATATTTCTTCATGCATGCATTTCTTTTTAAAGACAGCGCGTAGAACCATGTGCTCTATTACACTGACCACAGATTCAGGGCGACTGTGATCCTCTATGTGTTTTAAACAGGATCTGGAAAGTCAAGCTCCTTCTTAAGGCTTTTTGTGAAAGTGTACAAAATGTATGGTACTTTCTTAATAGTATCTTTGACATCAGTTTAACACCAATGTGACTTTTCCATTTTTCTGTTTGGCGGACCAAGCAGCTCAGTCTTCAGATTATTAGCCTCCAGTCTGGAGTCCTGCCTTCTGCTGCTGTAAAGCACTCTGAATGGTAGGTTAACATCAGTCTTACACACCACTATCCCGTCGAGGAGGATTTCAGTGTTGTTTTCTGTTTCAGAGTGAAAGTGATGAGATGCTGTGGAAAACTGAAGTTAACTTACCATTCCGATTTGTCATTTACAAGACCAGAAAGCAGGAGTGCAGACTTGAGACTAATATCTGAAGACTGAGCTGCTCGCTGAATTCACCTCTTGACATCTTTAAAGCATGCTACCCGCAAAGTCTAACATTTTAACCCTTAATTGTCTTACAAACCCACCACAGATATCCTAGAAGAGTTTTTAACAGTTCACCCTTCCCAATTACACCTATTTGTTGTAGTTTTAGTAAAAGAGAAGAAAGTATACCACGTCACAAAATCTGGTTGTGATAATACATAAGTACCCTTTTTTCTTACTGTAATATATTTCATACAAAAAATTCTACAATAACCATGGAAGAGGAGCGGACAAGAAAACAAAATACAGTATTTATTCAAAAGAGGCATAAAATACAGATGCAACTCACAACAAAGTCATGGTATAAAACAATAAATTCATAGTTAAACTACAAAGATGCAAAAACAAAGCTTCTGATAGGCCACTGACAGAGACTCCCTCATTTGCAGTTTCCTTAATTACACAATATGCCATAATAGACAAACAATAAAATAAATAAATGCATACATACATACATACATATATATATATAAAAATGCACAAGGACAACTTTGCTCAGCCTTCCACCATGCTACAACAGATTTAGCAACTGTATATATGTATATATATATATATATATATATATATATATATATACACACACACACACACACACACACACACACATATATATATATATATATATATATATATATATATATATATATATATATATATATATACACACGTATTTTATATGTAAATTGATTCACTTCACAAGCTCGAAGTTTCAAAACTTCAAACTACAAATGATTGTGACGATAAGATCAAAGTTTTAAAACTCTGAACATTTTGAATGGAGATCACCATACAGCTCGAAATGGGAAATTTACCATTTTCCTCACTGTAGTGCGATCTCGGAGTTGGCATATTTATTTAGCATGGGGTGTGGGAGTGCAGGGGCATGCCCTCCCACAAAATGTAAAAATAAAAATTTTTGGTTTTATTTTTTATTACAGTTTTGAAGTTTCAAAACTTTGATCTTATGGTCACAACCATTTGCAGTTCAAAGTTTTGAAACTTTGAAGTTGTAAAGAAAAGTAGATCTATATATATATATATATATATATATATATATATATATATGTGTATATTTATATAGATAGATATATATAGATATGTGTGTGTGTGTGTGTGTGTGTGTGTGTGTGTGTGTGCGTGTGTGTGTGTGTGTGTGTGTGTGTGTGTGTGTGTGTATACATATTATGAAAGTGTTATAAACCCCACCATAAAAACACAGTATGACACCCATCCATAGAAGTTCCCATTTGCATATTTCTTTATAGCATTATTGGTCTTCCCTTTTAATGAGTATTATCTTGCTTGGTGTGGAGTATTGAGAAATGCATTTACTCTTCCTGTTAAATTCATACAAAGATTTAAGCAGAGAAAACATTTTTGTGACAAAACAAAGTAAAAATCCCATCCTATAAATCATCATGGCTTTGCATCTTCTGTCACATAAACCAGTGACTTGCTATGCCTAAATATTGTACTAATTTCAGATCTCAGTTTGTTGCCAACAGTAAAGCATGCTACTTCCAGTACTTTGCAGCACTCAGACATTCAATGACTGATAGAGTGGAAATAAATTTCTAGCACATTTGAGATACCAATGTAGGCTTTTTATTTAAAACTCAGGTCTTAGATCCCCAAGGCAAACATTTGTTAAGCAAAGCTTCTACCGTTTCCATTGTGGAATCCACAAAGGTTTCACTTTATCACAGTATCACAACATATGACAAACATCAGTTTTCTGCTCTGGCATCTTAGAATTTTACTAATAAGGCATAATAACATTAGCTAATTCATAGGGAAATGTAGTAACTCTTATTCCAAGGTCAGAAAAGAAAAGGCTAAGATTTCAATATGGGGATGCTACATACAACTCACAATTTCAGCCTTAAGAGTTAATCTATAGATATGTTATATTTTGCTCTCAGTTGGTAAGATGAAGGCTAGTGATAGGCTTATACAACTTAATCATTTTAATATCTCTCTCTCCATTGTGTCTGCTATGCATTTGCACAATTTTATACAAACAAAAAATGTTTATTGTTGACCTATTGAACTATATCAATGCAAAATTGTTACTTTGCTTCTTTTTAATGCAACTTTAACTTTATGCATGTAAGCCAACATATGTGAATCGTTTTGCTATAACTGCTATTATACCAATATTGTTTAAAATTGTACTTGTTTTAAAATGTATTACTGGAGCTTTTCTCCTTGGGTCTCCACTGAAAATGGGCCACAAGCCCAGTTGGATAAACCCGGTTAACAAATGTCAATAAATAAATAAATAAAAATAAAATATCTAAAGCATGTATAGTGATTAGCTTATAAAGGTTAAACAGTTTAATATCCAAAGCACATGTAGTCGGGCATTGATAGGTTTCAAGTTAGTGTAATGATCAGTCAGCAATGACAACAGAATGTATGTCAACTAAACATGATTTTCTGTCCTCCTACATTAAATCATTAATTCTGTACCCTTAAGGATTCGGAGATATGTGTCTTGTAAGCATAGCTCACCTATCTATATTGCAGGATTATATTGTAGTGGCTGCCCCGTATTTGTACCACAACCACAGGCACAGTTAGTACACAGTGGCAGTTTTTAAATGTTTTAAGAAGTTAAGGACTAACAGGCTGGAAGCAAAACCTAAGAGTAACAGACCCCAGCCAATTCCATGGTGTAGACAAAGCTTGATTATGGTTCATATAACTGGGGTTAAACTTGCAACCTAGACTATGGAGAACCTGATGAGAGACCATAGTAGCCTGCAGCTGGTATAGGCTTACTCATCCCTGACAGTAAGGAAGTAATCCAATCTGCTGCAATGCTAACACTTTCTCGTGAAAGTTGTATATAGTATGTAGTTTTGTGGAAATAGGATAAGAGCTCTTTGTGCATTGGTGTGAATGTGCATGCATTGCCTCTTGATGGAGTATAGCTAGTATGAGCACATCTGCCATTAACAGAAAACTCAAGCCTCCCATGGTCAACAGCTCACCAGCATTCATCTGTAATAGATTGCTGAAGCAGACAAAGTAGTAATAGCCCATTGTCTGACCCAATACAATGCCTTCCATGTTCCCTTCCCTCTCTGTGACCAATGTTAAAAACTCCTTCTTCAAGTAGAACAATTATGGGCCTATTTTGTCACTTCATATCAAATAGATTAAAAACACATATAAAGGAACAACACAAAACTGTCCAATATCCTCACTATTATTTGTAGTAGCTATTGGATATTATCTCAGTACATAAGGCATCACACCTCCCCACAGCAGATTACTCCTTCCAACAGCAATGATCACACATTTTTCTTTTTGCAGAAGAGGTATTAATTTATGAAAATGCTACAGCATCTTTCACCAACTAGAGGTAAAAAAAAGCTGTAAGTAACTTTCAGGCATTACAGTTGTTGTCAAATTATTTAAAATAAATCATATGTCTTTAACTTCCTACTGCCAGTGATAATTGCAGGCTACTTAATTAATTTCATTTGCGATAATGTTAACTTCATATATCTAGAAGTGCATACCTCTCGAAACACAGAACAAATTCAGAACTAAATATTCAGTTGATTAAGTATACATTTGGGATAACCCAGTCTAGGCTTCCAATCATTAAATCTTTTGAACAGATGGTAGTGACCGATGGTGACAGTACCCTAAACACATGTATGACTTATATAATAGGCCTTAACCATCCACCATTTCTCACCAACGCTTGGTGTAAATCTCCACTAAGGTGCATGGCATGCACAAAAGCATAGAATAGTACTAGAACATCATTATAGTCATATTACCTGTAATGAAATAAGCTTCTCTGACCTCCCTCTACAAATATAGTCAGCTTTATTCAAGGAAAAAAAAACAAATTTCTGGGCTGATCCATCTTACAAAACACATTAGAAGGGCATCATTTTTTATACGCCAGACATGAACATTTGACTCCCGCAAAACAAACACATAATAGCAAATTTAACTTAAAAAAGCTAGCTTTTAAAATTGCTACTGAAATGGTAAAGCACCTTTGTGCTTCCTTGCACATCTAGTAGTGTGGTTGTACCTTTTAAATCCCTGTTTGTCAAAACAAAAAGTGTAAGTTCTGGCTTTCCTTCAAAAGTACACCACACTTAATAAATTTCCCAAATGCAGACAGGTAAAGCAAGGAAACATAGCTGATAAATTCCTGTAGTATCATACATTTTCATACATTCATAGATACATCAAGGCCCCTGAGTCTCATGACCATTAACACCTTGTAGAAACCTTTCTTAGGCAGCACCTCCTTTTTCCAGGAGGGCCATGCCAGTCGATCCTGGTGTAAATTTGTCAATACTCATCATGTCATGCAGTTTATGCTTAAATGAAGATAGTGAGTTGCGCAGCTTAAAATGCAGATGAAGATTATTCCAGAACTTTTGGAGACACTGGGTTATAAACCTATTCCTCCATTCTATTCTGTTTATCTGCTGGTTAAGAGGTAGGGCCCGGGTTATAGTATTGGTGGGGATAATGGACTTGCAGCAGAAAAGGAGTTCCAGAAAAGTCAGGTCTGTAATGCCTTGATAAGTGAGACAGAGATCTACCCTCAGAAGTCTATATGACATTAAATAAAGAACTAGAACTTCCAGCATCTCTTGGTAGCTCAGGGACTTTAGGCTTGTAATCTTTTCAGATACCTTTGGGATCTTTACAATAATTTGATATGTTTACTGAGGTACATCCCAAATGCATAACTTTGTTTTGTTATTTCTTTCTCACTTTATTTGATTATTTTCATAATTCAGGTCATCTTCAACATTTTCTTTCACACAGGATTCCAGTTCTGTCATGTCAAATTTGCTAGAAACCCACCCACCCCCTATCTGCCAAGAGCACTGCATTCCATGATCTGTCTCTTTTCTCATTCATCTGCATCAATTTCTTCATTTAGTATAATGAAATTATTCTGAGCCTTTTGTATTACGTGTTTATTCTAATAACCAACCATTTCCTTTTTTTAAGCTGTTGCTACATTTGACTTCTGTTTTACTTATATGTTGAAATGTGGTTGCCTCAGTAATGTTTGTAGGGCATTTGAAAATATGCATTACTAATACCTGTAATTTTGTCCGACTAAATGCTATTTTGTGTAACAGTGCAATATTTACCAACATTACTAATTTGTTGTAGTTTTTGTATGACTACTGTATAATATGTAATTTCTCTTTTAAGCTTCAAACGTAATAGCCATTCTTTTTTTAATATATAATATATCATTCATCAGTATTCTCCAAATAGAACTTAATGCTCAGGAGATAATCTTCTACTGATCACAACAGAACACAGCACTACTACTTGCAATTCATTACATTCTGTACATGTTTCCAGAATCTGGAACTCCATGATTTTATTTCTTAAACATATAGCATCCTAAAATAATTCAAATCATCACTAAAATAATACATGATGGCCTCACTGATCTGCTAATGTTCAACTTCTGGAGAACCTTCGATATTTATAACTTTGCACTCACATTGTTGCCCGTTATCATACTTCTATAAAACATTTAAGAAACGTTTTTTTTATTTTTACAAACAATAGCTAGCTCTGTGTTTGTCACGATTTTCTATTCTTATAATCTCTCCCTCTATACGATGTGACTTTAAAATGTCCTCTACTCTCTCTGTCTTAATTTCAAACTTTATCTCTTCATATTCAATCTATATTTTTCACATTTCTCTACATAGCCTTTTCTCTTTTTTTGTGCCACTTACATACACATCTGGCACACTTTAATACTTTCTATCTACTTCACATTTTCTACAGTTAGTCTTTTGCTCTTTAATGTCACCCTTCTATCCCCTCGTTACAGATCCCTTCCCCTTTGCTCCTACTTCCATCTCTTAACATGTGGGAAAAGTGTATTCTGTTCTGCTCTTAGCACATTCGTACCACATTTTCTGTCCCATTATCAGAAAACTATTTTTCTGTCAATTAGATTTCAACTCCTGCACATGTAAACATGTGACTGTTCTATATAACGTAATATTAAAATGACTCTTCATTTTGTCCATATTTTATCTGCTGAAAAGGGCTTTCATGCCAGTGGGACTTTACAGATGAATAAATGGAAAAATCAATAAATAAATAATGTATTGAAAGTCATATTAATAACTACAATCACATTTATTTTGATTCAGAAAGAGCAGATGTTGGGTCTATAACATTCCAGCATTAAAACAGTACATTAATGAAAATATATTACATTTCTCATACATATAGAACTCCTGTCATACTATACCTCTTTATTTACTTTTGATATCATAGTGTAATTTTTAGATGCCTCTGAGCATCATTGTAAACTACACATATCAGAAGTTGCATTTAATCAGTGTTAAAGGTTGCAGATGAACTCATTATGACCATTTTCAATTTGGGCTCTGAAAATCTAAGCTTAATTATGTGCATTCTGATATGCAGTATACATACTTACCTTAGAGATTAACCTTACTGATCATTTCATTTCTCAAATGTCAACATCATAAATGTGTTCAGTGTTGCATAAATGTATATGATGAGATTTATGGTTACATAAGCACATCAGTCATGCTTGTCTAAGAACCTCTGTTATAATGAGCAAAACTGTGTTGTCTATGGATCATTTGATTTTAAATTTCATAGAGCACATACAGCATTTCAAAGGAAAATGCTATAAACAGTATATCATGCTGAATATTTTGACAACATGCAGGTGCAAAACGTTGATTTCTGACTGTATTATCATTTTTAAGTATGCAGCCATACCTCTCAGACTCTTAGAGCAAGAAATCTGAACAAAGCCATAAATAAAAGTGGGACAAAGCCCAAAAATAGGGACAATTTTTAAATATTGCTCTTACAAACTTAGAAAGTTGATAGAATAGCAGGTTTTGCATTAGTATGAATTTTCTGAAGGGTATGATGTCCGAAACTCAAATGTCTGTCATTATTTTCTAACTTCAGTCTTTAATGATTTGCCACTAATTTGCCAGAAAAACACAATTTTATAAAAAGTGGGCCAAAGATATAAGGCAGAAATCTGGACATTCTGTGAAAATCTGTACAGTTGAGAGGTATGTATGCAGCAGTGATTTGGAGTATAAGCCATCCTATCAAGGGACACTTTCATGGAACAAAAAACACTGCAAATTATATGTAAGTTACTATACTGCACTGCTACCTTCCATACTCTTAATGATACCATGACCTCTATTAACCTGCACTTGTTATACTGCAAATACATACATAAATACATAACTCATTTATTTATTTACTTATTTATTTATCGTATACATGATATCTTGAATGTTTTTTCTGAATATTCTTTTACTGAGCTTTGTTTATAAATCCAAGTGAAATAATAAACAATTTGATTTAGTATACAATCTGGCAGACTGGACATATATATTTTTTCTTTTACAAAAGGTTTTTACATATATCAGTGGAGGAGTTATCTTTGTATATTGCAAACCTATAACAGTTGCTCTAATGCATCTTTATTTTCCATACACAGTTTCTTGTCCCTTTTTTTCCTAGGGCTACATTAGTTTCTCCCTCAAGTTTTCTGCTTCTTCTTTTACTTTGACATGGTCATCCATTGATAGCAGTTATGCTGAGTTACTACATTCCTGTCTGCTCTCCATAAGACTGTTTTTATAAATCTGAACATTTCAGATTTTAGTTCCCAGACGGTTACTTATTTCTCAATGTACCATTACTTTGTGTTTCATACACATGGATGAAGTGTTTCAGTCTATGTTAAGCATTTGAAATTTCCATTAATTTTATTTATTTAATAATTTTTGGGGCACCTTTTCTATTTTATTTGTGACTTCTTTGTTTAAGTCTGTCCTCACCAACTGTACCCTCTCTAATTTTCTTTGTCCAGCAAATCTTTCCATTTCCTCTCTATCATTATTTCTACTTCCATAACATATTTCCATTTCCCTCTATTATTTAGCTACCTAATGTGGATTATGGACTCTCTTCTGCTCTTAGCATATTTCAAATCACTCTTTTACCTTGCTACCTATCAACTTTTTCATTTATTCCTTATACCTGCCATCTGTAACAGAGATGTGCTCCCTCTCAGTTTAACTTCTCCAAGTCTTTTGGGTTTCTAATACCATGGCACGAATGGACCAAATTCTTAAACCAGGGTAGAATTAAAGTTGAAGAAATTAATATTGTTTCAGGATATTAGCTAAAAGTCCTCCTCTCAGCATCTGCAATATGCTCTGAGTTGACTACTGCGGTATTTCAAACAGATTTACATGTATTTGTAACATATATAAGTATGACTATACATTCTTTTTTATTAGGCCTGTTGCTCCTACTACTACTGGAACTATCTGAGTATCTTTCTTCCACACTGATCTCTTGTCTGCCTGCAAATCCTAGTAATTTATGACTTTGTATCTCTTGGTATATAAGACACTGTAAGCACTGGGTGTGGCAATTTCTATGATTGATGCTACTTTTGTCTTTCTTTTTTTCATGGACTACTATATCTGGTTTTCTCACATCTATTTTCCAAACTGTTGGTAATAGATGATCTCATGTGATATGAACTTCATCATTCTCTGTAATGCTTTGTGGTTCATGTTTCCAATGCTTCTCAGCTACTTCTATATCATAGCATTTGCACAATTCCCAATGCAACAGTCTTGCTACACTATTGTGCTTTTCAGTATACAGGCCCTCTGCCATGAGTATACCACACACAACAAAAAGATATGCAACTCTTTCCAGTTCCTTTTTACAGAACCTGCATTTCTCTGTTTCTCCCACATGTTCAATGGACTTTGCAAACCAATGTATACTTAGTCCACCGTCTGGGGCCACCATTATTATGTTTTGGTTTCTTCTGGTTTCCATTCACCTCTCCTTAACCATTCTTGCAGCAAGTCTTGGTCAATTGAAGCTGTTCCAGGAGATGTCTGTACTTGCTACTATATTTATAGATTTTCCAATTTTCATCCGTTGATCTTTTTCCTTAAATTCTTTTTTTGGTTTTTGGCACATTCAGTTGCTGTCTGATTTTTCTGTTCCTCGGGTTTGATTTTCATTCCTTGGGTTTGATTTTCATTCCTTGGGTTTGATTTTCATTCCTCGGGTTTGATTTTCATTCCTTGGGTTTGATTTTCATTCCTCGGGTTTGATTTTCATTCCTTGGGTTTGATTTTCATTCCTCGGGTTTGATTTTCATTCCTTGGGTTTGATTTTCATTCCTCGGGTTTGATTTTCATTCCTTGAGTTTGATTTTCATTCCTCAGGTTTTTCCTTGGGTTTGATTTTCATTCACACTTCACAGTTCGCAATGAAATGCTTCTCTTAAACTAAGCAAAGATATCATCTTAGACATTTTTCCTCATGTTTTAAAACATTTGCTATGTTTGGATCTGGTGATATCAGCAAATATATATGCAGTCCCAATATATAATGTTGGTATATACACTGATTTTTATGTACATTTGATAAGCATGGAGAATTTTACTTTTTTCTTTTTTTTTTTTTTTACTGTCCAACTGATCCAACACTCTTTGGGGCCAGTCAATCACCTCAAAACTGTAAGTTAGAACAGGAAAAGAGAACTGGTTTATAGCATAAACTTTATTGTTGATGTCAAGGCAGTTTTCAGTATTTTCATTTTCAATATTAGATTTAGTCTTCTGAAGTATTCTTTACCGTGTTTTATTCTCATTTGTTAGTAAAGAAAAAAATGTGTCAGCACAGAAACACAACCGGAGGCAGCTGAATAAAACCAAAACTGTTTATTAACGTAACCAGGTAAGTGCTTTCACACTATTACAAGTGCTTCTTCAGACCATACAATCCAAATGCCCTAATCATTTTAATTAGAAACCAATTGTACATCACCCAATCAACTCAGGCAGACATTCAAATCATCCATTCACAAAAATTAAACAATCGTTAGGGGTCACCACAGTGGATCACCTGTCTGCTCATGATTGGCAGTAGAGTTTTACAGTGTCAAGTTGCCAGCCTGGCACACAACCTTCCACGGAAGGCACATACATGCACACACTTACACCTAGGGCCAATTTAGAGTGTCCAATCCACCTACAGCATATCTTTGGGATATGGGAGGAAACTGGAGCACCCGGAGGAAACCCACGCAACCACATGGAGGACATGCAGACTCCATACAGAAGGCACCCAGGCCAAGGATTGAACCGGAGAACCTCTTGCTGTGAGTCAACAATGCTAACCACTGCACCACCATGGCTTCCCACTACAATTAAACAATAAAATATTAAAATCATCTGAATAAATCTCTAACTTTCAGAATGGGCCTTTAAGAGACCCTTCCATTAAGTCTTAATTATTTATCAGCCTGGGGCTTAATTACACAGTGTAATTTGTGACTTTCAGTATAACTCTTAAAATCTCCCATACGGGCATTCCTCATACCTTTCTCCATGATTTTAAAACTAAAAACATGACTATCACCATGATCTACTACATGCTTAGCCAAAGTACTTCTAACATCTCTAACCCATATATAATACACATTTTTGGATGCATTCCATCAGGGAACAATTGGTCTTCCCAACATAAAAACTCAAATAAGCTTTATAATTCACAATATACACAGCATCCATAGTACTACAGTTAGCCTGAGTATAAAATCTAAAAACTACCCCCATCTGCAGATGAATAAAAACATCTGATCTATCAATATAGGTGCAAAATTACATTTATTGCAATGTTGCATACCAAAGGTATGAGTAGCATCAGACATCACATCATAGAAATTTCTATAACACAGCTATCTCATTAGGGACTTCTTGTTTTTAAAAACAAAACTGGGCTTATCACCTATCAGCACCTTAATACATTTGTCTGTCTGCAAAATCATCCAATTCATTGTAATGATGTTACATACAGCACTAATGTCACTGGCATAATAAAGAGGGGCTGGGATCTTACATGATTTATGTCTTCCTTCACCATGATTAACTCCATTGCCTGGAGCCCTAAGGCTCCTATTGGAAGAATAGTATGGTTGTGCTTTATCTATCCTTAAAGTTGATACCTCACTGCACATCTATTTCACCTCTATAGAGCTATAACCCTTCTCTAAAAAGTCACATCTCAAGGTTTGTAAATCCTTTTGAAATCCTTCTTCTAAACTGTTAAGTCTGGAAATTTGCATTCCCTGGCTCTTAAGAATATTCTTATAAACAAGCCTGAGGTCCATACCGCTATGCCATAACATGCCATTTCTTCTTCAAGTTTTCATATAAAATATGATATTGAAAGTGAAATCCAGACCATTAGAGACCTAGACATCAAGGAAATCAATGGACTCATGGGAACACTGATACGTTAATTTTAAAAAAAGATGTTGAACATAAATAATTGACAAAACAATTTACCTGATCCAATGTCCCATCCCAAAGCAAAAACACATTGTCTACAAACCTCCTGTAGAACCTGATGTGTGGGGTAAACATATTTGGTCCCAAGACATGTTCTAACTCCCATTGAACAAGGACCAGGACCACATTGGTGTAGCTTTTGGCACAAGATGTGCACCATAGCTATCCCAGCCTTCTGGATACAAATCAAGCCTTCAAACATAAACACATTGTTCTCCAGTACGACCTCCAAGAACAAACATGTCAAATCAATGGTATGCATGACATAGGTTCTATGTGCACCAACAAAATCTCTAACCATTTCTATCCCTTGTAAATTCAGAATTACTGTAAATAGGAATGTAACATCAAGAGTGACTAGAAAGCAACCCCTTTTCAAAACATCGGTGCTGGTAAAACTATACAAATCATTTAGAAAATGCTTAGTATCTCTTAACACCATGGCCACCTGATCCAGAACTGGTCTCAACTTCTTCGCAACATAGATGGAAACAGCACTATGAGCCAACCTTTGCCTGAGACTACTGGTCTGAATGGTGGCGTAATAGGATCTTTGTGTATTCTTGTAAGCCATTGGAACAAAGGTATCAGGGGATACTCAACTGATAAATACTGTGATAATTCAGTAGTAAGCAAACAAACTCTATTCTTAAGTGTTGTAATATGACTCTCATCAACAATTTCATATGTATCAGCAACTGTTAACATTTTAAAAATGGAGTCACAGTAATATTGATGATCCATGATAACAATAGCTTCTCCCTTATCAGTAGGTTTAATAACTAACTCTCTATCATTCCACAGCTCAAAAAGTGCTTTCCTCACAGCCCTGCTCAAATTATAAAAATCATTCCTTAATCCCCCATTATTATTGAAGGTGATGTACAAATCCATTTCACACTTCCTACAAAAAGCTTCTACAGCAGGATACATGACTGGCTGAAAAACACTAGGTTTTCTAAAGACATGTTGCTCAGAATCATTAGTAAATATTGTTTTCAACATAAGATTTCTCACAAATATTCTAATGTCCACAACAGTGTCACTAAAATTGGACCATTATGCTGGTATAAAGAAAAGTCCATGCTGCAAGAAAGACGTCTGTTAAGGGGTCAGCTTTTTGCTCAAAATGTTCTAAATTAAGAACGTTTTGTCTGGTTCTACATGAACTTCAGGGATCTCAACTGAGGTTCCTCTCTTATAAGTCTCTGTCTCTTCCTCTCCCTACTCAGTGAATGTTCCTTCACTTCTAAGCTCATTTGTTTGATCAGCAAGGGTAAAGGGAGAGAAACCTGTCCTTCCATAGCCACTTTTCTCCAAATATCTGGTTGTTTCACCTGCTGTCCCTCCCCTAAAGGGGACCAATTGGTGTTGATGCCTTTGAGGGTGTGTGTGTGTGCGTGTGTGTGTGTGTGTGTGTGTGTGTTTGTGTGTGTGCGCGTGTGTGCGTGTGTGTGAGCATGTGTGTGCATGTGTGTGCATGTGTGCGTGTGCGTGTGCGTGTGTGTGTGTGTGTGTGTGTGTGTGTGTGTGTGTGTGTGTGTGTGTGTGTGTGTATTCAGAACTATTGGTAGATTCAACTTGTTCTATATCACAAGGACAATTGTTTTCTTCAACTAACTACAAAACATTTCCTGCATTGGATTCAGATGTCCACAGCCAAGAAAATACATGCCCTAATTTAAAATCATTCATATCACTATCAAGTTTCTTTCTTTTTGAACTCGCAAATGTTCATATGAAGAAATGCTGTCCATGACTCCATTAAAGGCTGATAAACAAACCTCATTAGGAAAGATAGTTAGAAGCTGCTGCCGCTTCTTATTCACACCCTCCAGAAGCTCTGATTCTAATGGTTTGAAAAACTCTATCAACAGCTGGATGTAGATGAAGCTCTACTTGAAATAGAGTTGCTGCCATTTACGTAATAGTTCAGCATAATGATCACTGTATGTGGGTATTTTTAAGATTCTCACCCTTTGTGGTGTAATACAGTGATAAAGGCAGGCTGCCAAATGCATCCACTGCCATTGTAAATGCTTTAACTTACACAAGTCATTCTCAAGTTCTCATACCTAATCTGAATAGTCTCGTCAGACTCAGGCAGGTTCAAAATAGAGTCCAAAATAGCTTTCCATTGAGCCAGCAATGGATTGACATCCAGCTGCAGAAGCCTGGTAAACCAATCCATTGTTCCGGTATCCAAGGTGTTAGGAGGGTAACCCTTTTCTACCATATGATCAAAGCCCTTGTCCATGCTTCCAAGACGGGAGAAAAATTATGTATATGAATCGCCCTCAAGGAATTAACTGTGGATTAAACAACACACCATTCAAGAGCAAAGAAAATAATGTGACAGCACAGAAACAAGACCAGAAAGAGATGAATAAAACTAAAACTGTTTATTAATAACAGACCAAAAAACTGTACTCGCGTGCATTTTATTAACTAAAAACACTCTACAATATGTACTCCTTCAAGAGTAAAATCTATGCATTTCTAACTACATCCATCCTATTACTGCCTCTCCTACTCCTCCTCCTTATACTCACATCACTTAACATCCACTTACACCCCAAACATATCTCCCCTACAAACCCAAATTGCTGTAGCCATATAATCACCAAACCTTCACCATTTTTCCATCTATCTTCTCATTAAATACTCTCGTACCAAAAATACACTTACCTAACACCCAACTCACCCCTACCAAACACAAAACCAAATACTACACCCCCACTGCTAATAGGCTCAGACTCATCTACCTTCACAAAAACATGCTCTTACCTGGAGACATTCATCCCAGCCCTGGTCCAACACACTCCACTGCTAGCCCTCCTAAACCCAAAGTTAATAATCTCCCAAATAAACATCTTTCCTTCTATTCAATAAACACTAGGAGTCTTCTGAACAAAGTAAGTGAACTACATGCTTGGATCTCCCACCATTCTCCTGATATCCTTGTTCTGACTGAAACCTGGTTGAAATCCTAACACCAAGGCATAGAGATCTTGTCCTCTGGCTATAGCATACACCATCTAGATCAACCAAAAAGGAAAGGTGGAGGCATTGCTATCCTACACTCTAACCACCTTACCATTTCTAACTCTACTTTTACATCTCAATCCTTCTCCGCAGCTGAAATTTTATCTGTAAACCTAAATATTAATAGCCATTCCACTATCACCATTGTAGCAATTTACATTCCACCAGGTGATAATATCCCCCTACTGGAAAATATGCTTGCTCATATTTCCCAACACATCCCAAATGAAATTATCATTCTTGGGGATGTCAACATTAACTGGCTATCTCTCTCCTCTCAAAATTCCTCACAACACCGTAATCTCTATGGCTTTACTCAACTCATCTCTGATCCCACTTATTTCAATAACTCCCATACAGGCTCGTCTCTCCTTGACTGGGTTCTTGTCTCTCACCCTTTCAAATACCATAACCCTGAAATGCTACCAAATTCCCTAAGTGATCATTGTCCAGTAAAAATACTAAGATACACATCCCATCAAGCTAAACCTCAGAGGTTTATCAAACACCAACAACTAACAAACTTTAATCCTGAAACTTTCAAATCTTTACTATTAAAAGCGAACTGGAATACCTTAAAACTACTAACTGCATGAAGCTGTCCACTTTTTTAACTCCACTTTCCTTAGTATTTTAAATTCTGTGGCACCCCTTAGAACAGTCCGCATAAAGTCTAACATAGCCCTATGGCTGACCGTAAACACACGTGCACTACTAAAAAATGAAGACAGAGCATGGAAAATTTGGACTAAAACTAAACATCAACAACACCTCCAGAAATATAAAAAACTTAGAAATCTTGCCAAAAGTCACATGAATAAAGATAAGAAAAATTTCTATAATAATCCATCTTCTACCTTTAAATCCAGCCCTAAAAAGTTCTGGCACTCTGTAAATCAAATACTACACCCAGGTACTCAACCCTCCCCTAACCCTCATCCTGACAAAACACATGAGGAAACTGCTTCCGTATTTAACAACTACATTATGGACTCAATATCCTAATTAATAAATCAAGATACAAACCAACCCACCAACAATAACAGACCTAATAGCTCAAACTCTTCTATCAGTAGTAACCCTATCACTAACTTCTCCCTCAAACCTGTCTCCACTAACTATATTAAAACACTACTATCTAAATTAAAACCTTGGTCCACAACCATAGACAACATTCCCTCCACATTCCTTCAGGTTGCTGTTGATGTTCTTGCTTTCTCAGTTTCTATTCTAATAAACCGCTCTATTATGGAATCCACAGTCCCTTCCATCTAGAAGCAATTTTGTACCCTTCCAATACACAAAGGAGGAAACTCTACAGATATAACTAATTTTAGACT
Organism: Protopterus annectens; assembly: GCF_019279795.1. Lineage (NCBI taxonomy): Eukaryota > Metazoa > Chordata > Ceratodontiformes > Protopteridae > Protopterus > Protopterus annectens. The sequence goes on from NC_056729.1 coordinate 311,800,094, forward strand.
CATAGCTATACTCTCACCACTCTCCAAAATTCTGGAAAAATGAATACACAATCAAGTCTTATACTACCTTCTGCAAGATAATCTACTCACACCTACCCAACATGGCTTTCATTCCATGCACAGCACTACAACAGCTGTGTTATAAAATTTTCTGTGATACATTGGGCTGGATTCATGATGGCTTGCACAGAGTCTACAAGTAGAGTAAGACCCCATGCAGCCATCATGTCTGACGAGTGATCCACGAACAGCCTGTAGGGGCGTGTAAGAGAGAACCTAATATGTCTCCTACACGGAGAGGGCTGTGATATGCAAATTACCTCACTTGCAGCTGAAAGGCATGCAAATGAGGTAAATTTGCGATCCAGGAAGCAGAAACCTGTCCGAGTAGGAGACGTGTTAGCTGCAGAAATGTACTCAGTTGACAACTGAGTACCATTCTGCAAATAGCACAATGGAGCCTTGTCAGCTCCAAATAAAGGTTGCATATGGTTGAGGAAGCATGGCAATGGCCAAATATATGGCCAATGGAAAGTTTCCCTGATGCAAAATTAAAATAAATATTTTTTTTCGCCGATTTCCGATGTTTAAGTGTAGTGCAGCACCGCGCAAATGGGGTGCACTATTAAAATCATAAAATAAGGCAATAAAAGCCACAAACATGGAATTTATGAAAATTGTCAAATTATAATGTAAGGGAATAGCAGGCTGAAGACAACATGGCCACCGAATAGGGGTTGCTAAGGGGAGAAGCTCAGTCTAAGACATGTAACCAAGCATTAATAGGCAATCCTATGTAAATGAGTGTTAGGATAGTGAATCACACTTTTACATTGCAAATGAGCACAGTCAGTGGAGTGTAGGAGTAGGATATGGGGAGGAACAGAGGAGGAGATAGGTGACATCACAAGGGGGGTATGTATGAAAGTAGTGCAGCTCATTGGAGGACAGTGGCATCTGTTAGGTGTCAGTTAGACATCATGGAAAGAGGTGTGTCAACAGGTAGGCCAGGGAAAGCCAAGAAATGGAAGGTGTATACTGTGGATAACACGAAAGTTTCTTGCTGAGCGGGTATGCGTGCCTGTAAACTTGAGTAAGACAGAGTGCATGCGTGGAAGCATGAGTGAGCATGTTTAAGCTGGACTAAGCATGTATAAGGCTGTTGGAAGACCTGTAAACTTGTTTGCACTGGTGCGCGCGCGTTTTAGCCCGAATAAGCAAGTTTTAGTCCGTCTAAGCATGTATGCAGGTGTGTGAGCGTGTTTGCGCTTGTATGCGTGTCGCTCCCCCTGAGGAAACAGAAAGGAAAAAGGAAGCACAACAAATAGCAGGAAGCTACCAGGTGATACTGGTAGAGCTAGCAGGTGAAAACAACCCAAATCAGACAATAACACAGGCAGAACACTAGCCTAGCCCAGCCCAGCACTTAAAACTCTGCAAAAAACAGTGCACTGAAACACTGGAGTATGCTACTAGAAGTGAAAACTGAAAAAGCTTCACTCTGACAAAAAATGCTAGGGGCTGCCATTGTTGTTATAAGACGACATATGCAACATGCTGAGGGTGGTGACAATGCAAATGCTGCCGGACAACCCACAGTGAGGAGATGGAGAAGAGTGTACAGGCCCAGGGTCACCTATCAGGGGTTACATGAGCTGGAGATAGTGGAGCACTATAGAGTGGACAGAGACCTCCTGCAGCAAATTGTTGAGCTGTGCAGGCCATGCCTCACACACAGAACCAACAGAGGGGAACCCATCCCAGTGGAAACCAAGGTATGTGTTGGCCTAAGAATACTAGCAACAGGTACCTTTCAGAGACCAACTGGTGATATGATGGGGATATTACAGGCATCAGCATCCAGGGTACTGCACCAGTTCCTGGATGCCATGTCAGCACATGTCGGTGATCATGTATATTTCCCCAATTCCCATGAGGTATTGGCCAGCAATATGAGTCTCTTCCAGCAAAGAGCAGAATACCCTGAGGTAGTGGGTGCAATAGACTGCATGTATATACGCATCAAAGCACCAGCCGTTGAGCGGGGTAGGGCCTACATTAACTGCAAGGGCTTCCCCTCCATCAACTGCCAGGTCATGTGTGATGCCCAGGGCATAATAATGAATGTGTGTGCTGGCTGCCCTGGAAGCTACCATGATTCCCATATCTGGCATCTGACGCAGCTGTACCAGACATTTGCCAATGGGGACATCCCACATGGTCACTTAGTGGGGGATGCTGGCTATGCACTGGAGCCATGGCTGATGACACCCATCAGAAATGCACACACACCTGAACAAGAATGCCATAATGAGGCACACGCACAAACATGAAATGTAATCGAGCATGTGTTTGGGTTGCTCAAGTCATGGTTCCGGTGCCTGGACACATCTGGTGGAGTCTTGCAATACTCACCAACTACATATGCCCAAATTGTCATGGTATGTGCTATGCTACATAATATGATCTTGCGAAAACAGCTGCAACAGGACCAGCATAGGCCTGGGCCAGACAGCCCCCCACCAGTGCCAAGGCCATCACAGGCAGAGCGTGACTCAGAGGAGGAACAACCTGAGCCTGCCCCAGTAGGCAGAAGGAGGCGTGCCCAGTATGCCTTGGCCTTGGCAAAGAGGCAACGCATAGCACATACACTGGCTCAGTAGGAACTCTGGAAATGATACCTCTCTCTGACTCGCACATATAGTAAAAGGGATGCCTAACTTGACACTACCTGTTTCCAAACATGTATAGGGAGTACAGTATGTGCATCCGACATAGGCAGCCCTGCAGCACCACCTGAGGCATGATTGCCATGTGTTAAGCAATGTAAGGTAGTGCTAAACAGCATTTACCACCATGTCGTATATGCAAACTTAATGACCTTCAGTAGCATCCTACCCTCACCAAGCATGAGGCCACAATATGAAGACAAGATGATCAATTACAACAATTGGCTTAAGTATTGGTGTCAGTGAAAGGGGATTCAATGCCTATCAGCCTGGGATGAGATGCTCGACAAGACATGATGCTTTGCTAGTGATGGATTTCACCTATTACCTGTGGCCTATTGGATATTGACAAAGGCTCTTGTCACCCCCATAGTGACTTTTCTAGGTAAGGCTCAAAAGACAAACCCACCTCCATAGGTATCACAAGGGATAAGAAAGTATAAGTAATGCTACTCAATACCAGAAGTCTAAACTGCAAGATGCACGCACTCCAAACACTCCTCAGCATGGAGAATGTTGATATCTGTGCAGTAACAGAAACCTGGTTCAAGGCTCCAAAGAGCACTCTAGCATTCACAGGTACACCTCATACCATACTTTACAGCTGCAAAATATGGAACAAACTACAAAAGGAGGGTGAGTATCAATATTTGTCAAAGATACCCACACCCCAGGTTGGTGGCACAGCATGAATCATCAGAGACTACCCCTGTGTAACCAACAGTGGGTAAAACCACCTTCCAGTTCATAGCCTGCTACAGACCACCCTCCTAAACCCAGTAACCACACTTGGCCGACTGGAGAACACATGAAAATATGAAGATTTCCACAAACACCATTATATTGGGTGGCTTCAACTACCCAAACATACACTGGGAGCATTACCCTAGCTCCAACACCCTAGGCCAAAGGTTCCTAGAATTTATAAACCAAAATGCTATGGAACAACTTGCTACCACTCCCACAAGAGGGGAAAACATACTGGTCCTGATCATCACCAGCATGGGGACTCTATGCCCAAGACCAGAAGTGTAGCCCTCACTGGTACGATCACACCAGATAGCAATCTCACTGGATATTCACATCCCCACCCCAGCCCATGGCCAGAAAACCACAGTGAAACATGTTCACTTAAGCATATGTCACACACCTCAAAACTGAGGTGGAATCCTTCACAGCCCCTGTGTCTGTGGAAAATATGGCCCAGACCTCATAACCCTTTATAAACGCATTCTATGAACACTGTCAGGAATGCATGGATCATGCAATCCCAAATAAAACCAAGACCCAATCCTCCAAAGGCAGGCATCCTGTTTGGTGGACCCCAGCCATAAACAAACCATACAATACAAGGATGAAGCTACTATATGATAGATCCAAATCATAAAAAGGGAAGCCATCTCTGACCAGTATTATCGAAAAACAATGTCCACACATAAAATTGTTTAAGGCCATCTGTGAAATAAAAATTGTACAAGACACCAAGGATAATCACAAGGCATTCTTTACTTATTGTAGAAACCTGTGTGGGAATCCCCAGATATGTTCAGAATTAGTCCAAAATGACAAACAATACAACAAACCCACAGAAATTGCCAACATCCAAGCTGACAGGTTCAGTGCAAACTCCCCCCCCCTCCCCACCAAAAGGGCAAATATCTATCCCAGCAGAGTGCTGGCCCCCTGACATCACAGATGCTCAGGTAACAGCCAGCCTCTCCAAAGCAAAACACACAGCATCAATGGGACCAGACGGTGTCCTGGGCTGTGTCCAACATGAACCCCAAGAAGAATTGAATACACACATAAAACCACTGTTCAAAGTCAGCCTTAACACACGATATGTACCCAAAGAGCAGTGTACAGCAACAGTGGACCCTCTCCACAAAGGTGGTGCCTCAACGGATACTGCAAACAATTGCCCCAGAAGCCTGACTAGGTTGGTCTGCAAAGCTATGGAAAGGATCATCATGGACCTCAGAAATAAACATATTGGAGACACACAGACACTGGATCCTACCCTTTTTGGCTTTGTTTAGGGCAGATCATGCCTCTGAAACCTGGTTGAGTCATTTGAAACAGTCACCGAGGCCATTGATGAGGGGATAGTGGTCCACGCAGCCTACCTGGACCTTGCAAAAGCCTTCCATACAGTACCCCACTTGGTCATCATAGATAAGATCACCAGCTTCAATAGAAACCCCTATGTCACTAGATGGGTTGCAAACTGGCTCAAGGACAGAACCCACATGGTCTGAAATGCTAGAGCCATGTCAGACCACAAACCAGCTACAAGTGGCATCCCAAAAGGCTCAGTCCTGGGACCTCCCTTGTTTGGTATATATTTCTCAGAGGTACAGGCCAACACAGAAGGACTGTTGGTGAACAAGTTTGTAGATGACTGCAAACTGGGCGCCATAATCGACCCTCCAGCTGACACAAGCATCCTACAAAAGGGCCTCATAGAAACAGACAACTGGTGCCAGAGCCATGTCCTAAAGCTAAACACAAAACAGTGTATAGTCCTCCCCTTTTTCAAAAACTAAGTGCCCACAAATTACTACATGTGTGGTAACCCATTAAGTATGGAAGAAGTGATAAGGGACCTGGGGACCCAAGTCAATAGCAATCTCACATTCGACAACCATGTGGCCAAAGTGTTCAGAGAAACATTTCATATAGCCCACCTAATCATGAAGGTAATCACATCTACATCAGTGGAGGTCATTGTGCCTCTTAACTCATCCCTCATCAGGCCCATAATTGAGTACAATGCCCATTGTGGGATGTACCTTTTCAGACACCTGCAGCAGCTGGAAAGACCACAAAAGTACCTCACCAGGAGGATCAAAGGGCTCAAACACATGCCATTCACTGCCCAGTTAAAGAAACTGCAGCTCCACTCAGTGGCATACTGCCTGCCCAGAGGCGATCTGTGCCAGATGTATAAAGCCATGTCCAACCTGGAATCAATGGACATGCCGCACCTTGGAAAATCGGAATCCCATCAAGCTATGCCTTCAAGAGACCTGAACTTCAGGACTGAAATAAATAGGACATGCTGGAATGACAGATCCATAACCCAGAGGCTCCCCCCACTCTTGAGTAAACTCCCACTCCAGGTTAGCCAGTCCCTCATTGACTCTTTTCAAGAGGAATCCTGATGAGTGGATGGGAGATTGTAGGTTTACCCTGGGTATCACTTCTATGTCACTGTTAGCCAGAGGCACAGTATACTAACCATGAAAAATGTAATGGCAAACTCCACTTACAGTGTGTGTTGAAAGCCAAACACACTCTGGCTAGGATTATAAATGCCCTAGGGCAGATAGTCTAGTATGAACCTATGAACAGAATCACACCGACCAAGTAGTACAACTGTGGTCAATGTGGAGTAATGTTTGCCAATGTCCACCCAAGTTGGTGAATACACAGCAATGTCGGGCAAGCCTGATTTAAGTAGGCCATAGCTGAACAAAATGCAACACGTTCATAGTTGCCCAACTGGCCATTAACTAGTCTGGTCTGCTCAGTATGAGCATTTACAACAGTGATGGGATTCAAACCCATGATACTGTGCATCATAGTGAAAGTACTGAACCACTACACCATTACAGTATTGCAGTGTTCAGCCAGTATGAGAGAATGTTGCCAAGTCTTTGCAAACTATCCCATGGAAACCCTGCAAGCGCAGCATAATCCCTGTTGAGTTATGACACAAAGGAGTCTGGCAGTAAGAACACAACATGACTTCCAACACACACAGTATTAATGTCAATATTGGTCATGTTCACACACAACCACAAATGTAGTGGACTTCAGATCACAACATATGGAAAGGTCACACTGGGCATGCTCACACACTTGGATAAATGAGACACAGGTCAGGCAACAAACCATGGAAAGCCTGAACTGGGCATGCTCACACACATAGGCCATGTCTGAGTATGGCAGTCAGTCACACATATCTGGCAGTTGTATGTGTTAAGCCAAGAACCTCCCACGATCCAGCAATCCACCCTGTGCACACAGTTAAATGACAGCAGACACATATATTAATATACCGGAACCCTGTCATGATCAAACATGTTACACAGATACACAAGTTGTTCACAGAAACTGAAAGCTATGGCAATAAAGACCTGCAAACAGTAGCAGCAACAAATATTGTGCATCCCAAACATAAACATAGGTGCAGAGGTGAATACTAGGCTGTCTGCCCTAGGGAATTCATAAGCCTAGGCAGAGTGTATTTGGCGTCTGCCTCCCCAGTAGAGTAGCCTACTGTGCCTCTGTAAAGTAGGTCACAGAAGGCACCTTTAAGTATACTTTGCTGTGCCTCTGTCAAGCAAGGACACAGTGGAGATCCCAGGGGTGAATTTGAAATTTCCCATCCATGTGGCTGTATTTTGCTGGAAGAGGGTTGGTGAGGGGCTATGTCTAACTTTAACTGGGATTCAATTCCAGAGTGAGGGGAGCCTGTGAGTAATGAATCTGTCCCTGCAGCATGTCCTATTTATGTTTGTGCTGAGGTTTACGTCCCTGGAGTGTGTAGCTGTAAGGGTCTTGGATGTTATGAGGTTGAGCATGTCCATTACTTCTGGGTTTGAAATGGCTGTGCACGTCAGGCATAGATTACCTCTGAGTAGGTGTTAAGCAACTGAGTAGAGCTGGAGATCCTTTAGCTGAGCTGCATAGGACATCTGTGTGTAGCCCATGATTCTCTTGGGGAGGTACTGTTGTGTTCACTGTAGTTGCCGCAGGTGTTGGTTAAGGTACACCCCAAAAGGGGCATTATAGTCAAGCATGGTCCTGATGAGTGAGTAGTAGAGGGCCACAATGACCTCACATGATCTACATGCAAACACCCATGTGAGAAGGAGGGCTATACAAAGTTCTTAGCAATGACTCTCTGTCAATGTGATTAGCAAAGGAGAGGTTATGATCTATCTGGGTCTGTGGGATATTGCTCTGTTATGTAGAAGCTTTCTCCTTCTGTTGTACAGCTTATATATGGCTGGGGTCAACCAGACAGGTCTCCTGTTTTGGAGGAGTCATGGTTTTATGTGGGATAGCATGATCAATGCATACTTGCAGCTGCTCATACAATGCGTTTGTAAAGAATTCTGCAGATTGGTTTGTATTAACCTCCAGCACGGAGCCTCTGAAGTATTCCACCCCAGTCTTCACAAGTGCAAAGTCTGCTTTTGAGAAATTCTTTACAGTGATTTCCTTATCTGGGTGTGGGGACGGGATATGGATGTCCAGGGAAAGTTGATCATGGTCTGATCTTAACAATGACAGTTCTAACTCTGGTGTGGAACATAGAGTCCCCATGTTGGTGATGATCAGGTCCAATATCTATTCCCCCTTGTGGGTGTGGTGACTGGTTGTGCCATAGCACATGGATTCACAAATTGCAGTGGCTGTAGGGTGATGTTGAGGGCTTGAGTATATCCCCAGTCAACATTTGTGTACCTGGCAGAGGGGCAGGGGTGTGTGTATGTCTGCAATTCTTTGTGAAAGGAATGGCCATTTTGAAGACTGGGATAACACACTAAAAGATGCACATTCTTCTTTGGAAACACTGATGATGTCAGCACCCTATAAATACAGCAGGAGAAGGGAAATCATCCACTAATGCGAATAGTGTGCTGCACTAATGCGTCTGTCTCAAGTATCATAATATAGTTAGGTAGGGATTTGAATCCTGCAAATGCTGTGTGTGTGTGTCTGCAATTCTTGTCAGGACCCTATAAATACAGCAGGAGAAGGGAAATCATCCACTAATGCGAATAGTGTGCTGCACTAATGCGTCTGTCTCAAGTATCATAACATAGTTAGGTAGGGGTTTGAATCCTGCAAATGCTGTGTGTGTGTGTGTCTGCAATTCTTTGTGCAAGGAATGGCCATTTTGAAGACTGGGATAACACACTAAAAGATGTACATTCTTCTTTGGGAACACTGATGATGTCAGCACCCTATAAATACAGCAGGAGAAGGGAAAGCATCCAGTAATGTGAATAGCATGCTGTGATAATGCATCTCTCTCAAGTGCCATAACCTAGTTTGGTAGGGGTTTGAATCCTGCAAATGCCATGTGTGCGTTTGTCTCACGGTTTGTGAATGTGTTGTGTGTTTTGCTTTAATTATTGCATGACATATTATTATAACAGTAAATGCCATGCACACATCAGGTATGTGTTTGCCACATACAGATATGTACCTGTGACCTTTAATAATTCCTATGTGTGAAGCCTGCCCCATATGAATACAGTTGTTACCTTTGCCGCCATGTGCCGCAGCTTACCAGACCTTAGGCCATACATGTATGTTGGTGACAATGCAAGCTACTGCAATGATCTGTGTCCTAGGCCAACTATGTGGCACACACCCATGAAAGCTTTGATAGATTAATGTGGGTGACGGTTCATGTCTGCAGTATATGTCAGACATGTTAAAACACAGCAACGACTGTGAGTGATGGCCATCCAGTGTAGGTGTATGGCAACTGTTGCCAATATGAATACAGACACCTTCTTGCTTAGGTGATACACAGAGGGACTGCAGAATACCTTTGGAAATGTGAATATCACAGGACAGACAAGATAACACCTGTCCACATGTACACACCATTACCCGTGTACATGCTGGGTGCTACCACCTACATGGTACTTTTGGAATACTATGTTAACTACATGCCGATGACAATGCCACAGTAGTGGTACAGCAATATACCATGGCTTGGATAACAGGTATCTTTCCGTATGATACCCTTGTGGTGGTTAGGTGTGTCATGTGTAGAATGCATTGTAGGCCACTGTATGTATTTGCAGTCATGGATGGACATATCCATAGTGTGTTGGCATGTACATGAGACTGCTATATGCCAAAGGGTATTGTTCCCAGGGATGTGTGGGGCTCAGTAACAATGGCTACTGGTATAGTGTAGTACTGCAGGGATATCACTGACACCAGGTTCCTACGCCTGTGTATCAGTTGAGGAGACACCATGTAATGACCACTGAATGTCAGGCTATGTAAGCTGTGTATACTACCAGAATGCAGACCATTGACATGTGGGAACCGTATCACCCACAGCATACTGTCAAACCATGTCATGTTCCATGCTGACCATGTTCACAAATGTACACCTGCAAATCGGTGATGCAAACATCACACATGTACTGTCCACACCTCAACACATGCAGGCACAGGTGCACACAACAGCCATGTGGCACATGTGCAGACAGTACACTTTGGGAATTAACACTGGTGTATACAAAACTGCAATGACAAACATAGTTAATGCATCATGCATGCTCGAATATACCCACAATATCATTGCACTGTACTGTTAACAACATTATAATATTACTACAGTGTTATGTAGTCACCCTGTGCATCAGTACCATGCTATCCTGTTCCAGCATCAATGTTACAGATGGCAGGAGGTGGCACAGTTTCATCATATGCACAGGGTGTGTACTTGGTTTGCCAGAGTCTGCCATTGACACATCCAATTGACATGTATGTGTGTGTGTGTGTGTTAGTGAGGGACAACAGTACAAGATGGGGCAACATTGCTGCAATGTGTGTGTGTATGTGTTAGCCCTAGGTGTTAGCATTATGTGTGTGTGTATGCATGCACACAGTTCCACCATGTGGCTGTCATATGCAGGTGTTTGTGGACAGCCACAAACTGTACCTGCCAGGTCATACAGGTCACTGTCTCTGGCCATGGACACGGTACCTGTGCCTGGCAGGGGTGCTACGGACAGTATCAGGTACTAAGCCAGACTGGGCACTGTCATCAGAAGCAGTGGGTTGTTGACTGGACACATGTCCTTGCTGGGACTGTCCAGAGCCATGTGCATGTGGTCTTCTAGGATGGTCTAATGACAGCACAGACCCAGCATTGCTGGGGCTGGTACTGGCACTATGGGACCGGCTGCGGGTTTGTTGTCATCCGCGATGACTGGCAGCTGATAATGTTGCTGGCAGATGTCCACATCAACGCCTCAACCATCCTGCACTGTCCTGGCTCTTGGACATGTAGTTGTGGAACAAATCTAATGTGTCCCCCCAATGTCTATCAATGACCTCGCTGATGTTATGGATGGCAGACGCAACGTCACGCATAGTGTCATTCATAGCGGTGCGATGTGCTCTAAGCTCCCTCAGACCCTGTCTGGTGTACCATTCCATACGTGCCTCTGCCTGCATTACAGCCCAGAACATAGCTGAGGTTGATAGACCTCTGTGGGCACGTCTGACAGTGGCAGTATGACCACGGATGCTCCCACGAGAACCCCTGGACATCTGCCTGTGTGGTACCATGTCAGGAATCTGGCCATGGCTGCTGTGAGGGGATGCATGTGCCAATGATACCACACTACCCTGGTCAATGCCCACTGTATGCTGTCCCTCAGCTAAGGACATTGGTGACAATGGATGTATCGGCAGGATGACTGTGCACATTGATGGTGTTGACTGCTGTGTACTGTCAATTGGATGACCAACGACAGACCCTGTCACACCTCCCTGTGCCATTACACATGCATCATCATTAGCACTATCCCCAGCAGTGGCTTCAGGCTGCACTCCACCAGAGCAACATCAGAACCTGTGAGAGAAAGATAGGAAACACAGTTTACAAATGTGTACACAATATTAGCACACAGGCACACATGCACACATGCACACATTCACACAGGCGCACATGCACACAGGCGCACATGCACACATGCACACAGGCGCACATGCACACATGCACACAGGTGCACATGCACACAGGCACACATGCACACAGGTGCACATGCACACATGCACACAGACACACATGCACACAGGTGCACATGCACACATGCACACAGGCGCACATGCACACATGCACACAGGCGCACATGCACACAGGCGCACATGCACACATGCACACATGCATACAGGCACACATGCACACAGGCACACAAGCACACAGGCACACTCCTCAGTACAGCAGATACAAACACAAACACACCTGCAATCCAACACATACACAATACTGTTTTAGGGTGGGTGACCGTTTCACAAGGAAAATCGTCACTGCATATGTCTCAGTATGCAGGTTATGTGTTGCACAGGAACATGCAGTGCAAGTGTAGACAGCCCTTGTTAATAACAGTATACGTGTACTTGATGCTTGTGTGTAGTTGTTCAGTGATTGTCTCCACCCTGGGACACAATGTGTACAAGGACATAACAATGTTGTGCAAGTGTTACAAGCTGTGGGTGCATAGATTTGCACACACACACACACACACACACACACACACACACACACACACACACACACACACACAAAACACATGACGGTGCTACGCAATAACAGCTATGTGTACTTTTGTGGTCAGTGGAACTGGATGTGGTGAAGTAACGTGAGCCATGATCAACATGCTTCTTGTGGTCAGTCAACAATAATAATGTGTGCCAGACAGGCAGCTAGCATGCTGTACCTGAAGTGCAGTAACATGACTACATCCACAATTACACAGCCACTTGTTACATGGGTGTGTAAGGTGGCCAGTAGTGAGCATTGCCTAACATGAATGTATTATTCATTCCAGACTGTTGCACAAAGACATGATAGGCCTCTACCCCTCAGGTATATTATGCGTAGATAAGTGGGATGCTGAAGGCTGGCCATACAGCAGATGTCATAATTGGACATGTGTAGCAGGCTAAGGTGTAGTGTATATTGCAAACATGTGTGCGTTGTGTACATGTGTATCTGGTATGCCTATACAATGTCCAGTACTGTCTTGCCACACATGTGTGTCATGCTCTGTGTATTGCATGTAAGTGAGGCAGCTACTGAGAATAATGGGATATGCATAGTCTCACAGCAAACATGCACAGTATGTATTATGTGTAGGTGTATTACATGTGCACACACTACACCTTCATATGACATGCACATATCATTAGCAATAGTATTGTTATTACACACTCACCAGCATGGATTGGCTGCCTTGCTGTCACTCCAGAGGGACCTGCAAACATATGAGAGTGCCTTTAATACTGTGAGTATGATAAAGTACAGTAGTACAACAGGTGGCTTTCACAGGTGTACATATTATGCTCAGAATATCAATCTTGCAGAAGAATGGGCAGGTTAACAGCTACACAAACAGTACACATCTCACACATGCATAGACTACCAGTACAGAGAACAGTCAACTACAGATATGGCATGTTACCTGCACACTCCATTAAAACATGCTGTTTGGCTCCGGCCTCCATGATGACACATGTTTGTGGATGTTCTTGTTGTTGGCCTGAAGCCACAACACTTAGGAGGTGCTCCTCCACACTGGTGAGTGGGAGGTGGTGGATAGGTACCCCACCACCTGTGGCAAGCTGTTGTCTGTGGATATCAGATGCACGCTGCCGGACATGTCTAATTAAATCACTGTAGTGATGGCGTACCTGCTCATATGTCTGGTTATGCATGCCTATGTCATTTACCCGATGGACAAGTTCTTGCCACAGTGCAGCCCTCTCATGCTGGTTCTGGCTGGTCCTGGAAAATAGCACACAGTAATTCTGCACCAGGCTCTGGTGGATCTCCTGATGCTGCTGTATAAGGTGGGTTTCTCTGATGCAACATCACCCTGGAAGGAAGGAAAAGAAAAATATGTGAGCAAGTCATGTGACACACTTAATATTCAAATGTACTGATATCACTTCACTGCCATATATAGCATCTGTCTGTTTATCAGGGGATACACATGTTTGATACCACATATCAGTGCTCAGCCCACAACATTCTGACAGTGCCTATCACACTCCATACAACAAACTAGTATACACCAGCACTCGGCACACTGTTTGGGATACAATGCACAACCTCACACTGGGGTATGTATCAAGCTAATGGATGAAGAATATTGTCGTCCCATGCAATGAATGCAATAAACATGTACAGTTTCAACGGTAATCCACCCTAGTATTTGATGCCATACCCCTACCTGACATACATGCACAGTTGTTACTAAAGCCAGCATACTGCTGTCACAGAGTATACATGCTGCCAGGTACACACACATACCCTGTAACACACATGTGATTGCGGCCATGGTACAGGCATCATTACACACACATTACACATACATACAACACACAAATGTATGACGACACAGATGAGCATTAACTGTTTACCTTATAGTACTGTGTGCCCCTACTTACAGATACCTATGCATGAGGTATGTAATCTGTGCAGACTACAGGTAACACACCAAACAGTGTTACCACAGAATGTGAACATACACCATACTGTAGTGTTTAGGCCTACAACATCAGGTAGTACAACAGTTCATATGTGAACAGGATTCAACAGCAGTACCACTTACTAAGCATGCATGTATTGCTTCTGCCTATGATGGGACACCGCAGTCGTACACAGGGAACTATGGCACAACATATGCCAATCTACTATGTTTGCATCCCAATAACTGACACATCTTTCTCTGGCCTCACACCAAGGACAC